>NC_056728.1:90469731-90512231 GCF_019279795.1 Protopterus annectens
TTTCTGGAGGGGAAGCAGATGGACTGGAATCCTCTGCATCAATCCTCAAAAGTAGATAAGGGCAAATCCTGGTAATCAGAAGAAGCAGAAAAATCAGATTCCTAATCAGAAGAATCAGAAAGAAACTCAGTTCTAGGTCTCTTAGAGGGGGAAAGGCTGGCTTCCCCTAGTCAAGATAATGAGGTCTTCAGCCATTCTAAGCATTTGTTTTTTAGGCATATGGGCCTGGACTTGTGGTTTGCTCGTCAGTTTTCTAGGTGTGGTGCGAGTTTTAGGCCTGGGTGAAAATGATGGCGTCGGTTTAATATGAATGTCTGTAGGCCTGAATACACCCTCAGAAGCCGGTGCATGCACAGCAGATCTGGACCATTCAAGGTGGAGACATCTGCAGGTTCCATAGTCGAAGAAGCATCTTGAGACATTCCAGACTCCGAATGGGTCTCCATAGAGGTCTGCGAATCTGAAGAAGTGAGTATCAAGGACTGCAAAAGCACCTCACTGAGTAACAGCGGACTGGCGACTAGCTTAACGGAAGCATCGTCGGCAGTTTTGGACCTACGCGGTCTATCTCTGTCTTTATCCTTACGTTTTTTTCAGAAGAACAGTAGTCGGATGGGCTTGACGAAAACATTTCGGAGTACACAGAATACGTACGAAAATAATTAGCTGCAAAAATAGCCCGACGACGGATAGTTCGGGAGTTGAATAAGGCACAAAACCGACGAGGGACATTGTGGTCTGGGCCTAAGCAGGGGATGCAGTAAGAATGAAAACCTCTATGAGGTATTTGTTTTCCACAAGTAAGATAATTGTTAACTTTTACAGACAGCGGTTAGAGCAAGAAAAAGGATCCCCAAATGGGGTACTTAGCTTTTTTGAAGACTTCAGGTCTGAAACTCTAAAACGAAAATTTCAGGAGTCGGCCAACCGGCGCTTGCGAACTGCTTCTGCTTTGGGCACCGCACAGCAAGAAAGACTGATGTAATGGCATCGGCTGCATCAGTTATACCCCTGACGTCAAGGAAGAAGCGACAGCATCCGACGCAGAAATCCTAAGACTCTGGTATTCAGGCCGGCTGAGGACTACCTGCAGGCAGATAACCCAAATGTGATGACTGCAACAGTGAAACACGAAGAACATCAAACATTCAAGCAGCTTACATAGCGGCCATTCGGTTCCAACAGCACAGACCGGTTTCATCCCCTGGCGTCAGTGTGAAATTACAATACAGCAACCACCCGTATTTATATGCCATAGTCCCCATTCAGTTAAAGGGCACATTCCTTAATATAGAACCAAAGTCCAAAAGTTACATTTTACTCACACACACACATTTAGAGGCAAACGTATGTGTACACCAAATCTAACATATGTATACACACTCATGTATATGCATCTATTTAGGACCAAGTGAAATACATATGTACACATAAAATGCATTTACATACGTATATAAATACGCATAAAGTGTAACATTATATTAAGCAAAATATCAGGGAAGAAAGACAGAGAAAATACATTACAGACATTACCAATGATCATTAATTCCAGGTTTATAAAAAGCCCCTATCTTCACCATCCACATTCTTTTTTTATCTAAAAACTCATGCTTGGTTATGTCCAACATCCTACTACCTTTTACTACATCAATTCCAACAAAAAGAAATTGTACTGAAATATGTTCTAATTTGTGTTTGTAAAGTGCACTTCTGTGACGTTTACAACTAATGTCACTCAAGTGCACTGCAGTTCTGCTCTTCAAGTTTCTTGAGGTCTGTCCGACATAAAATGCCCCACATTGGCAGACAGCCATATAGATTACCCACTCAGTACAAGTGATCAAATATCTGATATCAAAAACCTTCGACGTGATGATTGATGTGAATGACTTGGCCAGTGATACCACCCTACAACAGACAATCACCACAGGGGATTACTACCCCTGGGGGTATCATTATACTCATTACCTTTGGGCCAATCAATCTTTTTATACCACGAGAGTGACAAATGGGTCAGACTTTAATATTTCCTAATGTTTGGCAACTACTTCCCTGATCTTAAAAATGTTTGTGCCACAGTTTACAACAAATCTAAGCTTTGAACTGGTTGTATCAGCTTGTGCAGTTCACCCATCTGTGATCCGTCTACATCTCTGTTTTCGTAAAAAGTTAACTCTTATCATAACAAACGCCTTAGTTTGTTCCTTCATGATGTTACTTTTTTTGGTAGCCTGTTCTCACAAATCTGTTGCCCATATTAACTATTTCAGTTTTATAACCCTCATCTTCACTGCAAATGTGTCTCAATCCCTGAAATTGTGATTTCGGTATATTGGCAGTGATGTGCTTAGGGTGACCACTATTGGCTTCCAAAATGGCATTTTTAGTAAATGGTTTTCTATACAAACTGGTGATCATACAACCATTTGTTTTCTTACTTATCTTGACATCTAAAAAATAAATACTGTTTGTTTCAATTCTTTTGTTCAAATATTTGTATTAAATTTAAACACATGAAAATATTACAGACAGTTATCACAGTTTCATACTTATTTTTCAGAAAATGCGTGCTGATGAAAAATCACTTGTCCATTAATTTTTAAGTGCACTGTGGTTAGGTTTTGAGCAAAAATTTAACGTGTGCCTGTATTGAAGGGTGAGGTACAGAATATCTCACTTATTTCTAATTTTTTGCTTCATATTTTGGTCTGCTTTCTTGTAAAATGTGTGATGTTTTGTTAAGTCCATGAGGATTGCAATTACTAAATAACAGGCATTTGAGTTTCAGACTCAATATGTTCAGAAAAAGCATGCAAATGCAATACCCGTCATTCCAGCCACTTTCTTAATATATAAATATAAGATCTGTCCTGAGTTTGGCCATTTGTCCTTCATTATTTTTTAGCTTTCTCTTGGATTCTTGAGCTACAATGTTGAGTTACTTGGTTGCAGTACAGTATGGAGCCCAGAAGATAAATTGTGTGTGACACTTACTTTTGTATTTATTCATTCATTTGACTGGAATTAAACATCTGTGGTCTAAAGTCATAGTCATACAAATGGCTGTCCTGTAAATGAACGTTGCATGTGTGTTATGTAGTTGTGTGTGCGGTGGGGGAGGGGGGAGTAATGTGTCGGAACGGTATGGGATCAGTATGAGGAGAAAAAAGGGGAAAGGCACAAGGGGAGGTGCAGAGGGACTTGTGTGCAACAGGGGGCCCCCATGGAATCCATCTAAGACTCCATTTCACCTAACGCAGGTCTTGTTGATTGCAGTCAGATATCTGATATACATATCTATACCCATCTCTACACACAGACACACATGTATGTATGTATGTATTCAGTAAAATGGCTATAGTGAGTGGGTAGATACTGAAGTAGTATGTAGATGAAAACGAATGACCCATCTGTTTTGGGAACACAGGTAATGGTTATTGGTCTGCTGTGATAGAGCCCCATCCCATTCCAATTAGACCACCATTCATTTGTTCCCACAGCCCTCCACCCCTCAATCTGAAGTTTCCAGCTGCCACTGCAGCTTACCTACTAGTAGCCTTTTTTGCTCAACCCTTCTTCATTATAAAACACTTAAAACACTGCAACTAACACTTGGCACTGAAACGCTCATTTCTTTTCCTGCACTGTCACTAAGGTTACGTACAGTGTCTTAAGATAACAGACACATTTGTTTGGAAATGGTTAAGGGAGAAATATTTGCCCATCATATCTGTCCCCAAAGAAAACAGATTAGAAAAAAATACACATGGAATTAATTACAGGCTAGGTCAGCATAATCCTTTTGATTTACTAGAGATATGTTAACCATTTAATTCATGGAATCCTGCTGTATTAATTGACTGTCTTATCAACCTCAACGTCCCCTGAGGTTGTACAACCTTGGACGTTGCTATAGAATATATATATATAGAAAGCCTCCTTCATTGAAGCTGTGGGTAACCTCCCACTTCAATAAGGGTAAAAAAAAAAAAAAAAAATATATATATATATATATATATATATATATATATATATATATATATCCCCCCAAATTGAATAAGAGAGCTCACTAATGCAATGGGACCAAACAAATCATCATATCCAGTATAACACCTATAATACAACAGGGCTAGGCTATGGACATCATCAAAAATTCAACCAAGTGATGGGACCTCTACAATGAGCTACTGTACCCCTCCCAAGATCCTATGACCAGAGTTGGTTATAGGAAACGGGTGCAGGAAATGCAGTGCACTACATTAGCATGCCATCTTCAAGAGCCGCATCAAATGGAAGTCTTTTTTTTTTGTTGCATATTTTATTTTAATCAAGTTTTCTTTTATATATTTTAATCAAGTGTCAGTTTAGTGCAACATGTTTCAACATCTTAAAAAATGTATAATGCAAAAAAATGTCATTTATTTCAGTTTGGTGAAGAATACTGGATGTGGAATGAAGTAAGAAATAAAGGACCCCAACCCACCAAATTCAATTTGTCAGGGGAAAAGTGTGTTTTAGGAAGGGGGGGTGCAAGCCCCCTGCACTTTTCAAACTTGTATACATACCAATGCCACAGTCACACAAACATGAAGAAAAGGGAAAATACCTACAACAAAGAAATCACACTTACAAACCCTTCAATGAAAATGATTTTGTTTGAAAAACAGTGAATGGGAAATTCAACAGTGGAGAGTTAAACCCCATGGGCTGAGGTCTCATCTAGTAGAAACTCAAGGAGGTATTGGGCAAACCAACAGAAAATATCCACTGGAAAAAAATACGCAACTATATATGCTAGGAATGACATTTTTATTTTTATAGTCAATGAAATGAAGTTGGTTCAGAGAGAGCACCACTGTTTCTTAACAGTTTACAAAACTGTTTATGACTAAATCTGTGATCAGACTATTACTTATATCTTCTGCAATGTTTCACTTCAGAAAAAAGGTAGAGAAAGGAATATAAATTCTAACTGCATGACGTTTAAGATGTAGCCTACAGCAAACACTGTTTTGCATCAATGGTGAAAAGACAGCGAGTGTGTGGAGAACTCCAAGGGAGTCAAAAATACTACCTGAATATTCATAGACTAAAACGGTATTATTTATAACATATTAGTTATCCTGTATGCATGTGATCAAATACTTATCAAAAACTAAAAAGTAATACAATGTACTCTTACTTGCATGTGTATATACAGAATGAGTTAGTATTCTGAAAAAAGGACAATTTTCCTGGAAATGAATAGGCCATGTAAGCCGTGAGGGTTATGTTTCCTAAGCACCTCAATGTTTCTAGCTCAGCCTGGAAATCATTGACTGCAATCAGTGCTCTACCCAATTAACAAATTAAAAGAAATTAATCTATGTATGGATGTCTGAAGAGTTACTGAAACCTGTGAGACTTGGAGAAAGAAAGGAATAGAAAATAAAAAGGAATAGCAGTAAACTTTTAATCCAGCAATGTGTGTATTGACAGGGTTTTCCAACAATACTAGAAAAAGTCCACAAGATGGCGATATTGACCATTACTGCAAAAATGTCATGGTGAAGTAGCCCACGTTCAGTTTTTCTACTGATTGATTGTGTCTTTCGGCTTTACCCGGTTAGGGGTCGCCACAGCAGAACTCCAGTACGCTAATGATTGGCAGTTGATTTTTACGTACCGGCTTGTCAGGTCTGACGCACAAACTGCAACGAAGGTACGCCCATTCATGCATGTCTCCACGCAGAAGACGCTCTAGCTGAGAATCTGAATTTCTAAAATGATTAAATACAGTTTTTAAAAATATGGTTTTCCATGTCTACCATTACTTACACCAACTAGTCAGAGTTTTACTGTATTTTAGCAAAAAAAAATATATATATATATATATATATATATATATATATATATATATATATATATATATATAAACAAACAAATAAAACAGTCATACTACTAGTCATAAAAAAGTAAAACCAAACACATGTACTCTCTCTCTCTGAAAAATGAAGTAAACTGTATGGAAGACATACCAAAAGCTACAAAAGCAATGTTGGGCTTTTGTGTTTTTAATAAAAGCAACATAATCTGATAGAGAACAAGCACAGGACCCTAACACAGGGGCTATCAGAAATACAATGGCTTGCACAACAGCTGTGAAAGATACAGAACAGCAAGAAAAGAAGACCATGTGTTTCACACTGTGGTCAGGTATCCAGATAACATCTGGCTACAATCACTAAACACCACAGATCTCTCATGCTCTTCAAAGTATAGAAACTTTTTTTCTTATATAGATGAAACATAGGAAGAGAAGCAAATGTAACCACACCGTTTAGGAGGTAGCAATTCTGACAGAGGAAAAAGAAAAGCTGGTAAAAGAATGAATACATGTCCTAATTAATTCTCAGTGCAGTATAAGTAGCTGCAGATGAGCGGATTCATTAAAAGTCAAAGGACGATACAGGGACGCATGCTATGGTACTTGCAGCACAGAAGTTTTGCAATTACATAAAGGTAAGGCCTAAAGGTGGCATTAACAAATTAAGATTTGGAAGAGACTTGCACCAATATGTGACAGCAGGCACAAAATGGAAGAGAAAGTACAGTTTTGTACCTACCATAAATGTAGATGTTCGAGTGTATACCCTGCTGCAGTCACATCACACTTGGGTTATCCTGCCGTCAGGCGGTCCCGCAGTCGGCCTGAATTCCAAAGTCTTGGTCCGGCATCGGTTGCTGTCGCTTCTTCCCTAACGTCAGTGCGCCAGGGGTATATAACAGGCATCCGACACCATTTTCTTCAGTTTTTCTTGCCCCAGATGTCAGGTGCCCCCCCAAAAGGTGGTCAGTAGATAGTACCAATAATAAAAGTTTATCACAACCAAAACATCCCTCCAGCTATAAGCAAATACACCACAAAGGTTGTATCAGATTTTAAGGTATGGAAAGGTTTTAGTTAGGTCAGAGGAGATGGTGGAAGGGTAACCTGGACTGCAGCAGGGTATACACTCGAACATCTACATTTATGGTAGGTACAAAACTGTACTATGTTCATCGTGTTACCCTGCTGCAGTCATCACACTTGGGTAGAATCCCAAAGCTAAGGATGGGAGGTGGAGTCAAACAGGGTTAGCGGAGGCTAGAAGGCCCTGCAAAACTGCAGTGGCGAAGCCAGCTCTAGTCTTAGAGTAAAGTGGTAAGTGACAGTGTTTGGTGAAGGTGTGTACTGAACTCCAAGTTGCAGCTTCCAGAATATCCTTGGTTGGGACCCCCCCTGAGGAAGGCTGTAGATGTAGCTGCTGCCCTGGTAGAGTGGGACCTTATGCTAGCAGGAACTGGTTTTCCATGGTGTGTGTAGCAAAAACGTATGCAATGTCCTATCCATTTGGAAATGGTCTGTTTTGAGATGGCCTTTCCTTGAGATGCTTAGCATAGGATACAAAAAGCTGGTCAGATTTTCTGAAAACCTTAGCTTTATCCAAGTAGTAATGTAGCTGCCTGTGAATGTCCAAGGAATGCAGGAGTCTTTCTCCTTTGTTCTGTGGATTTGGAAAGAAGGTGGGTAAATGGATGGTTTGATTTAGAGCCACATTGGATACCACCTTAGGCATAAAAGAGGGGTTAGTTCGTACAGAAACTCTGTCTTGATGGAAAATGAGGAAAGGCTCTACTGCCATTAGTGCCTGTAGCTCTGAGACTCTTCTGGCTGAAGTAATTGCTAGCAGCAGGGCAGTCTTCCATGATACAAACTTTAAGTCAGCTGAGAAAGCTGGTTCAAAAGGAGGTAGCGCAAGTTTTTCCAGAACAAAATTGAGGTCCCAAGTTGGTGTTGGTGCTCTCCTGGGAGGCCTAATGTTTTTGGCCCCTCTGAGAAACTGCCTTAGAAGTGGATGTGAAAATAAGGGAGGATCCGTGTTGTAGTGAGCTGAAATAGCGGAGGTGTGGATTTTAATAGATGAAAAAGAAAGGCCTTTGTTCAACATCTCGGTTAAATATTGTAGAATCTGAGGCATGTCCAGCTGAAGGGTATTTTGGCCTTTAGCTTGGTTCCAGGCGCAAAACCTTTTCCATTTGTCTGAGTATGCTTTCCTGGTGCTGGGCCTCCTGGCGTCCAGAATACCCTCCATAACAGCATGAGAAAGAGGAGCTGGCTGGTTGCTTTGGTGAGTTGCCATGCAGCCAAATTTAAGGTTTTGAGTTGGCTGTGTTGGATCGGACTATCTTGCTGTGTGAGCAGATGAGTAATTTGTGGTAAAATCCATGGTGGGCCCTGGGCCATATTCCTTAATAGTGGGTACCAGTGCTGGCGTGGCCAGTCTGGGGCAATGAGTATCATACAGGGTCTCTCCATCCTGACTTTCAGCAGCACCTTTGTGAGAAGGGGCAATGGAGGGAAGGCATATAAGGTCAGCATTTTCCAACTGAATGAGAGTGCATCCACTTTCCAAGCTTGATGGTGAAATGTCCTTGTGCAAAATTTTGTTAGCTGATAGACCTGTTTGCCAGCCCCCAAAACTATGTCTGGGTGCCCCCATTTTTGAATTATCATTGCAAATACTTGTGGATCCAATTTCCACTCGTGGGGATCCATGATGTTTCTGCTTAGGTCGTCTGCCAATGTGTTCTTTTTTCCTGGCAGGAATTGAGCTTGTAAATGAACTTGGTAAGCCAGTGCTGTGTTCCACAAGGTCATTGCTTGCCTGCATAGAGGGTAGGAGTGTGTACCCCCTTGTTTGTTTATGTACCACATTACTGTGGTGCTGTCTGTCTATATTGTAAGCTGTCCTGGATGTAAGAGGTCCTTGAAGGCTGTTAGGGCATTCTGTACAGCTAGCATTTCTTTTTGATTGATGTGCAGATTCCTTTGATCTGCAGTCCATATGCCTTGAACGCACCATCCTGCCATGTGTGCCCCCCAGGCATAGTCCGATGCATCTGTTGTCATAGTTTGCCTGGCTGGGGGTAAGGTGAAAGGCTGACCCTTGCTGAGGTGACATGCCTGTCAGCACCACAGAAACTCCTGTTGAAGGCAGGGAATGAGAGGTATCATTGTTTCCAAGCTGTGGCTGTACTGAGTCCATACGCTTTTTAGGTACCATTGTAATTTCCTCATATGCAGTTTTACAAATGGTATTAGTAGTATGCAAGATGCCATGAAGCCCAAGGCCTGCAGAATTTTTCTTGCAGGGAGTTGGGTCTTTGTTGCCATTGTTTTCAAGTATTGAGTTAGTTGTAGTTGTTTGTCTGGTGTCAGATAAGCCATCTGGGCCGTTGTATTCAAGCTGGCACCCAGGAATGTCATATTTTGTGAGGGCACTAGTTTTGATTTCTTTTCGTTTACTGTGTACCCTAGGCAACTTAGAAGGTGTTTTACAAAAGCCAGATGTTGTAAGAGAATGTCCTTGCTTTCTGCTTGGATGAGGCAGTTGTCCAGGTATGGATATATTTGAATTCCTCTTTGTCTGCAGTATGCAATTACTGGTGCCAGGCATTTTGTGAAGACCCTGGGTGCAGTAGTTAAGCCAAAGGGCAGTGCAGAGAATTGGTAATGGGTTGAACATGCAATGAAACGGAGGTATCTTCTGCAATTTTGTCTGATAGGGACATGCAGGTATGCCTCCTTGAGGTCCAACATTACTAGCCAAGCTTTCTTGCCCAACATGGGAAGAAGCTGCTGTAGTGTTAGCATCTTGAATTTGGGTACTTGCAAGAAGGTGTTTAGAATTGAAAGGTCCACAATGGGTCTCCAAGCATAGTCCTTTCTGAGGACTAGAAAGAGCCTTGAGTAAAATCCTTGGCCTTGTTCCTGTGGACTAGAAAGAGCCTTGAGTAAAATCCTGGGCCTTGTTCCTGTGTAGGTACCAGCTGAATGGCTCTCATGTCCATGAAAGCTGTAATTTGTTTTTGTGCCTCTGCCCATTGATTTTGTGGCAGGTTTGGCATTCCTCTTTTCATTGGCAAGGTGTGGAAATGGAGTCTGTATCTTTGTGAGATAATGTCTAGAACCCATTTGTCCTTTGTGATGATGTGCCAGTTGTCTGCAAAAAATGCTAATTTTCCTCCCAAGGGAGCTGCCAAGAGAGTTTTGCTTGGCAGTTTGAGGTGTAAGTCATTGTGTTTGCCTTCTAGTAGTTTGGGACCTGTCTTCTCCTCCCTTCTGTGTTGCAGTGTCCCATTGGCGAGGTTTGTAAGGGATTTGTGCTTGTCCTCTGCCCCTTGGGCGCCTGTATTTACCCCTCTGTGGTCTGTCAGAAGCTGGAAAGGACCATTTTTTTGTTGGCCAATTTCTGCTGAAGCGTGGAGGCTGTACCTGTAAGAAATCTTTAACCATCTGCATAGATTTTGCCTTATCCTCCATTTTCTTTAAAACCTCTTCTGCTTTAACCCCAAATAAGACATCCTGCTGTAAGGGTGCATCTAGTAACTTTGCTTTAACATGATCAGGCAGAGTTTGTTCCTTTAACCAAGTATGCCTACGTATAACAGACCCAGTAACAGCTGCTCTATAGGAAGCTTCCAAGGAATCAAATCCACATTGTAAAGTATGTTTGCCCACCTGTTCAGCTGCATGCAACAGATCCTGCATTTCCTTGAATTCAGACTGTTGAGGGTGTGTGCTCATCTTTTATTTCAACGGAGACATTAGGAATTGCTGGCATTTAAGCATGTGAAATTGACAATTTAGTGCTCTCATAGCTAGAGTAGCTGAGGTGGAAACCTTCTTCCCCCACCTATCTAGTGCTCTGGAGTCCCTTTCAGAGGGTACAGGATTTTTAGCCATAGAAGCCTTAGCCCCTTTGGGACCCTGGGAGATTGTCTCTGGATCAGCAACATGGCTTTTGTAAAGGAATTTGTGTGAGTCAGGCACTCTATAGTATCTAACTGGTTTGGCTGGAGCAGGAGGCAGAGAATCTGGATTTAGACTGGATTCTAAGTAAACATCATCCACAATGTCTAAAACTGGGGGGATAGCAAGTGGTCTGTGCTGGGGGAGTAAAAGAAACTGTTGGAGCCTTTTCTTTGAGTCGGAGTAGTCCTGACCTTTCCAGTGGAAATGTTCCCTCATGGTATGTAAGGTTTCCTCAAAGGAATAGTCTTCAGGGGAGAAGCTGAGGGAATGGAATCTTCAGCATCAGAATCTTCATAAGGGGGGAAAGGAGTAATCCTGTTCCTCAGAGAAGCCTGAGGAAATAAACACTTGATAAGAGGAGGCATAATCCTCCTCTTGTCTAGGCCTTTTGTCGGGGGGGGGGGGGGGGGGTTGGGAACCCCTGATTAAAGAAATCAAATCTTCAGCCATTTTAAGCATCTGTTTCTTGAACTGGAGACTGAAGTGCAGACTTTTTAGGTTTTACAGGAGTCTTAAGCTTAGCATAAGATTTTATGGTGAGCGTAGACTGTCTGAAGACACCTTCTGAAACGGAAATGGCTGCGTCGGCCTAGAACTCTATGCTAGAGAATCCGAAGCGGTCTGGGGTTCGAATTCTGCGGTAGCCAGGGTCTGCGTAGGCGCCTCACTGAAAACCGGAGAACCGGCGACCGGCCCAGCCGAGGCCTCGGAGTCTAGCTTGGATCTAGGCTGCCTGTCTTTATCTTTGCGTTTTTTATGCACGCCGGTAGTCGGTTGCTCCGATGGCATAGTGTAATTAAATTTCCTATCAAAGTAGTGTCGTGCGTAATCAAAGTGTCGCTTTATAGTTCGCTTATTGAACCTAGCACAAAACCGATAACCAGTGACGTTGTGTTCTGGGCCTAGGCAAGGTATACAATAAGAATGAAAGTCCTTATGAGGTATTTGCTTCCCACAAGAAATGCAATTGTTAACTTTTTCTGACATCGGACTGAGGCAAGAAAAGGTTCCCCAACGGGGTACTTAGCTTTGAAGACTTTGGACTGAAACTCGATTAGAAAAATCTCAGGTGTCGGCCGACCGGCACTTGCAAACAGCTTCTGCTTCGGGCACCGCGCGGCAAGAAAGACTGAAGAAAATGGCGTTGGATGCCTCTTATATACCCCTGTCGCACTGACGTCAGGGAAGAAGCGACAGCAACCGACACCGGACCAAGACTTTGGAATTTGGGCCGACTGCGGGACTGCCTGAAGGCAGGATTACCCAAGTGCTGACTGCAGCAGGGTAACACGATGAACATCAGGGGACTGCCCAAGACCATGTTTCATATAAGACATTGTAGTCACTGTAGCGATGAAGAAAGTGGACAAGTAAGGTTCCAGCAAAAGATTCTCACATGTATGCTGAAGGCTAGTGCAGTTAACAGCACAGATAAATATGTAGCTCAGTCCACAGTCAGGCTCTAAATCAACATAAAGTGCTGAAAGGGGCCGTACTTGATCTACCATGCACATGTACATCAAACACTATTCTGTAGAATAACTGAAAACCACTTTCAGTGACCTATAATGCTGCACTTTTACCTACTGTTGTGGACCCTAAAAGTTGGTATGTACAAGTTTATCTTGCCCCCTGCAAAAAAAAAAAGTTTGATAATGAGAATGCCAAAAGCAGTTATCAGCCATTTTTTTCTTCTATTAAATTGTACTCCTCTAAATTTATTAGGTAATTGACATCAATATCAGAAATTGACAATCACCATTAACGATCAGGACAACTATTCATCCTTGTCTGAACACCAATGAATACCACGGGAATCCTTCAGACTGTCTGAAGAAGCCTTTTTCATTGTAAAGATGAATTCAAATTGTACAATCACACCCTTCCTTTGTAGACACATCTCAAGATCATCTTTGACATTTCCTTAGAATAAGATTCAAATGATGACTGGCTGTTTCAAGCTCTGAGTTGATGTGGGCCTACTTTCAACTTCAATAACTTATGATCTTACAAAAGTGGCAGCAAGCACTGTTCATCTCGGACAACGGCAAGCAGATGGCTACAAACAGCTCTTAATAACAGAACTACTGTACATAAGTGTAGTTTTCCCAGAATTAAATTCAGCACTGCATCTAAATATACGGTGGTACAGCAGTAGCGTTGTTACCTCACAGCAAGAGGTTCTCCCGTTCGATTCTCGGCTAGGCTTGGGAGTGCCTTCTGTGTGGAGTCTGCATGTCCTCCCAGCGGTTTTGTAGCGTTCGAAAAACATGCGTGCGTAAATGGGCGTGCCTTCGTTGAAAGTTGGGAGTCGAGCTGGCACCTCAGCGTTTCGTAAAAATCTACTGCCAATCATTAGCAGACCGGAGTTCCGCTGTGGCAACCCCTAACCGGGAAAAGCCGAAAGACAAACAACAACAATTGAAACTAAATATAACAAAATAAAAAAAACACGGGTGGAACCGGATGACTTTTCAACGGAATGACAAATAAGACTGCATAGCAGGAACACACTATGCATATTAAGCAGCACGATAATGACATATTGTCATTTGAACACTCAATATGTTGGCACAGACTCATATCAATCAATTTACAAGTCAACCCACCTGTCTGCTGTTCTATGTCTCGTGCAATGCTCTACTGACTGATGTAGTACTATGTTACAATCTTGGGGAAAAATTAGTCAACTACTTAACCCAAACAAGTGACATTGTTTTGTGTTGCGTAACGTAAACATTTAACCAGTTTTAACACCAGTCCACCTTAATCATCATAATTCAAAAGGATAGGCCTTCTTACAAGTACATCATCTCTTCAAGTCTATTTCAATTTTTCGAATGTCCAAACTGTTGAAACCCATATGGTCAAGACCATATGGTTGACAATTCAGTTTATCAATAAACTAAAAAAACAGCTTCTGTATCTATTCTTTGTGTTTGTGCTTTCAACAGTTTGGACTTTGTGTGCTGAATAGCTTCTGGATTTTTTTCTGTGCCAGCCGGAACTGTGGTAATAAAATTCTACATTTTATTCAACAAGGTTGGTGTAGCCTTTCTCCTCTGGTGCTTATTTATCCATTATCAATAAACTAACATAAATCCCAATAACACAAATAATGTCTTTGCATGGGGGTAAATCCCCCTGCACTCCCCACACCCCCTGCTAGATTGTACTACAATGGGGAAAAGGGCAAATTACTTGATCCCTACTTACTGCTATCTCGGTCAGAACGCGTGGACAAATCAAACTGCTGACCATACAGATTTGGCCAATTTGGATGTTTGATAAATTAAAATAGACCCGTCTCTTCAACTCATCTTGCTCCATTCCCACCTGTATTATCAAATCACTTTAAACACTTCTTTACTTTTTCCACCAGTAAGTCCCACCCCCCACACCACCTCTAATGGCATTTAAAAGAACTGATACACTAAATGCAGTCCATTTGCAAGCAACCCTTTATTAGGCAATTATGAGAGATTTGCTTATTGTAATCTAGGTTTTCAAAGTCTGCATTCTATAACCTGCAGAAGCTACAGATAAGATCGATCAAACTCATGCCTTATCATCTGCAATTTGTGAGCTGTGTACAGTTTATACAGTGCTCCTATGGAAAAGATCCAATCATCAAAATATGAACAGTTCCTCTCCATCTACCAGTCTCTAATGATTCATCTAGCATGGGTGAAGAGCATTCATGTGTGTGCCTCATCTGATGTAACCCCCATTCCCCCGCCACTTAACCTACTTATTCGGTCACTGCTGGTCCTATAACAAAAATTAGATCTCAGATATTTATGACACATTTCTCTAATTTCACAGATTTGAGGTTACTGGAAAATTCTACACTATAACATATGAATACAAAAAAGACCAAAGGCCCTGAAAAAAAATTTTAAATAAAAGGTTGGTATTCGGGCCGACTGGACAGCGGACTACCCAATGGTTAGGACTGCAGCAATGTGGAATGAAGAACATCTGGACACACTTCAGCCTTGAAAACTATGCAGCCTCGAAAACTATGCAGCTAATACATATAGTGACCACACCATATACATAAACCAACAGAAGCAACATTTGTTAGTTTCATGCTGACACAGGAGGCTCTGGCCTATAGTACCTACTTATCCACGGTCTGATTATTTTTTTAAATGAAATGAAGTAAGTGGTCAATCTGCCAAGCTACTTGAAGAACTGCCAAAATGGGACTTAACCAAGTCACTAACCTTTACAACACAGACCTCATATTTCATATGGTCATTAAATAGGATATTTTTCAGACAACTAATAAGAAAACATCCTACAACTTTAAAATTTGCAAATCATCTCTCAAATGCCTCAAATTGCCAACAAATTTGACATACTTCAGTTAAATCATTTTAACAAGACAAACTCTTCCAATATCACCAGGTTGATTTCAGAAGGCCTTTGGCACTATCACAGCTCACCAGTTTCCTGCAAAGTGGTAGGTTTCCTTCATTTTTATTACTTATTTATTTGCAGTTTGTTTTCCAGGATAGTCCATTGGGCCACAAGGAGCCAGTTTTCAATGGAGTCCTGGGGAGAAAAGCTCCAGAAAAATACAAGTATATAGTACAGAAAAGGCAGAAATCCATAGTATACATTTTAAGTAAAGGTTGTATACATGGTACAGAATAAGTACAAATCATAGCACACATTTCAAATGCACATTACATAAAGAAAAAGAGAGATTTTTTATTTACAAAGTTTAGTAGTATTGTGTTCAGTTTTTTTTTTTTTTTTTAGGAAATTGCCATTTTTAATCATTGGTCAAATACATCACCAGGGATTTAGGAATTTAGTATGTGATAAGTAAATAAGTTTGGAAAGGTCTGGTCAGATTTACGATGGGTGGAAGCAAGAGCATATCCACTATGAAGTAAGGTGTGATTGCAGCGAGGTTATGAACAAGGAGAGACTGCTGGTGTGGATGGAGGAAGGGAGAGAGTTCCAGAGGTGTGCTAGAGAGGGCATCAGGCGATTCCCAGCTGGACGTGTTGGTTTAAGCAATTTAATTAGGTTTTGGGAATTGGATCTACAATAGCACTATTTTGTGACTGGACAAAGAGTTTAGATTTGTCAATTTGACTGGATTTTTTGGGGGCAAATATTAGGAGTTTAGTTTTATTGGGATTAAATGTGAGATGGTTTTGCGACATCCAGTATTCAGTTATGGTGAATGCTTTTTGGGTAAGTTGTTGTAGTACAGAGGCAGATTTAGAGGAGCAAATTATTGTTGAGTCATCTGTGTACTGGATGACAGTACTGTAAGTGAGAGAATTGTAGAAGTCGTTAATGAATATACTGAAAATAAGGGGACCCAGTATAGAACCCTGGGGTACTCCGGTATTGATAAAGGAGGAGGAGGAGTGCTGCCAGATATGTGATTGTTGGAACCACTAAAGGGTGGGTGGAGAGATGCTGAGGTTGGAGAGTTTAGCGACTAGGAGGGTATGGGAGATTGTATTGAATGCTTTTGACAGATCAAAAAAGTGCACAGACGATGGATCCTTCATCCCAAGCTCTGTTTACTGCATCTAGGAAAGAAATGAGGGCTGTGTAGGTGCTGTGTCCTGTCCTAAAGCCATGTTGAGTGGAGGAAAGAAGATGATGTTTAGTTAGATGGCTGAGAAGCTGAATGTGAATGCACTGTTCACGTATTTTAGATATGGGGGAAAGAATGGCGATAGGTCGGAAGTTTGAAATGTCAGAGTAGTGTCCTCCTCTATGTAGTGGGAGGACATAAGCCTTTTTCCAGATGTCTGGAATGAGAGATTCGTGAATGGACCTATTGATAAGAATACTGATGGGGTCTGCTACGGAGGAGGCTGACAGTTTTAAGTATTCTGCGGGTACGTTATCTGGTACGTTGGTGCATGGTTTAAGTTTCTGAAGAAGCTTTAGAATAGTAGAGGTAGGTATGGGAGAGAGTGTGAAAGAGGCTATTGTGTTAGGTGGAGTTTGTGTGAGTGTTGGGTTGAATGGATCTGCAGTGATGGGTGAGAAAGTGGAAGCAAGTTTAGCAATGGTGTCTATGAAATAAGAGTTGAAGAGCGAGGCTAATTCAGTGGGAGTATTTTCAGGGTTTGGGCATGGATCATCGTTACTTCCTGGATGTAGTAGGCAGTTGATTGCTCCCCAAAATTTATTGGGGTTATGTATGTGTTGGTTTTGGAGGTATGGAAGTATTCTTTTTTGTTTTTAAGTACTGATGCCCCTACCTCTTTTGTGGAGTCTATCTGTTCTATGGCATGAATAGTTGGGGGAAGAAACTGAGTCCTTTATATACACTTTTAGGCTTCATCAAGGGGAGGTCATGTCTGTTAAATTTGGTGGACTTTTTTGAGACCATCACCAAACCATGGATGAGGGGAAGACTGTGCACACCGCCTACCTTGACCTGGCCAAAGCCAGACACTATTCCCCACTCAGGCATAATAGATAAAATCTCTCTCAACTAGGCATCAATCCATATGTTACCAGATGGGTAACCAAGTGGCTCACTGATAGAACCCACCTAGCAAAAATAGGGGAAGCCACCTCAAGCAGTAGACCCATATCGAGTGGCATACCAGAGGGCTCAGTCTTGGGGCCTCTGTTATTTGGGATATACATTTCTGAGGTACAGGCCAAAACCAGTCAGCTATGGCTGACCAAGTTTGCAGATGACTGCAAGTTGGGAGCTGTCATCAATTCCTCTAGTGACGTGGACATCCTCCAACAGGGTCTCACCCAAACAAATGACTGGTGCTAGAAACATGGTCTCAAGCTGAAAACAAAAAAATGCATCATTATCCCCTTTGGGGAGAGAGATGGCCCCACAAATTATCACAAATAACGTTCTAAGCATGCAATCAGTCGTGAGGGATTTGGGCACCCAGATTGATAGCAGCCTGACGTTTGACCACTATGTTGCATCCATTGTATGGAAAGCTTTCTACATGGCCACCTCATAAGTAAGGGTATCTCATCCAGAGACAAGGAGGTCATAACATGCCTATATTCTTCCCTTATAAGGCCCATTACTGAGCACAACTCCACATTCGGCATGTACCTCGCAAAGCACATGCAGCAGCTGGACAGACCACAGAGGTTCCTCACCAGGAGAATCCAGGACCTCAAAAAATCTACCATACACATAGTCTAAAAGCCCTGTGCCTCTAATCTGTTTCATACAGACTTCTCAGAGGTGACATCTGTCTGGCAAACAAGGCGATCTCGGACCCCGCCTTGACGGCAGGATTGTAGAAGGGGGATTTTATTTTTTATGCTTTGTATGTTGATGGTGGTGAGTTTTAGGGATTTAGAGGTGTTAGTAATATTCAGAGAGTCCTCCTCGGTGGGAGGAGAGGGGCCAGGGTTGGGGTATACGTTTCCACATAGGATTAGGCTAGGATGAGTGGGAGTAGTGTAGGGATGGCATTTCTTTTTTCTAAAGTAGCTTTGGTTGAGATTATATGGAAGAATGTGTTGAGGAGAGAGAATAATTTGTTTTTTCTGCAAAATTAAATCTGTGGCGTACAGAGTAGAGCAGATCTCAGAATAGCTGGAGTGGGTGGCATAGTAGGAGGTTGTAGTATATGTGGGTTTGGGAGGTAAATGGGTTCTGTGAAGTGCTGTGAGTGTTCGGAGAGAGTGAGATAAGTAGTAAGAGCAAGTAAAATGTTTTGTGTATGATAGGCATTGTGGTGGAGACAGGAGTGTGGTGGGTGAATGTAAGAGGAGTAGATACTGCAGTAGAGTTTATTTGTAAATGGAGCGTGTGAGCGCAAGAGTAGTAGTTATGGCAGTAGGTTGTATTTGTGAATAGTGTGTGTGAGTTTTGAGTATGCAATTGGAGTAGTGGTGGAGTATGGTGTGGTGTAGGTGTGAGGAGGAGGGTGGATGTAATTAAAATGGTAGAGATGGGGATAGAGATATGGAGATAGGGATAGTAAGGAAGGTGGAGCAAGTAGGGGATTGGAGTGTGGGAATGGGTGGGGTTTGATGGGGAGGGTCTGGATTGGTGGATGGGTGAGGAGGTGTGTTAAGGGTGAGAAGAAATGTAATTGATGTGGGGGTGGGTGGGAATAGGATTAGGGTAGGGGAGCGAAATAAGCCCGAGCGCCACAAGGGTGACCGGAGCAGGGCTAGCACAGAGGCAAGATGTCTTGCAGAAAGTAACAGCACAGGGCTAATGAGTCTATGTTGAGTGAACAACTATTTGGGCAGGAAAAAATAGTTCCAAGGGGAGACAGTGTTTCCTTGGTTTGTTTTTATTTCTTTTGTGTTTGGGAGAAACTGTGTTCCCGTGCAGACAAGGCTGGTAAAGCAAGTGAGGTAAGGTGCCTGTTTGGGGTGAGAAGCTAAATAGAGTAACCTATGCACTTGGTGAAATATATTTATCCTTTGATATTATTCTATTGTTCAGGTAAAATAGGAGTTGGTTTGCTAATATTTTTTCTGTATATTTATCCTCTCGTGCAGGAAAAATAAGGGCTGGTTGCCAATATGTATTCTGTATAATTATTCTCTTCCGCAGGTAAAACAGGGGTTGGTTTGCTTGTGTTGCACTTCCATCTTGTGGCGGAATGAGGTAATTACAAGGGTTAGTTAAAAATACCCAGACTTTAATGCCAAGGTCCATGCGAGTCTGCAAACCAGTAAATAATTGCTGAAATACAGTACAGGAGTTAAGCAAAATAGTATGATATGACCTACACTTAGTTGAGCTTTAAAAGGCAGTCCTCACTGGCTGGAGGGAGGAATTTGCGGGACTCCAAAGGGGTGATTTCCAATAATATTATGATGCAGCAGTGAGTAAGGAGGGGTAGCCCTCTTAAACAGAGGACTGTTGAAGTGGCAAACACACGACGCGGAGGACTGGAGATGTTTGGTCTACAGGAATGGGATTTAAAAAAAATAAATTTGTCAAATTTTAGTTGGCAGTCAAGAACTCCTAGTAGTTTTGTGTCAGAGACTAGTTCAAGGGGGTATTACTTTTGCTGGTAATTACAAAGGGGTTGTCTGTCTAGCGAAGAGGTTTTGGAAGCACTGAATAGCATAAGTTTTGTTTTGGTTGCATTAAGGGCTGATGGTTGTCTAACATCCACTGCTCAGTGGAAGAGAATGTGGCTTGTGTTAGACTGTTGAGAGTTGTGATGGAAGGGAAGAAACAAATTACAGTAGAATCATCGGCATACTGAATGAGGCTGGAGTTTGGAATGGCTTGGTAGACGTTGTTTATGAATATGCTGAATAACAGGGGTCCTAGAATGGAACCTTGGAGGACACCTGTGGATGTATTGAGGAAGGGTGAGGTAGCTTTTTTCCACTTAACTGCTTGTTGCCTGTTTGTGAGATAGCTTGAGAACCACTGGTCTAGAGGAAGGGGATAGGTTAAGTTTAGAGAGTTTGGTAAGGAGCAGGTTGTGGGAAATGGTGTCAAATGCCTTAGAGTGGTCAAAGAAAAGAGAGTGGATACGAAGTGGCCAGAGTCGTAGGCTTTGTTTATTGTTTCTAGGAAGGAGGGGAAGGCAGTGCAGGTACTATGACCTGGTCTAAAGCCATGTTGTGTGGGGGTAAGTAGCTAATTATTGATGAGATAGGGTACTTCAAGTAGCTTAGAAATAGAGGATAGGATGCCGATAGGGCGAACGTTTGGGATGTCATTGTTATTGCTGCCTTTGTGGAGAGGAATAATAAAGGCCTTTTTCCAAAGCTGGGGAACCTGGCATTCTAATATAGACTGATTGATTAGTATGGTGATGGGGAGGGCAATTGCTTCAGAAGCTACTTTTAGGGAATAGGAGGGGATTTCTTCAGGGGCATTGGAGCCAGGTTTTAATTTTTGGAGTTTTTTTATGGTAGATATGGAGATGGGATTGATGGCAAAAGGAGGGGGGTTGGGGGTATGGGATGTTAGGAGGGGAAGCTGTGGGAGCAGGCTTAGGAGGAGCTACAGAGTTAATGGAGAAGGATAATGTTAGCTTGCTGATGGAGTCAATGAAAAAGGAGTTAAATTGGGTTAAGTCCATGTTGGATGCATCTGGGTTAGGGGAAGGGTTTTCCGTTTTTCCAGGGTTAAGGAGGGATGAGATTCCTTTCCAAAATAGTTTGGGATTGGTATTGTGGTAAGTTTGGAGGGTACAAAAATAAACTTTTTGGTCAGAGGCACTGGGTTTTTTGACTTTACTGTACAGCGTTTTATATTCAGTGAGGGTAATGGAGGTTTGATTGTTTTGGTATCGTGCCCATGCTTTGTCGCAAAGTCACATGGTAACAAAAGTGTTTTTAGTTAACCAGGGTACAGGGTTACTTTCTATGCATTTCGTTGTTATGGGGCAAGGGAGGAGGTTTATGAAAGTAGTGTTAAAGTAGGAAAGAGCATTATTTAGGGGAAGGGTTTTCAGTGGGTTCCAGTTGGTGTTTTTTAGTGTGTTTATGAAAGTTTCAGGATTGAAGTTTTTTAAGCAGGGAGAGGATACATTGTTGTGTGTTAGTTGCATAGAAGAGGGGAGACGGCGGGTGAAAGTGGGGAAATGTTCAGCTAATAGCTCTGGGAGAATACCACTGTCTGAGATATAGTGAGGAGGGAATACTAGAATCCAGTCTATTGTATTTTCCAGTAGTGGAGTTAGTTGAAGGTCTTGTAGTGGTATTGATAAATTTTGCGAAGTTATAACAAGTTAATATTGAATGAGTTAGGAGGAGATTGCATTGTTGCCAAATTTATGTTAATGTCACCCAGGACTATTGTTTGATGAGTGACATTAGAGGAGACCCAGGAGAGAATGTCTTCAAGACATGAAACATCACCAGGGAGGATATAGAGGGAGAGGATGAATACGTGTTTACGCTTAGGGCTGGTATGATCTCTGCCTTACCAAATCTGGGGAAGGGTTTGGTATATGGAATGAATAGAAGGGATGCAGAGTATAAGAGTGCTACCCCACCCCCTTTTTTTATGTTTGATCATTTCTTAGAATGCGGTAGTTTGGTGGTATTAGCTCGGAGTCTTTTATATGGGGCTTGAGCCAGGTTTCTGAGATGAAGAGAATGTCTGTATGGTTATGTAGAAGCCAGGCGTGAAGGTTTGGAATTTTGTTAGAGGCTCTGAGTATTTAAGGCTGAGAACTGGAGGGATTTACCAGTTGCACGAGCGGGATGAGGTTGGGAGGTTAAGTCTGGGGTGGATAAGGGACCAGGGTTTGGGTGGATGTTACCAGAGAGGAGGATAGATATAAGATGGAGGGGGAGATATTTTCTTAGGTAGGGGTACATAGAACAGTTAAGTTTTGACGCTATTTGGTAAGGATGATTGGGAGTGGTGTTTTTAGTTAGAACTCTATATAGGAAGAGGATGGTGGTGTTGAGGGGGAAGAGAAAAATGGAATATAAGAACACTGATGGGGTCTGCTACGGAGGAGGCTGACAGTTGTAAGTATTCTGCGGGTAGGTTATCCGGTACGTTGGTGCATGGTTTAAGTTTCTGAAGAAGCTTTAGAATAGTAGAGGTAGGTATGGGAGAGAGTGTGAAAGAGGCTATTGTGTTAGGTGGAGTTTGTGTGAGTGTTGGGTTGAATGGATCTGCAGTGATGGGTGAGAAAGTGGAAGCAAGTTTAGCAATGGTGTCTATGAAATAAGAGTTGAAGAGCGAGGCTAATTCAGTGGGAGTATTTTCAGGGTTTGGGCATGGATCATGGTTAGTTCCTGGATGTAGTAGGCAGTTGATTGCTGGAGGGGGGGGGGAGATAACCACGACTGCAACAGTGAATACACTCGAACACCTACATTTATGGCAAGTGCACACAACTGTACTATGTTCTTAGCGTTTCACTGTTTCAGTCATCACATTTGGGTAGATTCCCAAAGCTAAGGATGGGATGAGGAATTCAGACAGCATTAGGACCAGCTATAAGGCCCTGCAAGACTGCAGTGGCAAAACCAGCTCTGGATTTAGAGAAAATTGGCAAATGGTAATGCTTGGTGAAAGTATGTACAGAACTCCAGGTAGCAGCTACTAGGATGCCTCTGGTAGGCGACCCCTCTGAGAAAGGCTGTGGAGGTAGATGCTGCCCTGGCTGAATGGGGTCTAATCCCCTGTGGGATAGGTTTTCCATGGTGCTTATAGCAGAAATGAATGCAATGGCCTATCCATTTAGAAATGGTTTACTTTGAAATAGCCTTCTCCTCTGCCCCTGCAGTAAATGCCACCAGCAGTTGTTCAGATTTCCTTTGAGGTTTAGTCCTGTCCAAGTAAAATCTAAGTTGTCTGTGCATATCTAAGGAGTGCAGTATCCGTTCCCCTTTGTTCTGTGGATTAGAAAAGAAGGTTGGCAAATGAATGGACTGATTAAGAGCCACACTGGATTCCACCTTGGGCATGAAAGAGGGATTAGTCCTGAGGGACACCCTGTCCGCATGAAAGATGATGAAAGGCTCCACTGCCATAAGGGCCTACAATTCAGATACCCTTCTTGCTGAAGTGATTGCTAAAAGGAAAGCTGTTTTCCAAGAAAGGAATTTTATCTCTGCAGTTACAACTGGCTCAAAAGGAGGAAGAGTGAGTTTTTCCAATACAAAATTAAGATCCCAGGCTGGAGTTGGGGCTCTCCTGGGTGATCTTAAGTTTTTGGCCCCTCTGAGGAACTGCTTAAGCAGTGGGTGAGAAAAGAGTGGTGGTTCCGTGTTGTAATGAGCTGAAATGGCTGAGGTGTGAATTTTGGAGGAGGAAAAGGAAAGGCCCTTGTGAAGCATCTCAGTTAAGTATTGAAGAATCTGAGGTAAATTGAGTGCTGCTGTGTGGCCACCCCTTGAGTTTGGTTCCAGGCACAGAATCTTTTCCATTTTTCAGCATAAGATTTTCTAGTACTAGGCCTCCTTGCCTCCAAAATGACATCCAACACCTGTTTACTGAGGGATGGTAATGGAGAGATTAGGTAATTAGTCAGACTGCCAGGTTCAGGGTTTGAAGCTAGAGGTGCAGAATCTGGCTCTCCTGCTGCAACAGCAGGGTAGGGGTCTGAGGTAGGTGCCATGGGGCCAGCTGTGACACACTGCTTAAGAGGGGGTATCAGTGTTGGCGTGGGCAGTCTGGTGCAATCAGAATCATTCTTGGTTTGTCTTGTTTGATCTTCAGTAGTACTTTGGGGAGGAAAGGTAGAGAAGGAAAGGCATAAACTGATAGATTTTTCCAGCTGAAGGACAGAGCATCCACTTTCCAAGCTTGTTTGTGGGGAGCCCTTGTGCAGAATTTGTCCAATTGGTAGTTCTGGGGGGAGGCAAATAGGTCTTTAGCTGGGATTCCCCCATCTGGTGATCAACATGTTGAAATTCCTTGGTTCCAGTTTCCACTCGTGTGGGTCCATGAGATTTCTGCTTAGTTCATCTGCCAGTGTACTTAGTTTTCCTGGCAGGAATTGAGCCTGTAGATGAACTTGGTAGCTCAAGGCTGTGTTCCACAGAGCCATGGCTAGTCTGCAGTGGGGGTAAGAATGGGTACCCCCCTGCTTGTTATGTACCACATAACAGTGGTATTGTCCCTTCTTTACCATTAATACTCCTGAAAGAATGTGGTCCTTGAAGGCTGTCAGAGCATTCTGTACAGCTAACATTTCTTTTTGATTGATATGCAGGTGCATTTGACTTGGGTTCCATTTGCCCTGAATGCACTTCTCTGCCAGGTGAGCCCCCATACATAGTCTGATGAGTCTGCCTGCCACCAAAGGAATTCTAATCGTAGGCAAGGTATGATAGGAATCATTGCTTCTAGATCCTGTTGACACCACAGGCTTTTTAGATACCATTGTAGTTTCCTCATATGCAGTCTTGCATATGGAATTAGTAGAATGCACAAGGCCATGAACTCCAAGGCTTGCAGTAATTTGCCTTGCAGATAGCAGGGTATTTGTGGGTTTTTGTGGCCACTAGTTTGAAGTAAGTTGTCAAAGTAATTTGTTTCTCTGGCGTGAGGAAAGCCATCTGGGAAGTTGTGTTCAAGCTTGCTCCTAGGAATATAATTTGTTGATAGGGTACCAGCTGTGATTTGTTTTCATTTATGGTGTACCCCAAACAAGTTAACACCTTTTGTACAAATGCCAGATAATTCAGAAGCATGTCCTGGCTTTCTGTCTGAATTAGACAATCGTCCATATAAGGATATATTTAAATATTTCTTTGCCTGCAAAATGCAATGACTGGAGCTAGGCTCTTTGGCTTATCTACTGCACCCAGGGTATTCACAAAGGGCAGTACAGAGAACTGATAGTGCATGCAGCCTGCTTTGAAGAGTAGGTATTTTCTGCAAGATTCCCTGATTGGGATGTGCAGGTAGGCATCCTTTAAATCCAGTGTTGCCATCCAGGCAGCTTTGCCTACCATGGGAAGCAACTGTTGAAGAGTTAGCATCTTGAATTTTGGGATCACCAAAAAGGTGTTTATGATAGACAGGTCCAGGATAGGAAGCCATGAGTTGTCTTTTCTGGGTACCAGGAAAAGTCTTGAGTAGAAACCTTGTCCCTTTTCCTCTTCTGGTACAGTCAGAACAGCCTTTAATCTTAAGAGAGAGAGAGTACTTGCTTTGAGCCTCTGCCCACTGATTTGGGGGTAGATCTGGCCAACCGTTTGGGGTTGGTAACGTGTGGAAATGAAATCTTTATCCTTGGGAAAGTGTGTTTAAAACCCATTTGTCCTGGGTAATGAGTTCCCAGTTTTTTGCTTGCAGAGTAATCTTTCCGCCTAAAGGAGCAGTCAGCTGAGAAGTGCTTGGAGGTTTTAAAGTTAAGTCATTGAGACAGCTTACCATAGAGGGAAGACTTACTACTCTCCCTGATTTGGAAGTGGGAGTCCCCCACTGCTTAGTCCTGTGCGTACCCTGGGACTGAAGCCTGAGTGTTCTGCTGGTTCTGGGTTTGAACTGAGAAGGCCTGGAAGAGGCAGGAAAGGACCAATTTTTTGAGGGCCAATGCCTATTAAATCTAGGAGGCTGCACTTGTAAGAAATCTTTAACAGTTTGCATAGATTTAGCTTTTTCCTCCATCTTTTTAAGGATGACTTCTGCTTTGTCACCAAACAGGCGGTCCTGACTTCGGTCCTAATTTAAGGGAGCATCCAGCAATTTAGTTTTAACATGATCTGGCAAAGATTGCTCCTTAAGCCAAGTATGCCTTCTAAGTACAGACCCGGTGACAGCAGCCCTGCAAGATGCCTCTAGTGAATCAAAACCACACTGCAAAGTATGTTTTCCAACCCGTTCAGCAGAATGCATTAAATCCTGTAAATCCTTATTTTCAGCACAATCAGGCAACAACATAATTTTCTGTCTAAGCAATCCAATAATATGCTGCTGATACTTTAACATATGAAACTGGCAATTTAAGGACTTGCCAAGGTTGCAGAGGTGTATACCTTCTTACCCAATCTAGCCAGGGCCCTGGAATCTCTATCAGAGGGGGTAGGATTTTTGGTAGTAGCCTTAATGCCTTTGGGTCCCGTGAAATGGTCTCAGGATCCGCAGTAGGATTTTTAAAAAGGAACTTGTGAGAATCAGAAACCCTGTAGTATCTATCAGGTTTTCTGGGAGCAGGAGGTAAAGTGTCAGGGGCCAAGCTAGATTCCAAAAAGGCATAGTCAACAATGTCCAGCACAGGAGGGATAGCTAACGGCCTGTGTTGAGGAAGGAGTAAGATGTCTCTAACCCTCTTTTTAGAATCGGAGTAATCCTAGCTTTCCCAGTGAAACTGCTCCCTAAGAGTATACAAAGTTTCACCAAAAGAAAAATCCTCTGGGGGAGAAGCAGAGGGAACAGAGTCCTCTGCATCAGAATCCTCATAGGTAGCTAAGGGTAAATCCTGGTCATCAGAGGAGACAGAAATTTCAGACTCCTGGTCAGAAGTATCATAAGCAAATTCAGTCCTAGGTCTCTTAGAGGGGGAAGGTTGGCTTCCCCCCGATTAAAGTAATAAGGTCTTCAGTCATTCTTATCATTTGTTTTTTAGGCATAGAGGCCTGACCATGTGGTCTGGGCGTTGGTTTCCTAGGCATGGTTCAAGTTTTAGGCCTAGAAGAAGATAGCATCAGTTTAATATGCAAGGCAGTAGGCCTGAATACACCCTCAGAAGCCGGTACCTGCACAGCGGCTCCGGACCCATCCGAGGTACAGACATCCGCATGTTCCACAGTTGAAGCATCTCGCGGCATACCGGACTCCGAATGGGTCTCAGAAGAGGACTGCGAATCTGAAGTAGCGGGTATCAGGGGCTGCAAAAGCGCCTCACTGAGTACCGGCGACTAGCTTAGAAGAAGCGTCGTCGGCAGCTTTGGACCTAGGTCTCTATCTTTGCGTTTTTTCGGAATATCGGTAGTCTAGTGGCTTACCGAAGACATATCTGGATAATTGAACCGAGAACCAAAATATTTAGAAGCAAAAATGTACCGACAACAAATAGTTTGTGGTTTAAATAAGGCACAAAACCAACAGTGAGGTATGTCGTGATCAGGGCCTAGGCAAGGAATACAGTATGAATGAAAATCTTTATGAGGTATTTGCTTTCCACAAGAAATACAATTACTGACTATTACTGACATTGGTTTAGAGCAAGAAAAAGTTTCCCCAATGGGGCACTTAGCTTTAGTTGAAGACTTCAGTTCTGTAACTCGAAAACGAAAATTTCAGGAGTCGGCCGACCGGCACTTGCGAACCGTTTCTGCTTCGGGCACATGTCAAGAAAGACTGATGTAATGGCGTCGGCTGCATGCTTTATACCCCTGATGACCTGACGTCATGGAAGATGAGACAGCAACCGACACAGGACCCAAGACTTTGATAATCAGGCCGACTGAGGGCTACTGCAAGCAGATAACCCTAATGTGATGAATGCAACAGTGAACCACGAAGAACAACAGCTATATCTCACAGAGGACACTGCTGTTCTGGAACAGACTCTCATCCACATCATTATTCAAGCGCAACTTGGATCTATGGATGGAAAACAGCAAATTTACTCCAAGACTTCCCCCTGTACAACTAATAGACAGTGACAGCTACTAAATGTTTCATCCTATGCATGGGTCCCCTCAAATTATCTATGGTATGATCCCAGTTATTATAGTTAGGGGGTGATATATAATTATCAACCATGGCATGAGTAATGCCAATCTTTAAGCAAATGCAATAGATTAATTCCAGTGTAAAAAGGGAACTTGACTAGGCCTAAAATGGTCCAGAAGGGCAGCTGGCCTACTACTTATCCATACTCTCATGAAGTCTTGCTCATTAACTGCTGTCTCTGCAAACCAAATTCCACAAATTGCCTTTCCATGAGACTGTTTTCAGTGATATTAAACTATGACACTATAATGCTGAATGCACTCAAAATAAGTTCTGTGGATTACCCCAGAGCAGAGTAAACCAATGGCAGGTATATTTGCAAGGGGACAAGCCCCCTGCACCCCACACATAGGGGGCATTACAGAGATTGCACAATCCGGTCGCCTTAATGGCTTTGATATAAACCACTTGTGTCGACCTCATTCTGCATACCTATTCTATCTTTCATTTACTTTCATTTTACCAACCAAGCTGCCATTTTCCTTCACTTAACTACTCCACTCCTCCCAAAATCTCTACTTAAACTCTTTCCATTTCCACATACATATGCTTTTATCTTGCTATATAAAATAATCTCAGCAATACAGTCTTTGCATTCCCTTTTACTCATACTGACTGTCTCAACCAATATACCCCGTAGCGCTCCTCAGCTATTTACTTTCATCATAATCATATTTTTAACAGTGATAACCTGTGTTATTAAAACGTAGACTTAATCTGCTTTAGTAGCTTAGAATGAAAGATACAAGATGTATTAGAACATGTCTGCAGTTTTATTTTAATGCACTGTTTACCACAGTGCAAACTAATATACATACGTCATGTAAACTATTTCATGTTGCACATGCATGGTTTCTCAGCCATTTATTTGTACTCTGCTCTATTACTGGGATATATTCTCCCAGTCCATGCCTGAATTTAGGCAGCTATGATCAAACCACTAACCCAACAGTCAAATAAATAATTTTACTGCTGCCTTACTTACAGACTTGTATGTTTGACATTCTTTATTGTTAGTATAAAAAATGTAACACTCATTTGTTGTAACTATTTTGTAGTTATGAATGTAACAATCACTGTTTTCATAATGTTACTGTATTTTGTCTCTGCCAATTAGCTCGAGTTATGAGTGAAAAGGATCCTTGGACAAGTTCATCTCCCTGGTTAAACTAGGATACATGAAAAAGGTAACATGAAACATCTAAAAAACTGCAAAACCTGAAAACACTGTGGTATGAATTGCATATTATGACACGTTTGACCCTTGGTTAATATAAGATAATGAATGTTTGAATTCTGACTATAGCATTCTTGTTAGTCTATGAATTATTGTACATCTTTTGGGAAAAAATTGCCTCTGCCTCTTAGCCACATACAATCAATGTAGTCTTGACCATGTAATCTTTTAAGTGTATTTTTCAAAGAAACTTCAAATACTCTGCCCACTGAAGCTAAAAGCTAATGTCTAATCAAAATACTACACTACAAATTAAATAATTCTGTTAATTTCTGTAGTTTGCATATATTTTGTTGCTCGATGCTACTGTTTTTGATCGGATCCCATCTTCAATGAAAATACAGCCTAGAGCCACAAATTCAATACATAAATGTATTGATGAAATGCTGTTCCACGACAGAATATTAGGCATGTGATTACCTGTGAAAGAGAAAAAAAATCAACATTCCATACCTAGAAAAACAAATATACACCGTGATGGTAAGATGGCACTTCCAAAATAAAAACTCTGCTGCATTTAGAGGTACTCTGCAGCATTTCCAAACTTTTACCAGAGGGTACTTCACTGATTAGGAATGTTCCATTCTTGTGCCATACAAGCTCACCTTATTACTGCAGACCCTGAAGATGCACTACATCACACAGTCATAGGATCTGAAAACACTACGGGTAATCGCAACTTACAGACAGTAAGTTAAAACAATGTTTAGAATTCAACTCCACCATGGTAAAATTTACTCCTATATACAACCATTTATCTGTATGATGGCAAGTGATGGAGAAATGTCACAAAGAGTCCCTAGTCGTATAACTAAATAATTATGCACGGTTATACTTATTACCTGCAGCACTGTTATGTCAAGCTAGCCATTTTCATCGGCTTTATTAAGCAATGACTCGCATACCTAAATTCTGCTGCTGATGTGAAGGATTCCTGTTCTGTTATTGAAAAGACAAGTAGAAATCCCTCTCCACTGCGGAAGTAGTTGTCCCTAATGGCTGCATAGTCCTCCTGTCCAGCTGTGTCCAAAATGTCAATCTGTACTTCTTCGCCATCAAGTACTACTTTTTTTCTGTAGCTGTCAGCTTTTGTTGGTTCATAATCTTCCACAAACTGTAACAATTACAAACTGCTTAGACACAACAATGGCTATATTGCTGAGGTACTATAAGCTATAGTTTTGTACCATTAATGCAAGCAAAATCAGGTCTTCTGCATTAGTTCAAGTATATAAACAGGCTACAGTACATCTCACACTGCATAGTTTTGTTACTAATGGAGTGGCCACAACTAATCCATCTCCTAATTTTCATAACATTTTTAAACATGCAGCTGGGTCTAACTTTACTATCCATAAACTGCATAATTAATATCTCCCAACAAGCAAAGAGTTTCAAAACTATTCGGCTTTTACCATCTACCAGGCAAATATGGTACTTTAAAATAGTTTTTCATACAACCTTCAGTTCTATACATCCTTTGTGCAGTATCCCCCAGGATCCAGATCATGGCTGAAAATCATCATCAGACCAACCCACTTACCTGGTTGATATAAGAAACCATTAAAAAAATAAATGCATAACGAGGTAAGCTGTCCCCTACTGCAACATTAGGGATTTTAGACTTGAAGGACCAGTGCAGACAAGACAGCAACACAATACTTGAAAATTGAAGGCAATGGTATGGATTTTTGTTGACAGTAGAGGTATGATTAATTTAAATTTCAGTCTGAGTAAGCATATAGTACGGTTATCTATGGCAGTCATCACAACTATGTTTTAGCAACAAAAATTCATACACAACTTGTACTGTTAGATTCTAGGATAGCGTGGCCATACTTTCTTCCTAAATGCCCAGCAATCTCTCCGCCAGCTGATGTGGATCTAGAGTATAAGAATTGGTAGTACCATCCACCCTCATCCCTCCATTTCCTGTCCAAAGTGGAACTTCATAACTATACAAAAATAGCTTATACCTTCAGATAATCACAGCTCAGCTGATTTTAGGGTCTACAGGAAGGAAACAAAGAAACAGATCACAGGCTCCACAACAGACTCATTCTGACTACAATGGGGATGGACAGTGTGTCACTCTGCTACAGTGCAGCATTCATGGTTCACTATCACTACATGCAACTCACCATAAATACCACCTTGCTATAAGTTATCATTGCAGTGGGATTGTTACCTTCAAGACATTGTCACAAGCAATAAAGCATCCTCCGGGGAGGAGACAGGAACTACACTAGTCATGTCTCCAAGTGCATCATCCTGGGAGGAGAGAGGGACTGCACTGAGCATGTCTCCATGTACAACCAGACCACAGTGGGTATTGTCTCCAAGTCTATATCTTGATGCCTAGTAATATGTGCACTGAAGGAACTAGTGTGCACAGCAAACATCCATTAAAACATTCAGAAATGACAACTGTCATTCTGATCAGCTTAATGGAGTACACATTAGGTTTGGAAACTAAGAGTTTATAACTTTTTTAATAAAAAAACAGGTAGTTAGCTAGCCAGACAGACAGGTACAAGTCCTTTCATAAGACATCATTCCTTGTGCAAAGGATGTAAAAAATGGGGCTCTTACTTGAACAAATGTCATCTGGACAAAACCAGTAAGACAATTAACTTTCTGCATCCCATAGATGTTCATAAACATCTCCTAAAGTATGTGTGTTTCAAAAGAAAACAGAAATAAAAAAATGGATTGTTTATATTAGTGTCCACTGGATCTTCTGAACAAAAGTCAGGTTAACACAACTATGTTTCTGATGCCATGATGTTTTGTATTTCTGAAATCCTGCAACTGAAGGCATGCCTGCTTCCAGAAAAAAATAGTTTTTCATTTGATTAATTTGGATCCAGTAACTTTTCTCGTTCCAATTGTTGGAATCGTAACCTTTTCCAAAGTAAAACATTGTCTGGACTTGTAGACAGCAGAAAGATGCCTTCCACAAATGTTTCAGTCAGGGCTTTATCATCTATACATTTACAAAAACTGGAACTGGCTACCCAGTGATCTGTGATCACAGAAAATCTAAAACCAGACAGAGTTGAGAGCGAGTGGCATATACCCCCAATCTACAGACAGAGCATTTTTCAATTCACCCAATTTTTAAAACTTGCCTTTAAACTCCAGAAACATCTGCTCTAAGAACCCATGGAAATGAGCAACTAAGACAAGTGAAGGACACAGACTGTGAAAATGAGGGACTGAAGTGTCAAATTCTGAAGCATACAGAGCAGAACAACAGATGCCTGAGAAGACCAAAGGAATACAGTTGCCTGGACATCAACATCACTCTGTTAATCACCTACAGATGGAGAAGCAGTAAGATAAGACATTCAAGAATGTCAAAGGTCATGGGTTTGTGTGCGGTCAGGCTTCAGTGGTCCAGGAATATGAAAAAGAAGAGATTACATTTTATTTACACTTGTTTACCAGGGTAGGATAATGACCAATACTGACCAATTTCAGGCTCAGCCCAGGTGAAATGCAATACATTCCACAAAAAAAATACAGAAATGTAAGCAACAACAGAAATGGTCTGCAACGTAAAAAGATATGTGAACAGCTCTCCCAAAAAAAACAAAACACACTTTACATTTTCAGAAAATGCCCACTCACTGGAGTTGAGAAAAAATGCAGTCAAACTGATTCCTTATGGAACAAACCATTGGCCATTGCCCAGTGTAAGAAATAGAAATAGAATGGGGGTGTCTTCCTAGAGTCTGCTGATACAACTAAACTGTTTGACAGTGTTCTAAAGTATCCCTGCCTTGGGGAAAAAAGGTAACTAGTCTAGTAATTCAAAGTGAAAAAGTCTCAGTTCCATGATGTTTATGTGGAAGAAAAATCCCTGTAGGGCCTAGTGTCCTTGAACAACAAGCCAGTCAAAACTGTGTCCTCAAATTACTAACAGTTTTGTGATTTGCACTTCACTGCTAAATTGTCCTAACATCCCTGCTTAAGAAAATGCCATATTAAGTAAAACTGTCAGAGGACCTCACCCCCACCCCTGCACTGAGGGGTCTGGACAACCTTGATTTCCACGTATTCTGAGCCCAGTAATTTATGTTTGTATGTGTGTTTTTTTAATTACCTGGTCCTGTCATCAAAAAAGAATTGTGGAACTACGCCATATGGATGAATCTGTAGCTACAACAGTTATGCATTCTGATTAAGAGAAGGTACTCCCTTGGGGCAAACGTACTGGAATCACTCACCAAGTAAGTGCAACTGTGGAAAGGGGCACTACTGTTAATCCATAAACAAAAGAACTGCCTGTGCTGTTAAACACGGTAACACAGAGCAGTCTGGCTCTAACACCTCTAAGCTTGAGATAAGGCAGGAAGGCCTTCAGAACTTTTACTCACCCTGAAAAGCATCCTGTAAAAAGCAATGGCTCCATTAGCCGGGGCTACTGCTTCTGATTATGTACAGTAATATACAGATTGCCAAACAGGCTAAGGGTGGCAATGATCCCTCAGTATCACTGAGTCATCTAAGGAGGAAACTTATTTCAGTAATACAAATAAGAACGTTTTACTATGAGATGACTAAAGGTGTAGGTGGTTGCCACCATTAATCATTTATTGGCTACAGCTCAGTGGATAGTGTTTAGAAGATAATGACAACTTTTATGAAGTGCATGAGTCTACAGTGACACTTAGTGAACCTGAGATGCATGTAGGCAACACAAGGTCTGAAAAGCACAGGTAGTCCACTGTGATCAAAAGATGCAGAATGAACACAGGACAGACCATGCGAAATGTTTTCTCCCAATACCAATTAGTTGAGCCTTGCTGAGGTAGCATTGTCGCCTCACAGCAAGATGTTGTCACGTTCGATTCTCACTTAGAGCGTCTTCTGTGTGGAGGCATGCATGAATGGGCGTGCCTTCGTTGAAGGTTGTGCGTCAAGGCTGGTAACTCGGCACGTAAACATCCACTACCAAACATTAGCGGACCAGACGTCCGCTGTGGCGACCCCTAACCGGGATAAGCTGAAAGACACAACAACCAATTAGTTGAGTCTCTAGGATCCAGCATTAACCTGAAATCCCCATTTTTTGGGGGGGATCAAGGAAGAAGTTGGAAATTTATGACACTGATGGTCTCAAATGGCATAATAAAGGTCTCTCTTCTGCAGAAGTACAATGCTTTGTAAGTGGGCTACCATCTTTTGATATGTGGTGATGCTGAAATCTAGGTAGGTGAACTGGAAAGGGTTCAGAACTACAACAATCCATCGACCACCACTGTCCTTTTCTCATCACAAAAGAAATTTCCTTTCTTTTAATTTAACCCTAACAGTGTCACAACAAAGAAAACCAATTAATATTACACCCTTTGTTTCCTGTCTGAGAAAGGAAGTAGTAGTCCATATAAACAGGCCAAAACAGAGCCATAAAGATGCAGAGTGGACTATTGAGAATAAGGAAGAAATTACGTATCATTACTGTTATGCAAGAAGCCCAGAATTTCCAGATACCAGACATTCAAAAAGATTATACAATTAACTTCATATGAATTGCAGGAGTCAATTCTGGGCACATTCTAGGTGCGGCAAAGAGCACTTTTGGCTAACTTCAAAGACTGAAACAATATTAATTTCCCAAATTTTAATCATACTTGACTTATTAATGAGCTCCATTTCTCATCATGGTATCAAACCCAAAAGACTTAGAGAAATCAAACTCTCACATTGTTAGCTGATGCAAGTCAGTAGGGGAAAGGAAGGAACATCTTAAGACAGCAATACAAATAAATCACCGATTCTAGCTGGACTCTTCTGTCTAAATGGGCAATTTAAAGTCTTAATTATGTAGAGATTGGCAAGTTATTTTAATGTGAGCAGACATGGGGAACTACATTTCTCAGAAGTTGCAGTCTGGAACACAAAAACAAATACAATAGTTAATATCTAAACCCCACCCCCAATATTTTAAGTACCTTAAACTATTACTTAACATGATGGCCATTAAGAAAATCAAAGATACTAATTGAAAAAAAGATAAAACTGCCATTTTTAAGAGACAGATGCAAGAATGCTGAGAACTTCACTACCCTGCCATAAGCAAACAGGAACATCAGACTAAAGGAAATGTTTTGCATCTCTGACACTAAATGCAATATGAACAGGATGTGATATACAAGTCAACAAAAGACTATTTTTGGGGTACAACAAATTATAGAGAAATACAAAGCACTTAAAACTGATGGGTACACATTAAAGACTGCCAAGAACACCAAAAAAATGAAATATGGAATATTGCAGTATGGTTCTCAATTAGCTATTTAGTTCAACATTCTGCTTACACAGAACAGTACCATCACAAAGCTTTTACTTGCAATTATTTAGAAAGTTATTAAAATAGTGTTGTAAAAACATATCGCTGATTTAGGGTGATGCTACACACACCTTAACAGAGCCAGCATCTTCACAAATGTTAATCCAGCTTTGTAATGCTAGTCAGCTAAGAGTTTTTTTTCTCATGCGTGGGCAGTCTTTTTTTTTAAAAGCAGACTCCTCTACGTCCAGCAACATTTGTTATCTCATGGGATCAGTAAATGTACACAGTCATAAATAAGTACTAGGCTAGCTGACCTTCTAGGCCCTTTTAATCCTAAACCAAACAAAAAGCAGTTAGGGCACTGATGGAAGGACACACTCCATTTTAAGCCTAGCCAATGTCCTTCTTTTTGTGCTCCAATTTACCTGCCCATTGGGCTAGAGACTGGCCTGATCTATCTCAAGGTTGACATTTATAGACTACCCCTAATGAAAATAACTGGGATCATACCTTAGATAATTTGAGGGGACCCATACATGGGATAAAAAAGCATTTAGGAGTTGCCTCTGTCCATTAGCAGTATTGGGAGGGGGGGTCCTGTGGTAAATATTCTGTGTCCTATCCATAGATCAAAGGTGCACTTGAATAAGGACAGTGAAAAACTTTGTTTTATGTGGATAGGAAGTCTGTTCCAGAGCAGCAGTATCCTCTATGAAATATACCTGTACCTCCAAACCATTCTGTTGATGCCAGAGATCTACATCCATACAAAACATCCTGAGTCTGACTCAGTTTCATCCCAGTGGGCTGTACACGGTGCTCTTCTAGTAGGAGATGGTCAAGGGACCATCTCACAAGGTGCCACAACTATCTAAATGACTCTTCTCAACATAAGGGAAAAGTGTCTGCTCCCCGACATCTTCCCACATGACCAAGCTCCTAACTCTAATATAGACAGAGTCCAGTTACGCCGAGAAGGAACCTCATTTCTGCCACTTGTCACCGTGTCATTTTATCCTTTCAGTTATAACCAAAGTTCATGACCACAGCTAAAGATAAAGACATAGGATGACCTGTAAATTTAAAGCTTCATCCTATGACTCCGTTCTCTCTCCATCACCACAGTCCAATACTATGCCTGCAGTGGTACTGCCAATATGCCATCTGCTGGTCAATCTTCTGATCACCATTACCTTCACTAATGAATATGGCCCTAAGATACATGAGAGTCCTTCACTGAAGTATCTGCTCAAACCCAAATGCAAAGAACAATCCACACTCTTCCAAGTGTAAACCATGACCTCTGACTTGGAGATGCTGAGTTTCGTCCCAGCTGTGTTACAGTTAGCAGTGGACCACTCCAATGCATGTTGGATGTCACAGCTATATGAATGTAACACATCACCATCTGATGGAAAGATGCAGTCCTCGTCTTATCAAACTGGAATCTCTCCAGGTTTGGCCTCACTTATGTCCTGTTCACAAAAACTACAAACAAGATAGGAGATCAAACTAATCCTTGCCACAGACTCGCATCCACCACGAATGTGTTCAATGGAATGCAGACAGTGTGGGCAACTTTTATCCCTCAACTACAGGTACCAAATAGTTTGACTGTCCCTCAGATCTCTTGTGCTGCAGAACTTCCCACACTACAATGTGAGGTACACAGGTATATGCCTTCCTAAACTTCACACAAACATGTAGGCTGTACCAACAAATCCTATGAGCCCTCCAATATCTATACAAGGACAAAGAGCTAATCTACTTATCTGTGATCTGGAGGGCATCGGCATTGTTTCTCTAGAATCCAAGGCTTGATGGAGGCTCCTTTCTAACATTCTGGCAGGAAGGCTGAGGAGTATGAACTCTCTAACAGAGCATACTGCTTTAGTCAGTCCGTTTAAAAATGGAGACCACTACCTCAGTCTACCAGTGCACAGGAAATGTCTCCACCTTTCAAGCAAAGCGTAAAAGGCATGTTAACCACAAAAAGCTAACCATGTCAACCTCCTATGCATTTTCATTCTGATCTGATCTACTCCTGAAGCCTAACGAGAGGAAAAGTTGCATCACCAGAATGACATCTACTGAACTAGATCCAGTTCCCCCACCTGCTTCTGGTTTTATCAGAGGACTGCATGTCCACTGGCTTCATGAGTTCTACAAAGAGCGCTTTCAACCTACAAGATGTCAGCATTTCACATTCCTTGCTGAGGAGATTAAGCTGAATCCTGCTTCTTCTAGAAATACGAGGCAGCTTGTCAAAAACCCTTTGCTTCAATAATTCAGCAGATGCTACTTTCCTGGCTTATCAATACCTACCAGCTGTATTCAGAGACCCCCCCCCCCCCACTGGCATTGTATGGAAGGTCTCTTTCTTTAACCCCAGAACCTTCCTCACATCTGGTCCCCAAGACTACTGCCATGACAAGTGAAACCAGCTTTCAGGCCACCGCTCCTTGCCATCTCCACTACTTAGGTCTTGAATAAGGTCCATTCAGTCTTCACACCGCTGACCTCCCCAGGTATATGGGAAAAGTTCTTCCATATGTGGAAGCAGAGGCTTATTATGCAAAGAAGCTTAATGTGAGCATTCTCAGGACACATTCACTATAAGAGTTTTTGAGCCCATGGGTTCCTGGGCTTGACCAGTTGTAGGATCTGACTGACCAAAAATGGTAATCATCAGGCAACCTAGCACTTTCCATGATCAGTGTCCAGAATGCACGGCCTCAGGACGGTGGCATGATTACAAAGTCATTCACTGACCTCTAGTCAAAGGCATTCTGGTACTAAGTACACCAACGAGCATCTTCAAACACGCACAGTCCACGGCTAGCACAAAATCCAAAAACAATATACCACTTACGTTCAGATCAGGTAAGCGGTGCATGATCATTAGTATAGAACCAACAGCTGGTATATGACTGAACACAGCCCCCACAGTCAAGCTGGATGGAGAGAAGAAATGGGGACCACAGCAATGAGTTGAATCATCTGAGCCCGAGTCATAAGACAAAGCAGAGAATGACCCCACCCTAAGGGGAAACAAGAGACACCTTTTAAGCTATACTAGAAACCCTATAAAAAAAAAAAACGCTGCAACAAGATCAAGGAAAAGTCACTAAACTTCCAGATGAAGTCAGTCCACAAATGCTTCAAGATGGCCAGCTGCTTCCTGCCAATTCACCCTGACTGATGACACCCCTTCCCTAGCATCCTCCCAAGACTGGGCTAAAACTTAGAGTTTCAGTTCTTTCAGAGCTTTCAGAGACGTCTTTGTATGAAGTCAGGCCCTTAAAGGGAAAGAGGGAATGCTCATCAGAGAAAATGACCAACTATGAAGAGTCTAAACAGGAATGAGATGACCTTGATTACACATTCCAAATAACCTCATTATTATTTTATGACCTGTAATTCAGGGGTGTTTCTGTGCCCTTCTCTGTCTACATCTCATGGAAAACAGAAATTCCAGTGGAAAGCTTATGGAACTCCTGGGGTTTGACCCACCTAAACCTGTTGCTATTCCCCTAGTCCTGGAAGCCCTTCTGGATTTTTCTGCAGCAAGTACCTTGGAGCCAGACTTCCAGCTTCTTGCCCCCAGGAGAAGTGACCCATTCTACAGAGTGCAGGTTCCACACAGATTTCCTTCTATGTGAAGTCCATAGCAGACTGACACTGCTCCAGGCTGGCTTCAGGTTAGAACACATTCCATAACAAGTAGAGTAGGTTACTGGATAGGTGCAGAAAAAAAATGTATGCCTCTTCAACCGTGGCTTTCAGGGCCCTCAACTGCTGGACTCACATGATTTAGTCCATGAGCATGTCTTGAAATAATTGATGGAAGGTTCTGAAGGGTGCAGGACATGGCTCTCAACTTCTTAGAGCAAGCAATCTGGGCAAAGGCATAAAAAAAAAAAGTAAGACAAAGAATCAAAACTAAGGCCAATTTTCAAATGTTGCTCTTACAAACTTAGAAAGTTGCTAGCATAATACGTTTTGCATCAGCATGAGAATACTGAAGGGTATGAAATCTCAAATTCAAATGACTGTCATTATTGTCTAACTTTAGTCCTTAATAATTTGCTGCTAATTTGCCAGAAAACCACAATGTTATGAAAAATGGACCAAAATATGAGCCAAAATCTTGACATTCTGCAGAAATCTGTACAGTTGAGAGGTATGGTGCAGGATGAGAACAGGGCGACTGCTTTGTTTCAGTAAATCCATACCACCTTTAAGTAAGAAAACATGTCAGTAGCTATGATTATGCATTCTTGGCTGAGGACTCCGACCCTATTTTAAGACGTCAAAGTGCAATTATTCAATGCTTTTCTGCCTGAAGAACTGCTGCATGGACTTCAGGGCTATAGTGTTTTCCAAAATCCAGAGGAAAAAAGACAGTGTAATCCGTTTTGCACTTGTACCCCATCCTTACCTAATAGGAATTACCCCACTAAGTAAGGTTCTTTCTACTGGAAGCAAGGAAAACAGCCCAAGGGTAAGGAGGTCCTTCAGAAATTAAAATGGCAGCAAAAGGACAGAGGAAAGCAGAGGGGCCCAACAACATCCATCAGTCCCTATGGAGCTACTATAACTACCACAGTCCTTTCCTTCCAGATTTCCAAAAACACCACCCAAGCACCTTCCCATCACAGACCTTTGCCCCAAGGTAGGGGTAAACTGTGATCTTGCCTCAAGCAACAGCTAAAAATAACTTCATACAAGTGGATCGGGTCCTAAGAATTATCTCCAGAGGTACAAGCTACAATTCCTTTCAAAACCACTAAAAGGGACGTCCCAAAGTGCCAACAGAGTTTCTCAAGGAACTGAGGGGCTAGGTTTCTATTACAGACTCTTGCTGGCCCCCAAAAGATGAAGACAGGAGAACCATTTTAGAGGTTAAACAAATTCCTCAAAGTCCCAAAGTTTAAAATGTTGACACTTTTGCTACTGTCCATCCAGATATTTCTGGATGCCATGTCCATCCTTTAACATGGGAGAAAATAAATCTATCCTATTTCACTGTATGATTGACGTGATTTAGATCTATACAGATTCTCACTGTACAATTTTTATGGTTACTGGCACCATGGACACAGACTAGTCAGTGAGTTTTGTGATCAGAAAAAAAAAACTGTATTCAATTCACTTCTGCTTCCAGTGTTCAGACAGTAAAAAACTGCATCAGGCATTTTTTCAGTTTAATAGCTCAGGAGTCCATGTCCTCAAATATGTGTTTATCTCATTAGTTAAAGCAACCAGAGCTACTGTCAATGTAAATAACTTGCTAAGAAAATCATTCATGCAAAGCCTTAAAATAATACAAATCAAAGCATTTACTTCTGCACTTTTTGTTCTCATGGCTATTCACTTTCCTAGATCAGAACGTTTGCTTTCTGGGCGAGGGGCATTGATTTCAGTTCCAATAATGAATGCTGTGGAAAGCATTCAAATGAATCAAGTGATACCACTGTTAAACCTGCAAAGTATTTATTTTAAACTTCAGTGGTATGCAGTTCACGGGAGAAAAAAAAAAACATATTACATGCCAAATTCTATCAAGATCTGTTTTACTGACTGATCCAACTTAGTAGCACACAGCAAAACAGTGAAAAATCAAAAAAAAAAGATGTCAGTAACAGCACACAATACAATGATAAAAAAAACAACACACAAATATACTAAACTACAAAACTGAAGTATTAGCACAGTTATTTTCATTTAAGAATATACTCTTCCTTAACATCTGATGTGGTGCAGCTTTAAAGAATAAATATTTGAAAACCAACAAAGTAAGAAAGTTTTCATTACTGAACAGTAGAAAAATGTGTACATGATGGTGGCCATTCTGACCAAGATTCAGTGGGAATGACAGAGTTTGTGTTAAAATTAAAGCTCAGGGGTGTTCAGGAGTGGTTGGCAATAATACATCAACCACAGTCAAAGAAACAGATATATCAGCATATTTCAGAACACGAGTTCCTTACTTCTGACATACTAGTGTGGAGGAGGGCAGTCACTGGTACATTTCTAAAACAGCACATATTAAAAGCTCTGGTCTGTAAAATGACAGCTCAGATTCTACCAAGAAATCCAACCAAGGCTGAGCCAAGACCATTTAATAGTCATCATCATCATAATCCGACATTACTAAACACATTGCTTGGTGCAGGAACTATTTAAAAGGACTCCCTTTAATTTAGGTCCTTGTAACAATGCATTGTGCACTGTATACCCTCTACCCATGAATGCATGGAGGTGAAAATTATTTTTGCATTTTCTAAAAAGCACAAAAGAAAGAAAATGTAGTCAGTGTTTTACTTGTAAATTATTTCTTACAATTTGTCTGAATGGCATGACCCAAGTTAAAACCATCCATGGCTGCATTCAGAACAGTTCTTCAGAGCAGAAAGAATGTGCTCATCAGCATACAGTTACTTGTGGAAGTAAACCTTCTTGTAAGACCGGTAGCTTCTGAAGGCAGGCAGGTCTGCTACAGTCTGAAAGTAGTACATGCAAGGGATAGGAGCTGGTAGTCTTGAGTAGCAAACCACTCTATTCAATGTCGAGTAATATCGGTAAAATCTAGAGAACTCTTGGTGGTCCAGCAAAAACACCAGTTCAGTATATAAAACATCTGAATGATGACAGAACCTTGCTTAGTAGCATCACAGTACACACACACAGACAAGTACAGGAGAGGATACTGGACAAAGCCACAAAATGGTGAGCACACAAGGAATGAAGGGTGATATTAGGCAATGCTAGAAGCCTGTAAATGTTAAGTCTGCTCTCTGCAAAAGTTATTGAACTCTGGTTTACACTGTGTACATAGAATTATTTTTCACTGTATAAACCTGTATTCTAACTGAAATATATCCTCTAGGGAGTTGCTTTAAAGGACAATGGGATATTCAAGCAGATTGCTCAACCTGCTGTCTCTTTTAGTCCCTGTTATTTGATACAGCCTCAAAAAATCAGAGCCGCATCTTTAAAAAGTAATCCA
>NC_056728.1:90517231-90684731 GCF_019279795.1 Protopterus annectens
TGACTAATCATGAAATCGGAGATGTGGAATATGGGATTTGGATTAAATATTACCATTACAGCATAGTATTCTTCATCTGGAAAAGATGTAACTTCTTTCCATGGAACTCCAGGGGTAGTGCAAGTGCTAGATTTTGGTCATAATGTACCAAACATTATTACAAATTAATTCTCGGCTAGAGTGCGGGGAGTACCTTCTGTGTGGAGTCTGCATGTCCTCCCCGTGGTTGGGTGGGCGTTCGAAAGACATGTGTAAATGGGCGTGCCTTCGTTGAAGGTTGAAGTTGAGCTGGCACCTCTGCGTTCATGAAAATCTACTGCCAATCATTAGCGGCCTGGAGTTCCGCTGTGGCGACCCCTAACCGGGAAAAGCCGAAAGACAAACAACAACAACTGTTTATATTTCTTCAATGCATTCCGTTTCTGGTGTGTCCATTGTCATGAAATCTGCTTACGGAACTGTGAAAGGGTGCCAGTACTACCTTTAGTAAAATTACTGCTCCAGCACAGTATCTCAAATGGAATTCACCTTCAGACTGATACTGTGATCTGGGATTTCAAAACTTATATAAACAATAAGCTGTCCTTGAATTAGCATACCTCCATTATTGTCAAAAACACATCTTCCTATCTCTGCCAACTCATTTGTCAAAGGTTCTCATCCAGACCCCACTCTATCCTAATTCCTCTCTAGTCTGCCTTCATCCACCCTATCATAAAATACAAAGTTGCAATTGGCATGCCTACCTCTAAATAACTCTCCCAGGTAGAAAAAAGCCAGTACTTTATAAAACAATGCATGATTTAAAGAACTGCTCTTATTTAGATAGAATAACAATCCTGAATTATTTCATATGGTCGTCAGACTCTCAGACCCCTGTGAGGTGATCTGTCTCTTCTCACTGTGACCCCCCACCTTTTTCCACAAGAAAGAAAACCACAGTTAATACCTATTCCAAAGCCCTAGTTCTATGAAAAGATGTTAACAGGTTCCAGTTAAGGGGAAAAAAGGTCATCACCTAGTACCTCTCACACAAGCTTCCCTACAAATGACAGTGTAAAATCCTAGCAACACTCATGATTCAGACAGATAAATGGATGGGATCCTATACACTTATCCTAGGAATCACAGGTTACAAACTTCTGACTATGCCAAACTTAACACTCTTTCCCCATTTTCTCTAATTTCACTCCCTTTTCCTTTCATGTAGCATAATCCAAGGTCAGAACATACTTCTCTGTCTCCCAAATTAGCCTACAGTCTTCTGAACCATCATCTTACCTTTAGGGTTTCTTCTTCTATGGCTTTGCTGGCTAAGCCTACAGTGGTTGACATACTGCTGGTTTAGTATAAACCAATGAACCAGAAGGTGAATAAGCAGGAATTACAGATCAATGAAACACTGCAGAAAGAATCCGGGATGTGATGTGCCAACATGTCATTTTCTGAAAGGTCAAGTCAAGTCAGAGAAGGAGATATTACAGAATAAAAATCTAATGTAGGGAGGATGCTGACAGGGAGAAAAAGATGCAAATGATTCCTTACCTTAATGGTGACGGAAACTGGACACCTATAGTAAACTAATATCATGCACTAGCCACCAAGTAAACTGGGCAAGGATGAAGAGTGGCTCAAGCAAAGCAGATGACTGAAAGAAGCAACTCGTGTCTGGGAAACTTCAATTCACTATAAGCAAACCGGGGCAACTGTACCACACATCTTAAGAGAGAGAACCTCACAAAGTAGCAGTAAAGGCAGAACCTGACTAGAAGGCAAGGATTTTAATGCGTAAAAGTAACATTGTTAACCCTAGTCCTCACTAATGCAGAGAAAGTGGTGGGAGGACCCAGACTGCATTAAAGATGCACAGTGACGAGTAGTGTATAAACAGAAAACTAGAATTGCACAGGGCTGAAATTTTAAATCCTACAAAAATAGCAAAGGGATAAGTAATGACCTTGAAGAAGGTGGTGTGGAGCAAAGCTGAAAAACACTGACTGTAGCAGGAGATAGAGAGAAAAGTCACAAGGATTTAAAAAAAAAAGCAGACAGTTCATAGTCAAGGTCAGCAATGCAGTGCAGAAGTGGAAAAAATGATAAAGAGAACAGACTGAGTTATAAAAAGTAAAGCTATAAATAAGTTACAAGGGAATAACTCCTTACCAGGGCATGTAGTCTAGGAAATCATTAGGAAGCCTAGCCCAAATTTCCAAATGCCCCAAAGCACTAACAGGGTAAATGACTTTATCAAGGTTATACTGAATGCAAACAAGGGCTGGGGGAAATCAAACCCTGCACCACAGAAAGTAGCTTAAAAAACAGTCTATCATCTGCTTTAACTGCCGGACTTAACTGGTAGAACCCAAGATCTTCTGTGAGTTAGGCAGATGCGACATCCACAACACTTCAGAACTCACACAAGATATTTTCTTGAGGAAATTAAGCTGGGAAGAATGCAACTGGCAGTACAAAATGGTGACGGGCATGGGAATCATACCTCTCGACTGTCTAGATTTTTGCAGAATGCCGAGATTTTCTGCTTCATATTTTTGATGTGTTCATAACATTTTTTATTCTCTGACAAATTACTGAGGATTGAAGTCACTAAATAATGGCTAAATAATAAAAGATTTGAGTTTCAGACTTCATATCCTTCAGAAAAATGCATGCTAGCACAAATCCTGTTGTTCTATCAATTTTGAGTTTATAAAAGCAATATTTAAAATCTGTCCACCACTTCTGCGGTGGTGCAGCGGTAGTGTTGTTGCCTCACGGCAAGAGGTTCTCCAGTTAGATTCTCAGCTTGGGTTGGGAGTGCCTTCTGTGTGGAGTCTGCATGTTCTAAAGACATGTGTTGAATGGGTGTGTCTTCGTTGAAGGTTGGGCATTGGGCTGGCAACCTGACACCATAAAAAAAAGAAAACCAACTGCCAATCATTAGTGGACCGGAGTTCCGCTGTGGCAACCCCTAACCGGAAAAAGCCAAAAGACAAACAGCAACAACATTTAAAATCTGTCCACCCATGATTTTAGGCTCTTATAGATTTCTTGTGATAAGAAGTTGATGGGTATGATGGGAATTTAGGTGCACAGGAATGAGCAGGAAGACGAGACCAGACAGTAACTGACATGCTGTAGACTGGTAGCAGACGTGATTTTTACTGAAAGCATTTGGGGAACGCTCTGCAAGACTGGCAGGTGTGTGCACCAAAACGGCACAATGGGATAAAATAGGTATATGGATTAGTTTCCAAAGAAAAAGAAGAGGAAAATGGTGCTCTAGCAACTCAGTGATACAGGGAAAATACCCATGAAGGCTGCTGAAAGTCAGTGAATAGCAGCAGCAGCAGCAGAGGCACTGGTAAAGCCATATGCAGGAGATCCATTAGACAAAAGAAAAAAAAAAGATCTGGAGAATGGCAACTGCAGCCCTCTGCAGGAGGGAGGAGTTAGGATCCAAGAATCGACAGATTAGCAAGCTTAATGCAGAGAAAATAATGAAAAATGTAATCTGAAAACATGCTCAGGATCATCAAATTAAATGATCTGAGAAGTCTGCAAATACTACTGGGGGTTGGAGCAATAGGTAACAGAGACAGGCAGCTAACAATTATCCATTATTGTGCTGTAACCACAGTTGGAACATGCATAGGAGATTGCATGGGTCAGATGTCAGTACTGCAACAGTCCTGTGTGCCCAAGCTGCTCCAAGACAGCAGGAGTTACAGTAAAAAAAAAAACTCTGGCTCACTAAATATGGCACACAACTGGAGCTGACCTGTGCTGTCCCACACTCCAGAAGCATTAGGTGTTGTATTAGTCTTGGTCATCCATTCATCTGAGACTGGACCATGTATTTTTTTTTTTTGTTAATTTAACAAAATTTACTACACAAAAGTATCTTTGCAGAAATGACCATGGATCCTCAGATTTTGGAGACAACGGGAGGACACAATCTGGCACCCTGATGCTCAGTGTGGCCTGGCAAGCAGAAAGGTTAAACAAAGAAGAAAACTGCTTGCAAGAGATAGGTGCCAGAAGACAGGCTGGTGGTGCTCGGCAGTAGTTGGTCTTTGGCTTTGAAGTGTTAAAATCCTATACATGAAGCAATGCATTATGTTCAAAAGCATTTCCAGCACTGGAGCACTGGCAACCTTCAGACAAATGCACTATGCTAGAAACCCAAGAAAACAATTGGAAACTGTGAGGAGAGAAGTATAAAGTGACAGAACTTACCAGCAATAACTAAGCACACCAAGGAGTAGTGAATCTGGGGATCAGCATGAGAATTGTTAGGAAATGAGTCAAAGAAAAACATTCACTACCAAGCCCTCTTGATACAATATAGGATTATGCAAGACACTACTTGAGTCGTGGACATGGAGAAGTGGCAATGCCACAGTTGGAGCACCATGACTACTTCCATGGCAAACTATTCAAAATGTAAAAATGGGAAAAATCAGGATTCAGTGGCAGATTTCTACTGTATTAGTTTACTGGGATTGTCCGGCTGGGCCACGCAAGATGCATTTTCAGTGGACACCCTAGGAGAACAGCTTCATTAACAGACAGAATAGAAAACCATTTGTACAGTATATTATAGCTGAGCACACGATATGCTATGTAAGATGGTATACAGTTGCATACAAAAAATACATATTAAACATCTTGCAGTGAAGTAAAACTATTACATTTCAAATCAGTCAATAATGGCCAAATAGCAGTTTTCAACATCTAATGGTTATAAAGTAGTAGTGCTTTGATCTTGTGATGACTGGGTGGGGGGAGCTACGTGTCTGAAGTGACCTTGCTTCTCAGTTAAGATGGGAAGATGTAATAAGAGTACACTAGTCACTAGTGATAAGAGGAGACAGGAGTATGTAAGCAGAAAAGAGAGAGGACAGTGGTCCGCCTGTTGGGACTGAGGACTGACACAATCTAGTATTCAGAAGGTGAGCATGGAGGGTTCGCTTAAAGATCAGCTTATTGTCTATTTCCCCAAGTGGGCTGGGTATAGTACTCCTCATCTTGGAGATAAAACTGGAGTAAAGAGCATCCTGTGAGGTGTTCTGGGAATTAGATTGTTGAGTCAGCAATTTATCTTTAGAGCAGAGATGCCTTCTGGGCTTACAGCGCTGCAAGAGGGAATAAACAATACAGAAGCATACGCAGGAAGACAGGAAATACTGTGCATTGAGATACAAAAGGTATCCAAACATATGGAGGATAGGTGGAATGGTCATAAAGGAAGTTAAAAGGGACGCAAATGCCAAGTAAGGTGAAGAATGACAACAGATAACACAAGGCAACATTATTTCACAGAAATCATCATGAGGTCCCAGTACTATCTGCTGGACTTAATGGTAGAATGACATCCAATGTTAAAAATGCAACAGACATGATGGCCAGCAAAACTGCAGACATGCTAAATTCTATGAAACAGAGGTTGATTAACACGGTATCCACCTGAACCATATGCATCTCCAACCTAGTCATTTAACCAGAACAAGGATTCCTTATCATCCCTAAAAAGAAACTTGTACCTTGTGATTATTACCCAGTTCAATGAAAAAAAAAAAGTTCTCCTTCCTCTAATAAATAACCAAATGGTGTCAAAATGGAAACCATGTGGTGAGTGGACATGATAGTTTACAAACATTTATATATTCACTGAAGCCTGGAACCAAGACTTCTGAGTTAAAGACAGTAAGTTCAATGGTTCTCAGAGATTAAGTATTAACATACACTGCTACACACGAACAACTTACCTGGTACAGCCACTAAATTCCATGAACAACTTACCTCATCATACATAAACTGAAGGGTCAAAGCTGATTTACCGACACCGCCACTGCCCACCATAATTACTTTGTGTAGAACAAGAGAATTCTGGTTCTTGGCCTTGTTAGCAGCCATGTTCTTCTACTTCTGTCACAGAGGTGAAGCACTGAAACAGCAGGGATCTGAAAAACATACAGGCAATGCAGTTATTTGGTTTGCAGATGTGCAAAAAAAAAAAAAAAAAAAATTGGCATCCAAATTAAAAGATATGTACTACAGCAAACAGTTTCATTTTAAAACAGTACATATTACTATGTATATATCTATACATATATATATATATATATATATATATATATATATATATATCTATACATATATATATATATATATATATATATATATATATATATATATATATATATATATATATATATATATATATATATATATATATATATATATATATATATATACACACACATATATAATTTTTTTTTTTTTTTTTTAAATACTAAATGTAGATTTTTTTTCTTCAACCTAAACAAGAAATATAGAAAAGCATGATACCTTGAAGATGATTAAAAAAAATCCATTTCCTCCTCATAGACATCCAAACAGCACTTCTGTTTAACCACAGAATCCATCCATCCACAACCCCTTTTTCCCCATTTGCAAACAGGGTCGGGGGGGGGGGTCACAAACAGTGACAATCCTCTATAGCCAAGGTTTATACTGCTGGGTGGCTAGCCCTGCAGCGGTAGTTCTTCCATACCATACACTTGCACACACACACACATACCTATGGCCAATTTAGGGTGTCCAATCCACCTACCACATGTCTGTGGGAGGAAACCCACTCAAACACAGGGAGGACATGTAGACTGCACAGAAGGCACCCTAGCTGAGACTCGAAACGGGGACCCTCTTGCTGTGAGGTGACAACACTATCCAATGTGCCACTATCAAGGAATACGATTCTTTATTGGCTTTCAGCAACCAATGGAAAACTGCTGAAACTTCTACAGCATTATACTAATCTTGAAATGCAGGAAAAAAAAATACTTAAAAACGAGCAAAGTACCGCAGAGAAGGCTATTCAGACATGTCACTTTACAAATGCAAGCTAGAGGCTCAATCTCATGTAGTAGCCTTTTAAAATAATGTGCAAAGCCACCTGTTAAATGCTGCGTTCAGAGTCACTGATGTGTTCAATCAGTGCAGAATGAACGCTACACTATGTACTCAGGTGTGCTGTTAAACTACACATCTGATGCAAAAGGGATGAGATTAGCCACCTGACCTTTCCTTAAGTCTATTTAAAATTTTACTTCTCTATCTTTTTCCACCTGTCTCACCCACTCTTAAATGCCTCTGAATTCCCCTCTTTACCACTAGTTCTGGTAGTTCATCTGAAAAAAAAATAAAAGGCATTTTTGCTACCTCAGGTCATTACAGTCTACAGCCTATACTAACTTTCTACCAGTGCTTTAATGTTCATGGAGGACTCCGGCACATCTCCCAAACATGATTACCTGCACCCATTATATCCCCTTCCCAATCTCTTTTGGTCTTTAGTAAGAACTCCTCCAACGTATCCATTCTATGGTCACAATGTTTCCTCACCATCCAATTTACACTTCTGTTGCCTTCACTGTGAATTCTCCTAGCAGCTTGCTGTCCCTCGCCTTGTATGGCCTCCAGAACTGCACATGGTCCTCAAACATGTGGCCTGACTAGGGCCCAGTTAAGTGACATTATTAGTTCCATACCTATGGAGTCCACTTAGATGATCCACCCAACTAGTCTTTGTGCTGCCACCATGGCCTTCTCACACTGCTGCTGAAGCCCCAATTCAGATAAACTTATCTTGCTCGATCCGTCTCCTTATTTGTCACCATCAAATTTCACACCCTCACAGATGATAATTCACACCAAGACTGTCGTAGTCCAATTGCAGTACTTTGTCTGCAGTGAACCTCAACTGCCACGTTTCTGTCTACACAGTATTTCCACTTTCTTTTGTTGGACTATCCTCCTCCCCCCCTCACCTGCCTTTGCTTCATTATTGAAGTAGCCAAGCTTTGTTTTCTGCTCCCATACATTATGTCGTGTACGAAATGAACACAAATTACAATGCTAGAACCAAGACCAATCCCTGCAGTTATCCACAAATTATTTCCTTTATTCTTTTCACAGTACTTCATCACAATTTTAAGTGCATGTCCCTTCAAACAACCTGCAATCCCCTTCCCTTAGTCTCATGGCCGGCCTTAGGCATAGGACAACTAGGCGGCCGCCTAGGGTGCCACTATAGTAGGGACACTTTTCCAGTATTTATTTGGTGTCGGTAGACTAGGATGGGGGCGCTGTGGAGCCCTTTTGCCTAGGGCATCAGTTGACCTAAGGCCGCTCCTGCTTAGTCTCCACCAAACTCTGCAGAATTCATAGCAAATGGTTATGTAGGACCAACTCAAAGGCTCTGGGTGAAATCTGGACCAACCACATCTACAGATATTCCCATAACAAAATTCTCCTGTGTTCCAGTCAAAATACTGGATTATATGAAATGACTGCTCCTTCAAGCGGCTACCACTAAAACTTACTTTTTTATTCAGGATTCACTCCATAACTAATAGGTTGTTACCAGTAACTTGCCACGAGTATTAGGATGACAGATCTGTAGTCCCTAATCAGGAGGTACTTCTGCCATCTTCCATTTCTCAGCCACTTGTACAGATCTGCCGAAGATCTCCACTAGGGATTTAATACTACAGCAGCAGGATTCCAGAGGACCCTTGAGAGGCAGCTTAGGAGATCCCTGTATTTTACTCTCCTATTAGACTGCCCACTGTAACATCCTGCAAAATGATATCAAAGCGCTGCTTGTATTTTGTCAGCATGTTTGGAAAACACAAGAATGGTCATTTGATTGGAAAAGATCAGTTTATATTCCCGTCCCAAAAAGAGACAGTACAAGAGTGTTAAAAACGCTGAACAACTTGCACTTGGTTCACATACCAACCAAGTGATGTTCACAAACTTGCAAGCTAAACACCAGGCGTACAAGAACGGAGAAATAAAACCCATCATCATCAACTGGATAACAGAAAGCAAAGGAGTTCCAGAAAAAAATGTTTACTTCTTATTCCTTACTTTCTGCTCTAAAGCCTTTGACTGCATACACCATAACAGACTGGCAAACTCTTACAGAAATTGGGAGTTTTGGTAAATCTTACCCTCTGGTTTCAGAACAAGAAGCAACAGTTAGAACCAAATACAGAATAACTCACTGGTTCAAGATATGAAGAGGAGTATGACAGAGCTCTATAATGTCACCCTGTCACCCTACTTAAAGTACATGTTGAATACATCAGGGAGATACCATGGTACATGAAATGGATGCTGTACATGAAACTGCAAGAAAAATGCTAACTTCAGCTATGCAGATGACACTGGCAGCTGAAAGTGAAGAGTTGAAGACACTGTTGATGAAGTTGAAGGTAGAAAGTGCAAATACTAGCTTGCAGCTGAACATAAAACTAAACTTATGTTACCCTGCCCTATCATTTCTTTTCAACTAGATGAGGAAGCAGTTACAGATTCTATTTTCCTGAACTTCTGAAGATGGTGACTGCAGTCACGAAATTAACACACTTGTCTTTTTAAATTTAAACAACGGCTAATATGAATAAGATTTTTAGAGAGTCAACAAAGTCCATATAGTTAAAGTTAGGGTTTTCCCATTAACAAGACATGGCTATTGAGAGCTGAACTAAAAAAGCTGTGTGCCAGAAAATAAATTGTATTAAAGTCTGATGCTGCAGGAAAGTTCTGGGAATCGCATGAAAGATCAGGACAGCAACACTTAAACAAATCTAGAGTGTGTCACTGGAATGTCGGATAATAAAATAAACTGAAATGCGTTGGCCAGACAATGTGAAGACAGGATTTAACACAGAACATGTTGATGCTGGGAAAGATCAAAGGCAAACGAAGAGGACTACACACAATAAGGTGAAAAGACAGGATTTCGTAAAGTAGTGAATATGATTCTGCAAGAACTGATGAAAATGCTGTCGACAGGCCTGGTGTGCTAAAATCCTTCAGGTCACAAAGAATCAGACAACTAAATACCACAAAAGCATTCTCTTCCCTTTCCAATCCTATCACCTGGTGCCTATCCACAGCTCTCCCACCTATTTTCTACCCCAACTCCCCAGGATGACATTTTCCCTTCCCCTCCCCTTGTGAAGATCTAAGCGAATTTTTCACTAATTTCTCCACATTTTTTCTGCCCTCCATGATGATCTGTCTACATTTACATAGCCTGCACAGATCTCTCACTTCTCCTCCTTTATGTTATAGTTGATGGCCACTTAGACTGCCCTTTCACTACCCACATCTCTGTATTTCCTCTTGGTTTTCTTGAGCCTGACCTTCTCCACTTCCCCACCCCTTCAATCTCATCCACTGTATGCTATTTTGCCAAAATCACTAGTCTCACATTTATTTGTGTTTGCAAAGGTCCTGAGATTTTTTTTTAATCCTGTACTTTCCTCAGCCCTCCGCCCCACAGCTCTGGGAACAACTCTATTCTTGCACCATTCCCATAGCTTGTTCGCTCACCCCCTTGATTTGCCTTCGGACTCCTAACTCACACTGGCCTTTCCCCTAGGATCAGCACAACCCACCTCACTGAAACCCCACATAATTTTCTCTGGTTTCTTATGCTTCACCCAATTCTGAAATACAAGTGAGGTTGTCACAGACGACTAATGATACCTTCACTTGGACATCAATGATCCCTCACCACCTTTTACCACAACCAGAATTTCCTCCTATTACAGTCCTACAACAGCTTCCCAAATAGTCAACTTACAATCTCCTGATCAACACTGAAGCTGAAGATCTCTCATTTGTTTTTAGTTCAGACCACCTAAGAGGAAAAAAAAAACATTAGCCCTCCTTTATTATATTCCCTAGTCTCTTCCTCCTTTATTGGCATGTCTACAATGAATTTGTTCCACAAAGCCCCACCAACACCTCTTTTCTCTACTGTAACTACAAAGCTATTTACTCAAAGCTAGTATATATTTTTTTTGTTTGTGATAGCAAAATGAAGACTGACAGTTCTATAAGCAGTCCTGTTTGTCTAATCTGAATTTTGAAGTAGTCTGTTCTGAAGGTGGCAGATTCTCATCATCCACGCAGTCAAACTAATATGATAATTTAGACTGGTTTGTGACAGTACAGTTACGTTGAGTGGTTAATAAACAAAAAAAAATGTGTAAGTTTATGTCAATCTCAATCCCCAGCATCATGTTAGAAATGCCATAATTTTTCAGGGGCATTCTAGCTGGAAAACAGCTATCTACCCTTCTGTAAGAAAATTTTAAGAATGAATGTATGAAGCCTTTACTCCGCTGACCAAGGTTTTAAAGACAATGTTTAAGCACACCTCAATAATTCACACAGTACTGACCACAAATGTCGCAATGGGGAAAGAGTTTAATATGAAAGTTATGTACTCAGAAAAACAACAGATCTATGTTGTCTGCTTCTGTCTTACCTCAACAGATGGGACTCGAAGATGATCTCTGATCCGACTTTGGCTGCTTCTGGACTTGTGGATCCCCAGCTCAGGCTCATCCCCTTACTCATAATCCCCTCGTCCCCAAGATTACCTTAGCTTGAGTGTGTCCCTCACCCCATGACAATCATAGTTCGAAATAAAATAATGCATTCCAAAATGGTATGTCTGAAACACAGCACTATAAAATAAGAGCTGCAAGTATTGTCATACCAGACGCACACTGCTAATCTTCCATGAAATGGAAGGGGGACAGAGTGAGGGGAGTTGAGGAAAGACAGAAAGACACCACAGATCTATTATTATGGTATGTACATCATTTTTGTAATGGATATTGTCTGTTCTGTCCATTCCTTAACAGATGGGACTGGGACAAGACTCTCTAACTATGCAGCTCCCAGGGATGTCTCATGGAAGGAAATTCCAGAGGATGGCTGAAGCAAAGGCTGCCCTATTCCTGGATAGCAGATTCAGCTTATGAGAAATGAAGATGTGAATGTTAGACCAGGTCGCAGCAGTGCAAATATCAATTTCGGCCCTTGAAAAGAACCACGTAGAAGCTGAGACAGATCTAAAAGAATTAGCCTTGGAAGGTCTGGGTAGATTCAAGCTCTTTTCCTCTATATACATACGAAACAGTCAACTAACCAGCTAAGGACACTTTAGAAACATCTTGACCCAGCTTAACTTTGGAAATGCAGACAAAACGTTAGCCTGTTTTTCTGAATGTTTTAGTCCAGTAGAGGTAAAAACATAGCTGACTGTGCATGCCCAAAAGATGAAGCATTTATTTACGAAATCTGGTAAGAAAACCAGTAGGTTGATGCACTGACTAAGACATGGTAGGAAAAGAGGACTGTCCGTAAAGACACCCTGTCCTTGTAAAAGAATGTACAGAAGCTTACAAGAAGGAGTTTGCAGTTCCAACAATCTCCAGGCTGAGGTAATAGCAACTAGAAAGAATATTCAAGGTCAAATACTTCATATCCACCCTGGAAGCAGGTTTAACAGCTGCTTGGGTCAAAGCTTGAATCTAAATAGTCATATCCCAAGGTGGGGCAGGATCCCTACGTGGTGGTCTAAGCAGGACAGTACATCTCAAAAAAGGCTTTATATAGTTCTTGGGATGCCAAGGAAGAATGGTTGTCAACAACATGAAAGCTTGAAATAGCTGAATTCCAACATGGAAAACAGAAATCAGTTCATCCAGAACTGCAGGAACAGGAGCTGAAAAGGGATCCATATTCCTTTGTGAGAAGAGGAGAGTGAAAATCTCTTCAACTACTCATATTCTTCTAGTAGAGGTTCTCTGGGAAGTAGTGAGAATGTGGATAACTTGGGATGAAAACATGAACTGACTAGCCATCACTGGAAGTGGAGAAACAGAGTTAAGTACTTGACAGAACTTGAAATCTGTGCTACCAAGTGTCATTATTCATCAGGAATGGGTCTTGGCTCCGGCCTCAGATCCGAGCCGGCAACTGATGGCTCCAGAGCTCAAGCTCCTCCCCTTCCTATAATCCTCTGCTGGCTTCTAACCCTCAGATCGAATTTGCTGAACAAATAATACTGCAGGCAGTCTGCGCCGGATAAAAAAAATCATGAAAATGAACCACTCCAGCTCAGCCAGATCCCCAAAAGGCAGGGGGAAAGCAGGGCGGGAATGTGATGAATAATGAAGCGTTTTCTGCATACCTGAGTTATCCTGATGGTCATAAACATGGGATGCACCTGACAGAACCACTAGACTCCCAGGGTCCACTGAAGAACCCACATGTGATGCTTGGCGAGGGGCACTAACTGAATGGCAGCCACCATCAAACCCAATGCTTGAATAATAAGATGAACTGGTGTGCACTCTACATCCAGCAAGCAAGATACCTGATCTTGAATGAGCTGGACCCTGCAGAAGGGTAGTGCTGCAGTCTCTGATACTGTGTCCAATTGGACCCAGATAAACTCTAAGTTTTGTCACAGAGAAAGACTGGATTTGGGCAAATTGACTGTGATGCCTAGATGATGAAAAAGGTGGATGGTGTAACTGGTGGCCAGTAATAGTCGATGGGAGCCATGAAGAGCCAAATCGTCCAGGTACGGGAAGTCCTGAAATCCTTGCAGCCGGAGGTGAGCTGCCACCACTGCCATGCATTTGGTACACACCTGGGGGGTTGTGGTGAGTCCAAAGAGCAGGGCTCTGAACTAGTAGTGACTGGCCCATAACCAAAAGCATAGGTGTCTCCTGGAGCATCTGTCAATCTTGATATCAGAGTACATGTCCTTGACATCCACTGAGAACATCTAATCGTCATTGCACAAGAGAGAAAGAATGGACTGGACAGTGACAATCAAAAACACAGGTTTAGTTCACTAAGGTCCAGAACTGGATGCTGGTCACAGGTCTTTTTGGCAACAAAAAAAAGTGGGAGTAAGTTCTGGACCCTAGTCCTGTTGGGACTTCTTGAATGGCTCTTTTTTGACTAAGGTCTTGAACCTTGAGATAGGACAACTCTCTTTGGCAGGGTGGACCATCCAGGAGCGATTTTACAACTGGAGGGGGCTGAAAGGAGGAAATGAAGTAACCCCTGGAAATAATCCAACACCCACTGATCAGAAGTCAGACTAGAAGGTGGAGACAGAATCAAACCCCTACTTGCCTCCTGCAGCGCTTCAGGAGCACTGAAAAGGCTTCTCCGAGAAGGGTTCCTGGGAGTCCTGATTCTGTGGACCCCTCTTCCTCTGGGGCGGCGTCTACCATAGAGTCCCCTACCCTGGTTTGTGGAAGAGGATTCTTGGGAAGCATCCTGGAAGGAGGACTGAGTCGTGCAGGAACAAAGTTTCTTACTACCCCTCTGAGTCTTGAAAAAGGAATGTTGGGGAGTATAGAACTTGATTCCCACCATGGACAGAGTCTTGCCCTCCTGCTCACTGCGGGTCAATGTTTCCTTGACGGAAGGTCCAAACAACATTGAGCCATCAAAGGGGGCATTAGTAAAATTAAATTTTTCGCAAACCGCAAAGGTGAAGCCAGGCATGCCTTCTAATGGCAATGCCTGTGCCAGCTGCTCAAGAGATGGCCTCCACCACTTTGGAGATCAACCTCATTGAAGCATTAGCCAAGGAAGTCAGAGTAGACAACTTAGGAGAGACCCAGTTTAAGACTCTCCTGAGGCAGTAACTCTGTAAGGGAGGTGGGGAGCTTATACACCAAATCCGTGTAGTGTGTGCCATGTAGTTAGCTCCTATCAGTCTAAATGTAGCTGAAGCAAGCACGCGGTTTCCAAAGTGGTCAGTCACCCGAGCCTCTCTGTTCGGGGGATGTACTGAGGAGCTATGCTCCGCCAAGCTCCTCCTTAGTTGTAGCGACCACCACAATGGCATTGACAGGGATGCCCTTACTCCAAAAGGGCTTATCCTTGGAAGGACTGAGGAATTTGTCGGCTTTTTTGGGAACCGGTTCCACTGTGTTCAGCTCCTTCGAAGCACTGCTGGCGATAAGATCCATAAACTCTTCGGCAGTGGGGACACCCAGGTAGAAGATTGGCCCATCTAGAAGGCCTCAATGAACACGGATTCCTCCGAAGATGGGGTGGGGGAAGACCAACCGCCTCTTTCCTTGAGAATTTTGAGGATGTCCCCAAAGGATACTTGCTCAAATGGAAGTCTGGGGGGACCAGTCTCCCTCCTCAAAATCCATGTCCTCCAAGAGGGGCTCTCTGGGGGAGTCCAAGTGTATCGTCTTACACATTCTCTTTCAAGGGGGGTTCCTCCACGGTGGGCTCAGGGGAGGACACGGAAGAGACAGGGACCTCAAGTGGGGCACTGGCCATCTGAAGGTGCTCGTGGGAGGGCAGACCCTGGAAGGATAATGAGGCCTCACCACCCCAAAGCAGAGAGAGGCTGGGGAGGATCTAGAAATGAAGGAGAGGTGACTGCCAAGCTGGATCCTCTCTACTGCCCAGAAGGCCAACGGCCTGGACAAAGCCCCACTCACCTCCCTCATGGCCGGGGTTTGAGAGGGCATGAAAGGACACCAACACAGCAGTGAATCCTCCCAACAATATTGGCCCTGAACTGTCCAGGGCAAAGGCCCCCAAGGGAAGGGAACAGTGCGAAACCTCCGGGCATGAACCCCCCCCCCCCCAGAGAACCTGGACTGACCCCACGGGGACGAGACAGTCTGTTCCGAGGCAGCAGAACAGAGCCGGCCAGGGACCCTGGTGGTGTTAAGAAGGGAGGAATACCAGACACCACTGGCCTCTCACATGGAATGCTCTGGTACTGATGTTCCGAAATTGGATGGTTGGGAAGAGGATAGTGGAGTCCTGTGGATGGGGAAGACCCCTTGGCCATCTGAGCTGTGGACGAAAACAAGCCCGACTCGATTTGGGCCTTGAGAAAACTCCTCATCATCCTATCCATATCCGAGGGTAATAAACGTCTGGAGGATGCAGATGAATGGCCCGCCCTGGCTGGGGATCCTACCTTTGATCAGATAGTTCTATGGTCACATGAGGAGGACTGGCTCCGATGCATCGGATCCAATCTCCTGGAGGATCTGGATGGGGAGCTCTCGATAATGATTGGCTCCGATACGATTGTGACGACCATGCCCTGGCCCAGCAATCCAGGAGTCTCGATCCTCACCACTAACACCAGGGAGGTAGTCTCCTAGAAGAGGAAAGGATAACTAATACACAAAGTAAAGTACAATTTCCCTTAAGTGCACACAGAGATCACAGTCAATCTGCGGCTGGTTGCTCCCTTGCTCACCAGCTTCCCAGTAAGACTCAACACTGGCATAGCTATAGGGTCCAGGTCCCAGCCTATCTGGGCAAGCTAAAACATTCCAGTACCCTCTCTGTCCAACCAGTGTTTAGTGTCCCTGCCCAAGTAGCTGACAACACACACACACTTTGAGATAAGTATTTATACACTTTACAGACACTCCTGGGAAAGGATGACACAGATTCTCCAACTGTGCCCCTTTACCCAGTCTATACGGTAGTAATTACTACCACCACCCAGTTAATAATATCAGCTACTAAAAGCCAATTAAAAGGGTGTCCAATTACTGTGCAATATTAATATCCAATGGTAATGTGACTATACAGTCTTAAGGCTTATTTGGAAGGGCTTAAACAGTACACTCTATAAATACATAATGTACTCTAAAGCATGCTTCATCTCTACACAAACAGCCACAGGTAGAAGGTTTTAAAAATATTTAATAATAAATAATTAAAACACAAGACAAACCTACTACACCACAGAGATATCCAAGAGTTCACAGATCACACAGAAACTTAAAATAATACAGTAGGACAGGTCTGGTTTCAAAGAAAAATACCTAATTAATCTTTACTAGCTTTAACTATTCCTACAAGATATCACAGTGCTACAAACTTACTTGTGAGCATAAGGAGAGTACTGATAAGTTAGGTGTCCAGATCAAAATGCTTCAGGTCTCTTGTGAGAAACAGAATTTAAACATTACTAACAAACATGTCTCTATGGCCCTCCCAAAATTACATCATTTTTGACACTTAGGTTTTCCCAGTATTCATATTGCATCATCTTAACATCTGGTCTGAGTTCTCAGGCCACAAACTGCATTATAGAGCCATCTAACATCTCCTCAGAAACTTACAATGATAAAAGACATTTCACATGTCACATGTACATGCTAAGAGAAACTAAAGCAATAAAAACACCTTCCACATCTAAATTCTTGTCATAAACTTTAGCCTTAAAACAATGGGCATGAAATCTTTATCCAGCCACCCTCGGGCCAAATACTAACATGAAAGGATACAAAAATGCTTCACTGGGCCAGTAGAGTGCAATGTTGTCACATATTTTGCAGTTCCACATTTCACAGTGTTTTCTTGCATTTAAAAACACAAGCCTGTATTTTACATTTATTTATACAGTTGATAGAATTATATATTAAATTCTATTTGACTAGGCTGGCAGACTTCGCCCATCTCTCCCCAGTCGTCAGAATGATATTCTGATCCAAAGGTCTGGTCAGATCAGATGATTGGATCCGGAGAAGGCTTGCACAGAGTCAGATCTGGGGGTCTCTGGTGCTGAGACCTTTGATCCAAGAGGATGATCTGAAGCTCCTGGAGCAGAAGAACCCAGATTCGAAACCACAGAGGCTGGACTCAGATCCAGCGAGCTACGATCAGAGAGCCTCAGCTTTTTGGAGGTTGAAGGAGGGGGAGCTCCCTTCTCAGGATCCTGAGAGGGCTTTGCAGGAGAGTCCAAAGTCATGGGACCACCCTGAGCCAAGCCCTTCAGGAGTAATTTGTTGCAGCATTCCATGACAGCCAGGGGGTTGAATGTGGCACAAATGATTCAACCTCCAGGTGGGCTGCTCCCAAACAGTAAAGACACTCCTTGTGCGAATCGGAATAAGGCATCTTCTGGCCGCAGGGGAGCATCATTTGAAACCCAAGGGTTTCTCTGCCATACTCTCAATGCACACACAAACACAAAAAAGATAAGAAAAGGGTGCAAGAGTGGGGAAAAAGAATTACAGAGGAATGGGTAGGGAATAACTAACTCTAGATTATAGATATAGCTACAGGAGTGGAGGTAAACTAGGCTAGACTACACTAACTAGCTGAAAGAGAAAAACTGAAAAGGCAAAAAAATATACACTTGTCTACACTTGCAGAAGCTTGAGCCCAGATCACATCCTAAATGTTCAGCGGTAAATGAGATTCGAGGGTTACAGGTCAGCAGGGGATTATAGGAAGGGGCAGAGCTTGAGCTCTTCTGAGGTTGGACCCAAGACCCATTTGTGATGAATAATGATATGGATAGCATCAGATCAAGTGGTTAATCTGAGGGCTTAAATGTATGATTGAGGCATGCAGGACGCGTGAGAGAGAAAACCCAAATCGGGGTCCATCACCCAAACTGGGTATATTAATTGAGGCCAGAGGAAGGGGAATCACACCTGTCGAGGTCAGAATGGGATGAGGATGACCTTGATCTTCCACTGCAGAGGCTTTCTGTAACAATTTTTGGATTAATTTGGTAGGAAGAAAGGCACAGAGGAAAAATGAGGGGGCAGACATGCATTACGCAATCTTTCAGTGACCCCCCCCTCCCCCCTCAGGAGGGTTCAGGGTAAAGAACGTGCTGTATTTGGAGTTGATGGGAGAGGCAAAAAAAATCACAGCATGGTTGACCCTACCCCCAAAAATTTGCTATGCAACTGCTGGACTGAGAGACCACAAGTGAGATAGCAGAAGTTACCTGCTCAACCGGTCCCCTAGAACTTTGAAATTCCCTGGTATGTGGTAGCTATCAGAAAGCAGGTGGAAGATGCTGCTCACTGCCAGACTCTCATATGGCTTCTCAATAAAACAGGTAGGACAGTGTTTCCCCTTGCTTGTTGATGTAACAGACTACTGACATGCATAGACCTTTTTTCCTCTCTGAGGGGTGATAAATTTAAGATCTCCCAGGAGGGACATTATCCCAGCATAGGACTGAAATTATATTTTGGAAAAGATAACCCTACTGCCTTTCGAACCGGCTGCATCTGCTCCCCATCTTCTGTCTGGATGGAGATCATCCATAGAAATCTTGAAAAGCCTGTTACCACTAGGAGGACTGCCCTCATCTCTATCATGCTGATGGGAAGTTTAGCCTCAGTGGAAGGCAGCATGCCTAGGACAGTCTTTCGCATGTAATGACCCTTCCCCACAGTTGGGAAGGTGAGGGATAAAAGGTCTGTCCTGAGGAAACCCGGTAGATTGCATCAATCACTTTACATGAGTCTTGCAAATGTTTGTCAAATTAATTGGAAAACTCATGGGTTAACACCTGATGGAGCACTGAAATGCCAGTGTTTATTAAGGTATAGTTGTATCCTACTTACCGTAATTGTTGATGGTCAAGTAGATTAATGTTGCAGTATCAATCCTTGGGACTTCCTGCCATGCATAAGCCAGTGACCGGCCTGATTTCTAAAGTCTTAGCATCACCCCAAGCAGACGGACATTTTATGACCAATGTCCCGACGTCTGGGTATACAAAAGGTATCTGTCAGTACCATCTTCAGGCCAGGAAAGCAGTTTGGTATCTGAAGACTGCAAGACCTCCTTGTCTGGTCTTGGTAGCAAATGCAAGAGGGAAGAAACAAAGGGAGAAAGTTGAGATGAGCCAAACAGACAATATGCAGCAGCAGCAGCAGGACATGAGGTCCCTACTTTAAGGGGTAGGAAGAAAGAAATATGTACCACACTGATCTACTCAGACATCTACAATTATGGCAAGTGTGGCACATCTGTAATATGTTCTTCGCAGTCAATGCTGCAGTACTAATCTTTGGGACTATTAGTATATAGTTTGCAATCCATTTAAGACTGCTTTAATACAGGCTTGCCCTGTTTTCTCTCTGCGAAGGATACAAACAACTGGTCTGCCCTGTTTGCAGTCTGTTCTGTCCATGTAGTACCTAATCTGTCTGTGGGCATCCAGTGAGTGGAGGATTCTTTCAGCCTTGTTCTGTGGCTTTGGGAAGAAAACTGGCAGATGGATAGCCTGGTTAAGACTGAGATCAGAAACCACCCTGGGCATAAACGGTCAGTTCTGAGGGGTACCCTGTCTTTCTGCAAGACAGTGAAGAAGGACTCCACATTCATGACGGCCTGCAGTTCAGAAACTCTTTTAATTGAACTGACAGCTATAAGAATGGTTGTCTTCAAGGTGAGCATCCTGAGGGGAGCAGAGTCAGATGATTTGAAAGGTGGTAGGGTTAGCTTTTCCAAAACATCATTTAAGTCTTATGCAGGGATAAATTTAAGACCGCCCAGGAGGGAACCTAGCACCCTGTCAGAAACAGCTTCATGTGTGGGTGAGTGAAAAGTGGTGGAGAAGTGTGCAAGCAAGCTGAAATTGCTGAAGCATGAAACGTTTCTGCTGGAAGAAGGACCCTGTTAGGACACTTGAGACCGATAAAGCAACATTTAATGCAGGTCTGCTTGAGCTGGAATAGTTTTGTTGGCTGTGACACCATATGGAGAATCTTTTCATTTTGCCTCCTTATGAATAGAGATCACCTCCTTAGGATAAAGCATCGAGGTGGGTGTCATGGCCCAATCCTCCAGGCAGCTTGATTGAAAACCAGTCCTCTTGATTTGGCCAAGAAGGTCTGTGCCCACTCCCATCACAAAAGGTGAAGTGTAGAGAGAACTAGGCTCTTTGCAGAACTAGCCTTAGCTCCCTGTGTAATTACCTCAAGGTCTGCAGCAGGATTTCTGTACAGGTATTTGTGAGAATCCGGTACTCTGTAATACTAGTCAGGTTTACTGGGAGCAGGTGGGAGGGCATCAGGGGCTAAAAGCTGTATTCATGGAAAACATCATCCACCATTTCTAGGATGGGGGGGGTGGCCAAGGGTCTGTGTGCTGGGACAGGTCTAGAAACTCAGTTTTTTCTTAGACTGAGGGAAGTCCTGAGATTCCCAGTGGAAATGTTCCCTGAGGGTGTGAAGGGTTTCCCCAAAGGAGAGGTCCTCTGGAGGGGAGGCAGAAGGGATGAATTCCTCTGCATCTGAATCCTCAAACAGTTAAGCGACATGGTTTCTCTTGAAAAGCAGAATAATCAGATTCTTCAGACTCTTGATCTGTCAATTTCTGGAGAAGGATGCCTTTTCCCTTTTGGAGTGGGGGCCGAGTATCTCGGATAAGGGAGTTGAGATCCTCTGACACTAAGCATTTGAGCTTGGAGTGGGGGAGCAGTAGCAAGATGGTGGCTAGAAGCAGATTTCCTAGGAGTGGCCTGGCTTCTAGGCCTGAGAGAATCTGTCTTGTCTCTGAGAAGTGGCAGTCGGAACAAAAGACGTTTTTGTCTAGAATTGGTAGTGTGAAAGGCCTCCTCAGAAGCCGGTGCCTGTGTCACAGCTCTGGACCCAACTGAAGCAGAGGCAGCCAAAGGCTCATAAGACTAAGTGGATTTCTGCGGCATACCGGTCACCGAAAGGGTCTCGGCAGAGGCCTGCGTAGAAAGAGATTCAGGCATCAGGGGCTGGAAAGCACCTCACTGAATTCCAGAGAGCTGACTACTTGCTTAGCAGTAGCATCGTCAGAAGGCTTAGCCTTGTGTGGCCTGTCTCTATCTTTATCTCTACGTTTTTTCGGAATGTCGACAGAATGTTGGCTGATGGACTCGTATTGGAATTCGAAGATGGAACATGAAAATAACTGTCTACAAAAAGAGCTCCACGGTGAATGGTTTCCTCATTAAAGAGGGCACAGAACCGGCAATGAGGGATGTCGTGCTCTGGGCCTAAACAAGTGATGCATTAAGAATGAAAGTCTCAGCGTGGGATCTGCTTTACACAGGCGAGTCAATTGTTAACTTTTTTGGACATCGGTTAGAGTAAGAAAAAAGGGTCCCTAATGGGGTACTTCGCTTTAGACGTTTTCTGTTGAAATTCAACTTCTGGTAGCGACTGACCAGCACTCGTAGAAACTGCTTCTACTACGGGTTCCACGGCAAGAAAGACTGATGTAATGACATTGACTGCCTTGCTTTATAGCACTGACTAGCTGAGGTCAGACTACAGGCGACAGCAGCCGGTGCACAAAAACATTGACTCTGGTATTCGGACAGACCGAGGGCTACCACAGCAGGGATAACCCACAGATGATGACTGCAACAGTTAAACACAAAGAACATTAACCACTTACTCCTACAACAAACAAATACCTTATGTGAGAGCTGCAAGTACACTATGAAACTGGAATCACTTCGATCACATAAGCTGGATACCAAACAAGTTGTCAAACCCTCTCTCACAAAATAAAGACATGACACTCAGATCCACACACGCGGAGGTACTCACTAAAAGTGTACCAAAATACCACAGACCTCCCAAACGTAAACAACGTACACACACTGCTATGCAAATACAGTAATGAGTCGATTATCCAAAATGTCAAATTACCCAAACACAGCCTTCCAAAATATTCGGGTAGGAAAAATTAAAAAGTCTGAATATATGAACGTTATACACATTCGCTTGTGGTCTTTTTTGAGCATGTAGCATGCTCGTGTGTGAAAAATGTTCTTTATTGTCCAATGGAATCGCTGAATGGTTGAAAAGTGTATTCCCTGTGTGCAGAAAAAACAAGATTTTTAGAAGTTTTTTTATCCGGTTCAATTATAGGTTTGATTATCCAAACTACTCTAGGTCTCAATTAGTTTGGATAATCGAGACTCTACTGTACAAACCACTACACATATAGCACATAAAACTGTCTCTCAGCAAATAAGCCCTTAAACCAAAACACCTCTAAACCTAATGTCCTGGTCGTAGGTGACTCCATAATGAGACACAGATGTTCGTTCCTCTCACCAGTCTGGACAAGAAGGTCACTGTCAGCTGCCTGTCAGGTAGTAGGATCAGTCAAATCACGCATGCACTCAAGTCACTTAACACATACTGTTATGACTCTGTCATAGTTCATGTTGAGGTGAATGACTTGAGACATACCTCTCTGGACTATATGAAGAGACACATGACTGAACTCTCAGATTGCTTGTCCCAGCAGCATTCTACCTTCACCCAGGATGATGCCACAATATAAACAAAAAATTATGGACTTCAACAACTGGCTTAGCTTCTAGTGTCAGCCAAGGGGGATCTAGTATCTGTCACCCCCAGACGACATGGTCAACAGGCATGACGTGCAACTGTCTCCTCTAGGCTTTCTGATAATGGCAAAGGCGCTTGCAGACCCCATAGTGCCTTTTTTTAGGCAATATCAAAACAAAGAATAGTTGTACAAAATCTTACCATAATCATAGATGTTTCTCTCTTCTATGTTGCAGTATTCTTTACATGAGGGATGACTGCCACAAGCGGTCCTGACATCCATCATTATAGAAAAGCCTTTTACCGCTGCAGAGTACATGGGACATCGCATGTAGGCATGCAAACAGGGTAGGCCATAGAGTGATATCCGCACGTACCATCCTCAGAACTGAATGCCCCAGTAGGAACACCAGAAGGAAATATACATTCTGAGAAAAAATATGAATCAGTGGGAAGGTGGGAGGGATGGAGTACTGAACACAGAAGAGGACATCTATGATTATGGTAAGATTTTGCACAACTATTCTATGTCCTATTCTTATGTTGCAGTATTTTTTACATGAGGGTGAATACCACAGCTCATGAAGATGGGGAGGAGGAAGGAGTAAAGGCCATCCTAGAAAACCATAAAGAATGGCTACAACAAAGCCCGCCCCAGATCTGGAGATGCCACCGAACTTGTAAATGTTTAGCGAAAGTGCAAACAGAAGTCCAAGTGGCTGCTTCCAAAATAGTAGTATATCCAAACCCTTTAGAAAAGGCACCAGAAGAGGCTACAGCTCTAGTGCAGTAAGCCTTAAAAGGGAAAAAAAAGACAACATGAAAAACATAAAATGAAATTCCCTTAAAAATCCAAGTAGAAACTATCTGCTTGGAAACCAGCCTTTCCAGAGCCCAACAAGCTGATCAGATTTCATGATAGCCTTAGTTTTATCCAAATAAAACCAGAGTTGTCTAGGCACATCCAAGGTCTGTAGGACCCTCTCACTAGGGGATGGTGGAGAGGGAAAAAAGGTGGGCAAATTAACAGCCCAATTAAGTGACAACTTATTCACAACCTTGGGCATAAATGAAGGATTGGTATGCAAAGAAACCCTATCCTTATGAAAAACTAGGAAGGGTGGAAAGGCCAATCAAGGCCTGAAGCTCAGACACCCTTCTGTTAGAGGTGATGATGAGTAATAGCACAGTCTTCAAACTACGATGCTGCAGGGAAGCTGTAGCTGCAGTATCAAAAGGAGTCAGTGAGTTTTTCCAGAACAAAATTTAGATACCAAAAAGGTGCAACAGGTTTCCTGGGAAGCTTTATTTGAAGGATGCCTTTTAGGAAACATTTTACCTCACTTCTAGAGGCCAATGGAGGAGACAAAGGCAGACTGGTAGAAATGGCTGACAAATTAACTTTAACAGAACAGTAAGACCATCCGGCCTTCAGTAGTTTACACAAGCAGGAGAGAACTAAAGAAATGCCCACAGATAATGGGTCTACATTATGAAACAGACACCAGATGGAAAACTACTTCCATTTTGAGGAGTAGGACTTCCTGGTATTGGGTTTCCTAGCCTGCTGCAGAACCCTAAGCACGTCCTCAAAAAAAAAAGTGTCTGAAAGGAATCAAGTTTATCACCCACAATGCCAGATGCAGAGTTGACAGACGTGGGTGTATGAGAGATCCCTTGTCTTGTGTGAGAAGATGGACCCTGTGAGGTAACTTGTGATGACTGTCCTTGGCTAAATATAGAGGAGGGAACCAATGCCATCTTGGCCAAAAGAGGGTCACCGGCAAGATTTCTGGTTTGTCTTGCTGAATCTTCAGCAAGACTTTCTGAATGAGGGGAAGGGGGGAAATGCATATAGAAACATCCCCTTCCAAGAGTTTGATAGGGCATCCACCTTGCAGATTAGAGAACCTGGGACTCTGGCACAAAATTGTGGAAGTTATCTGTTCAAAGAGCTGGCAAAGAGATCAGCCTGAGGTGTACCCCACCAGTGGAGAATGTCCAGAAACACATTCCTGTGAAGCATCCATTCATGGGATTGAGTCATGGGCCAGCTGAGTGAGTCTGCCATTACATTCTGATGGAAGGAAATACAAACTGCCTGCAGGCTGACCCGGCACTAATTTGCTAGCTCCCATGCCATGAGAGCTAGCCTGCAGAGAAGATATGATTTTGTTCGTCCCCCCCATTTGTTTATATGCCAGAGAACTGTGGTGCTGTCTGTAAACAGTTTTAGAGGTCTTGGACATAAGAGTACGGAAGACCTGAAAAGCCAGCAGAAGAGCTTGCATCTCTTTCGTGTTTATGTGTTCTTGCCTTTGAGAAGGGAACCAAAGGCCTTGTAGCTTCAAGGCTGTAAAGGCTATCCCCCAACCCATGCTTGACTTGAGTAGGAACAGGAGGATGCAAAGTCCTGGTTTTAGGGAAAACCGCTGAATCCACCAACTTACTTCCCTTTTTATGCAAGGAAGAGGAGGAAGGACAAACTCCAATGGGTGCAGATGACATCGCCAGACTTTAGGAACCACTGAATCTTCATGTGCAGTTTGGCCAGAAGTAACATGGGAATAGTGGATGCAATGAATCCCAGCAGCTTGGGAAATTCCCTGGCTGTCAAGAGAATGCAAAGAGAAAAGGTCTTGAAAATAGCTGATTAGAAACAGAACTTTTTGAGGAGGTAGGGAAGCCAACATTAGGTCTATCTGTACCCTGCACCTCAGGAAGACATGGCCCTGGGAAGGGGTGAAGATGAATTTGAAATTTATTGTGAAAGCCAACCTTTGCAGAAGGGAAATGATGAAAACATTCTGTTGCAAAGTTTCTGGAAGTGATGCCTAGAGTAGCAGGTTGTCCAGATAAGGGAAGACCTGTATATCCTGAATTCTGTATATCCTGAATTCTGAAGGCGGCAATGATAGGAGCCAAGTATTTTGTAAATACCCTTGGTGCCGTAGAGAGACCAAAAGGCAAAGCAGAAGAAATTTCCAGTAGAGGGGATGAATGGGATTATGAAGGTAGACATCCTTGATATCCAGGGAGGCCAGGAAAGCCTGTGGAAGGATGAGAGGAAAAGTTTGTAGAGACAGCATGTGACGTGTTGGAACCTTTAGGAAGGTGTTGAGGTGAGAAAGATCCAGAATGGGTCTCCAAGGGCCATCTTTCCTGGGTACCAGAAACATCCTGGAATAGAAACCTCTTCCCCTTTGCAGTAGTAGAACTTCTTGGAAAGCTCCCCAAGATTTCAACTAACGAAGCACCTCTGGTAAGAACTGAAGCTTTTCTCTTGGTAGTTTGAGGAATTCCCATGAAGGAAGGTAGAGATTTCCAGACAATGAATTGCCTTTTGTGTATAATGGAAAGGACCCAAGAATCTTGAGCTGTATACTCCCAGGCTGGGAGGGAGAGGGAGCGATGCTGAGAAAGGGGTGTGTGAGAGGCATGGGTGGTAGTCAGACTACCTGGCTCGTCAAGAAAGGGCTACTTCTGGGAAGGTGCAGACAGAGGGCTTAGAAGCAGGAGCTTTCCTAGCTGTCCTCTTACCTCTGGAAGGAGGAGTGTGAGATTTTTTTCCCTAACAAAAGCAGTTTTAACTGGACAATTCCTTTGGAATTTAGGAACTGGAGACACAAAAATGTACCTTAAATCCTGTAACTCTTTACCTTTCTCCTGCAGTGACTTGAACAAATTAGCTGCAGCAGTCCCAAATAAGGCACTAAAGGGGCATCCATAATCTTAGCCTTAAAGTTATCAGGGAGTAGTTGGAGCCTCAACCAGGAATGTCTCCTCAAGACATAGCCCAATCCAGCAGCTGTGAAAGATGCTGCAGCTGCATCATAGCTGCATTTAATGTAATTATGGGCCACCTGAGAAGAAGCCCCCAGAAAAGAACAGAGCTGAGACTTAACTTATAAATCTGGAAGGTCAGAGAGAAGCAGAGTGGACTGAGAAAGAAATGCCAGTGTGTACTTTGTCATATGGGTTGGTAGCTGATAGTACAGAAAGCCAGGGTAGCTGAGGTGTACACCCTTTTTCCCCCCAACCTTTTCCTAATTCTACACTCCTTATCAGAAGGGAGCAGTGAAGTGGATGGCAGATGTCTGAACGGCTTATCAGGAGCCACAGAAACCACAACTGGATCAGCAGAAGGGCATTTGTAAAGGAATTTATAATCCTCTGGAACTTTGTAAAACCTATCTGGCCTTTTAGAAGCAGGAGGTTGAGAATCCGGAGCCATTGTCGCAGAAAAGAAGGCATCAAGAAAGGCTGGCAAAACAGGGAGTACAGCAGATGGTGAGGGAGAGTCCATTTGAAGCAAATAGCATCTTTTCTGCACCTCAGACATCTGAGATCAGTCTCATTTAAAATACTCACATCTGTGCAATAGTATCCCCAAAAGTGATATCCTCACCAGGAGAGACTGTGCCATTAGATTCTTCCTCAGGGGAAGCATACTCAAGAGGAATGTAATCAGTGCAGAACAGGCTAAGGATTCATGCTCTGAGGAATCCTCCTCATCCGAAAAAAACTGTTCCCTAATCCTTGTCACAGGAAGAAGCAAGAGAAGGGCCAGGTAGGAAGACCCCCCCTGAAGGAGGCCTTAAAGCCATGAAGGCATTAAACAGGCCTTATGTAAAGGCCTGCCAGCCAGACTACTATTCCTGAGGGGCAGAAATGCATTTAGTATTCTGCTTCTTTTTAAGGCGGACATCAGCCTTGTGCAAGGTGGAAGGGCCTGATGTAGGTCTGCACTGTGAAACAATCATCGGAACTTCCTTCCGGCCTAAGATCTGCGGGAAACCTCAAGGTCTTTCTGAAACAGTGAGCCTAGGTTCCCCCATTGTCCATCTCAAGTGGATGTCTGCAAAACTGCAGAGGATGTGCCGGCAGCCTGCAAAGCGGTACCCACATAGGAATCAATGCCAGTGTCAAAATAGACCGCTGGTCCTTCACTAGCCTTGAGAGGGATGTCTGGAATGTGAGGTGCAGATGAAGTAACAGGCTTGAGTGTCTTAGCCTTCTTCACAGGCTCAGCAGAAGGCCGTGATGTACCCTCCATAACATCATGAGGTAACCTTTTAAGCCTCTGATTTTCAAAGTATATGCTAAGACAGGAAAGGTGGCTCCATAGGGTCTTTGGAACAAACACCTGATAGATAGGCCCTAAGCAGAAAACGCACTGATTGTGAATATCTTTATGTGGGATTTGTCTGTCACAGTCTTGGATGACATGTAACCTCAGACAAAAGCAGCAGCAAAAGTAAAAAAAAAAAAAAAGAAAAACCCAATGGGGCACTTATCTGTATGGTTTGTACACAGAAAACAATTCTGTTAAGCAGTCCTATGATCAAAGATGGCATTCAGACTGGCAGAGAAGTTCTGAGAATGGTATGTGTGGATATTACTTTATGGCTTACACTGTCTGCAGGCCTATGTGCGACTTCCTACGTACCCTACAGTGGTAAAAGTCTTCTGTATACTGGCCGGATGTTGGGACTGGTTGAGGCAATCATACCTCATGAAAAGAATACTGCAACATAAGAATAGAAAGACATCAAAATTTCCAACATAACAAAATCCAGTTGAGACAAACTCAAGGTTTTGCTGCTTAGCAGTCTACACATGAAGCTGCACTCCCTGGAAGCACTCCTCACCTTGGAAGATGCTGTCTGTGCAGTCATAAACATGGTTCAAGACCGTGGAAAGCACCCCAGCCGTGATAGCTATGATGCCTTCTCCACGTTCAGACCTCAAAATGAGCATGAAAGAACCAAAGGTGGAAGTGTATCCATCTTCATTAAAGCCAAGTACACCTTAAGATTGGTCAAACAGTTTAACTCTCTCATACTGCTCCATGTCCAATTAACTATAGGCAAAATACCCTACCACACCATTGCTAGTTACAGGTCCCCCACCATGAACCAAGAAAAGCACACCACCTACCTGGACTTACTGGAATCACTCACCATACAGCCCAACAACTTAGTCATGGGCAATTCTAACTATCCTTCCATTAAATGGGTAAAGTACAGTTGTGTACCTACCATAAATGCAGATGTTCAAGTGTATTCACTGTTGCAGTCATTACTCTTGGGTTATCCTGCTGGCAGGCTACCCAAAGTCGGCCTGAATTCCAAAGTCCTGATCCGGCGTCAGTTGCTGTTACTTCGTGCCTGACGTCAGTGCGCCAGCGGTATAAAAGATGCAGCCAACGCCATTTTCTTCAGTTCTTCTTGCCCCCGATGCCAGGTGACCCCAAAAGGGTAGGCTAAATATATTATGCCAAAAAACATACATGCAGTAAAGTAACATTTCCTTCATCTACAAGCAAATACACCACATAGGTTGTATAGAATAGAGAAGTACAGATAAACCCCAGCAAAAGAAAGGGGGACGGTGGGAGGGTAACCTGGACTGCAATAGTGAATACACTCTAACATCTACATTTATGGTAGGTACACAACTGTACTATATTCATCGTGTTTCACTGTTGCAGTCATTACTCTTGGGTCGAATCCCAAAGCTGAGGAAGGGTGGCTGAGCTAAATAGGATTAGGAGAGGCTATAAGGCCCTGCAGAACTGCAGTGGCAAAGCCTGCTCTGGATTTAAAGTAAAGAGGTAAGTGGTAGTGCTTTGCAAAAGTGTGCACTGAACTCAAGTTGCAGCATATAAGATGTCTTTGGTTGGTACTCCTCTAAGGAAGGCTGCTGAAGTGGCCGCTGCTCTGGTAGAATGAGGCTTAATGTCCTTAGGCACTGATTTGTCATGCTGTGAATAGCAGAAGCCAATGCAATGACCTATCCATTTAGAAATAGTCTGTTTTGAGATAGCCTTTCCTTGTGATCCTGCAGCATATGCCACTAAAAGTTGTTCAGTCTTTCTGAAAGCTTTAGTTCTGTCCAAGTAGAAGCGTAGCTGTCTGTGTATGTCCAAAGAATGCAGAATTTTCTCACCCTTGCTCTGTGGGTTTGGATAAAAGACAGGCAAGTGAAAGGTTTGATTGAGGGCCACACTGGACACCACCTTAGGCATGAATGTAGGGTTTGTCCTCAGAGAAACCCTGTCTGTGTGAAAAATGATAACAGGTTCCACAGCCATGAGTGCTTGTAACTCCGAGACTCGTCTTGCAGAGGTTATTGCTAGGAGCAGAGCTGTTTTCCAGGATAAGAATTTTATATCAGCTGTTGAGGCTGGCTCAAAAGGAGGCAGTGTGAGTTTTTCCAAGACATAATTGAGGTCCCATGTCGGAATTGGTGCTCTCCTTGGAGGCCTGATGTTTTTGGCCCCTCTGAGGTACTGTCTTATTAAAGGATGAGAAAAGATAGGCGATTCCGTATTGTCATGGGCTGAAATGGCAGAGGCATGGATCTTAATTGATGAAAAGGAAAGGCCATTGTCCAGCATCTCAGTTAGGTATTGTAAAATCTGAGGAATATTTGGTACATATGTGTCAATGCCTTGTTCCTGGCTCCAAGCACAGAATCTCTTCCATTTTTCTGCATAAGATTTTCTGGTACTGGGCCTCCTGGCCTCCAAGATAACATCCATAACAGCTTTTGAAAAAGGAGTGTTCTGAATGGCTACATTATCCGCCATGCTGCCAGATTTAAGGTCCTGAGTTGACTGTGCAGGATCTGATTGATTTGTTGGGTCAGCAAGTGAGAAGTTTGAGGCAATATCCATGCTGGGCCTTGAGACAAGCTCTTTGGGACTGGGTACCAGTGCTGGCATGGCCAGCCTGGTGCAATCAGTATAATTTTTGGCTTCTCTTGTCTGACCTTTAGGAGTACCTTGGGAAGGACAGGCAGTGGAGGAAAGGCATATACTGTTAGGTTTTTCCAGCTGAAGGATAGGGTGTCCACTCTCCATGTTCGTTTGTGATAAATCCTGGTGCAAAATCTCTGTAGTTGGCAGTTGTGAGGGGAGGCAAATAGATCTATGTCTGGGCATCCCCATTTCCTTGTTACCATGCTGAAGACTTGTGGATCCAGTTTCCACTCGTGGGGATCCATGAGGTTTCTGCTTAGTTCGTCTGCCAGAGTATTTGTTTTTCCTGGTAGGAATTGTGCTTGCAGATGAACTTAAGTCAATGCTGTGTCCCACAAGGCCATTGCTTGTCTGCAGAGGGGGTAGGAATGTGCGCCTCCCTGCTTATGTACCACATGACCATAGTATTGTCAGTCTTTATCAGTAGCTGTCCTGGATGAAGTAGATCCTTGAAAGCTGTCAGGGCATTCTGAACAGCTAGCATCTCTTCTTGATTGATATGAAGATGCATCTGGCTTGCAGGCCATGTGCCCTGAATACATTTTCCTGCCACATGGGCCCCCCAGGCATAGTCTGATGCATCAGTTGTTAGTGTCTGGCTGTGGGTAAAATGAATGGCAGACCCTTGCTGTGGTGACAGGCCTGTGCCCAACATCGAAACTCATGTTGCAGGCAGGGAATGAGGGTAATTACTGTCTCCAGGCTGTGATAATGCTAAGTCCAAACACTTTTTAGATACCATTGTTGTTTCCTCATATGCAGTCTGGCATATGGAATTAGTAGAATGCAGGATGCCATGAAACCCAAGGCCTGCAGGATTTTCCTTGCAGATAACTGGGTCTTTGTTGCCAACTTTTTGAAGTAAGAAGTCAGTTGCCTTTGTCTGTCTGGCGTAAGATAAGCCATCTGGGCAGTTGTATTTAAGCTTGCACCCAGGAATATTATCTCTTGAGAGGGTACTAGTTTTGATTTATTTTCGTTTACTGTGTACCCTAGGCAAATTAGTAATCTTTTCACAAACGCCAGATGCTTTAGAAGAATGTCTGTTTTCAGCTTGAATAAGGCAGTCATCCAAGTAGGGATATATTTAAATTCCTCTTTGTCTGCAAAATGCAATTACTGGTGCCAGGCATTTTGTGAAGACCCTGGGCGCAGTAGATAAGCCAAAGGGCAGAGCAGAGAACTGGTAGTGCATTGAGCCAGCTATGAATCTGAGGTATCTTCTGCAAGATTGTCTGATTGGGACATGCAGGTATGCCTCTTTTAGGTCCAAAGTTACGAGCCAACCCTTCTTGCCCAGCATGGGCAGTAACTGCTGAAGAGTCAACATCTTGAATTTTGGAACATCCAGAAATGTGTTTAGTATAGACAGGTCCAGTATTGGTCTCCAGGTTTTGTCCTTTCTGGGCACCAAGAAAAGTCTCGAGTAAAATCCTTGCCACTGCTCTTGCTGTGGTACTTGTTGAATGGCCCTCATGTCCATGAGGGATGTGATTTGCTTTTGTGCCTCTGCCCATTGACTGTGTGGCAGGACTGGCATACCTTTTGCCCTTGGCAGGATGTGAAAATGGAACTTGTAGCCCTGGGACACTATGTTCAAGATCCATTTGTCCTGGGTAATCATTTGCCAATTTGGTGAAAAAAAGTGCTAGTTTTCCCCCTAAGGTGGCTGCTTAAGATAAGTGCTTGGATCTGGCAGAGGAAAGTCATTGGGACTGCTACCTGTAAGGTTGTGATTTGTCGTCTTCACTTTTGGAGGTAGGAGCACCCCATTGTTTAGGCCTGTATGAGCCTTGGGGCTGAGATCTGCCGCTGGGACGTCTGTATCTGCCTCTTTGTGGCCTGTCTGACACTGGAAAGGACCAATTTTTTGAAGGCCAGTTCCTGCTAAATCTGGGTGGCTGTATCTGTAAGAAATCCGTAACTGTCTGCATGGATTTCGCTTTATCCTCCATTTTCTTCAACACCTCTTCTGCTTTAGCACCAAACAGAGTATCATGCTGTAATGGAGCATCTAATAATTTTGCTTTAAGATGATCAGGCAGATTGTTCCTTTAACCAAGCATGCGTTCTAATAACCGAACCTGTAACAGTGGCCCTGCAAGAGGCCTCTAGTGAATCATAACCACATTGCAAAGTATGCTTTCCCACTTGTTCAGCTGCATGCAATAAATCCTGCATTTCTTTGTTCTTTGAACATTTAGAATTTGACAACATTTTCTGTTTAAGCAGAGACATTAAGTATTGATGATATTTAAGCATATGAAGCTGACAATTTAAAGCCCTTACAGCCAAGGTAGCAGAAGTATAAACTTTTTTCCCCCATCTGTCCAGTGACCTGGAATCCCTATCAGAGGGGACAGGGTTTCTTGCAGTGGAGGCTTTGACCCCTTTGGGACCCCGAGATATAGTTTCTGGGTTAGCACCGGGGTTTTTATATAGGAATGTATGAGAATCAGGGACCCCGTAGTATCTGTCTGGCTTAGCAGGTGCAGGAGGTAGCGAGTCAGGAGACAGGCCAGACTCTGAAAATATATCTACAATGTCTAGAACAGGTGGAATAGCAAGAGGTCTGTGCTGAGGTAGTAGCAGAAAGTCTCTGAGCCTTTTCTTAGACTCAGAGTAATCTTGGCTCTCCCAGCGGAAATGCTCCCTCATGGTATGCAGGGTTTCCCCAAAAAAGTAATCCTCAGGAGGAGAGGCTGAAGGAATGGATTCTTCACTATGAAAATCCTCATAGGGAGGAAAAGAATATCCCTGTTCAAAAGAGGAATCAGAGGAAACTGAAACCCTCTTGCCTAGGCCTCTTATCAGGAGGGGGATGGGAACCCCTGATCAAAGTAATTAGGTCTTCGACCATTTTAAGCATCTGTTTTTTAGGCATGGAAGTCTGCGTAGGAGAACGCTGTACTTGTTTCTTTGTCTTTAGAGCCGTTTTAGTCTTTGGCTTTGAAGCTGAAGATGGTTTAACATATAACTGTGTAGGTCTAAAGACACCTTCAGAAGCCAATGCCTGCTCAGCGGCTCCGGACCCATCTGAGGGAATGATTTCCGAGTGTCCAATACCTTGAGTATCCAGAGCCCCAGTCGTCTCCACGTGGGAGTCGGAAGCGGCATGTGGCTCTGAGGTAGCGGGCGCCAGGGGCTGCGAAAGCGCCTCACTGAGAACCGGCGACTGGCCTAATGGAGGCCTCGTCAGTTTTGGACCACGGATGCCTATCCTTTTCCTTGTCCTTGCGTTTTTTGTAAACTCCGGTCGTTGGCTGTTCTGACGGCATTATATAGTTAAATCTTCAGCCAAAGTAATGAAATGTGAAATCGAACAGATGCTTAATAGTGCGTTGGTTAAATCTAGCACAAAACCGACAGCTAGCAATGTCGTGGTCAGGGCCTAGGGCAAGGAATATAGTAAGAACGAAAATCCTTATGAGGTATTTGCTTCCCACAAGAAATGCAATTGTTAACTTTTTCTGACATCGGTCTGGAGCAAGAAAAAGTTTCCCCAACGGGGTACTTAGCTTTAATGAAGACTTCGGTTCTGAAATTCGGATTTGAAAATGTCAGGAGTCGGCCAACCAGCACTTGCGAACTGCTTTTGCTTCGGGAACCGTGCTGCAAGAAAGACTGAAGAAAATGGCATCGGCTGCATCTTTTATACCCCTGGCGCACTGACGTCAGGGAAGAAGCGACAGCAACCGACGCCAGAGCAGGACTTTGGAATTGAGGCCGACTGCGGGTAGCCTGCCAGCAGGATAACCCAAGAGTAATGACTGCAACAGTGAAACACGATGAACATCATACACGAGTGCAAACATGCTCGCCCAGAGGTTCCTTTGTCAAATCAAATGCACTGGAAGAGAGTCTGCATCCCCACAAGGGGCTCACATGCCCTAGACATAGTACTCACCAACATGGGAAATTACTGCATTACCCCCTGTGTGTTGCCTTCCCTAAAAACTGTCTCATTTGAGTTGAAATACTGGACCTGACACCTGTACAGGAGATAAAACTTTTCCACAGCAAACTACAGACTACCAAGTGATGGTATAAAAAGTTTTATACCCCCCCCCCCGCCACATTCACAGACAATAATGACTCCTATGCAAAGATGTATTCAGATACCCTATACAAACGCTCAAGCAACTGTAGAGAATTAGCTGTACCTGACCCGGATGAAAAACAGGTCCTCCCGAAAAAACAAGCCATCCTGGTGGACCTCAAGTATAAACAGGTTATACAACAAGAGGAAGAAACTAATGCTAAGAATAAGAACTGACTCGGCAGAATAATTTCCTCCGCAGCTTGAACAGACCAATCAGAATCTTGTAAAATCCTCTAAAGCCAATTATGAAGCTAAAATAGCATCCCTAGCCAAAGATAATCATAAGGCATTCTTTAACTGCGTCTAAAATCTAAAAAGGAATGCCCAGCTATGTGCCAAACTGGTAGCAGATGGTATTACTCATACTGCACTAGAGGAAATTGCCAGCTGACAGATCTGGCACAAACGTCATCCCCCTGTCCCTAGCAGCCATACTCCAAAGCATATCAGACACCAGTCCTCTGCCTAGCATCTCTAGAGATAAAATCATGTCTGGACTCTCCAAGGTTAAAAACTTGGCCTCAATGGGACCAGATAACATCCCAGGATGCTTACTAAGCAGTCTAAAACAGGACCAAGTGGACCCACTTAGTATTCTCTAACCATAGCCTGACGGGCTTTGTTCCAGTGCAACAGTAATCCCCCCTTGCACAAGGGGGTAGGATCAACCAAAAAGTACAGTTTTGTACCTACCATAAATGTAGATGTTCGAGTGCTAATACAGCTGCAGTAATCACAGATGGGTTTTCTGCCGTCAGGCGGTCCCTCGGTCGGCCGAATTCCAAAGTCTAGGTCCGGTGTCGATTGTTGTCGCTTTCTTTCCTGACGTCAATGAGGCAGGGGTATACAAGACACAGCCAACGCCATTTTCTTCAGTCTTTCTTGCCCCAGATGTCAGGTGCCCCCAGAAGGAAGGCAATACATAAAATATATTTATATACATGCAATGCAATACAATCAAAAATCAGTAGTTGCAAGCAAATATACCATAGAAGGATAACCCAATCAGGTTGTATGAAGAGGGGTTAGGCCCTAGGCCTTTACCAAGAGGGGAAGGAGGGAGGGAAAACTGTACTGCAGCTGTATTAGTACTCGAACATCTACATTTATGGTAGGTACAAAACTGTACTATGTTCATCGTGCATACAGCTGCAGTAACCACAGATGGGTAGAATCCCAAAGCTACGCACAGGGTGGTAGGCACTAGGTGGAACTGGGATGAGCCAGAATGCTCTGCAACACAGCAGTGGCAAAGCCTGCTCTAGTTTTGGAATATAAAGGCAGGTGGTAGTGTTTTGTGAAGGTATGCACAGAACTCCAAGTGGCTGCCTTTGGTAGGAACTCCTCTGAGGAAGGCTGTAGAGGTAGCTGTGGCCCTGGTGGAGTGGGATCTGATGCCTGTAGGGACAGATTTTCCATGATAGGAGTAACAAAACCGCATGCAGTGGCCTATCCATTTTGAAATTGTCTGTTTGGTAACTGGCTTCCCTTGAGCTCCTACAGCATAGGACACAAAAAGTTGTTCTGATTTCCTGAAAGGCTTTGTTCTGTCCAAATAATAACGTAGCTGTCTATGGATGTCTAAGGAGTGTAGCAGCCTTTCCCCTTTGTTTTGAGGATTGGGGTAAAAGGTAGGTAGGTGTATGGCTTGATTTAAAGCTACCATGGATACCACTTTAGGCATAAATGACGGGTTGGTTCGAAGGGAAACCCTGTCCTGATGGAAGATGAGAAAGGGCTGCACAGCCATGAGGGCTTGTAGTTCCGAAACCCTATGAGCTGAGGTAATGGCCAGAAGGAAGGCTGTTTTCCAGGACAAATATTGCAAATCTGTTGAGGCAGCTGGTTCAAAGGGAGGCAATGTTAATTTTTCTAGAATGTAATTAAGATCCCAGGCTGGTATTGGTTGTTTCCTTGGTGGTCTTATATTCTTAGCCCCTCTGAGGAACTGTCTTAAGAGTGGGTGAGAGAATAAGGGTGGATCAGTGTTGAATTCTGCAGAAATAGCTGAGGCATGGATTTTTATGGAGGAAAATGAAAGTCCACTGTTCAGCAGCTCAGCTAGATACTGTAATACCCGAGGTAAATTCAGTTTTCTAGGGTCCTGGCCTTTTTTCTCATTCCAAGAGCAAAACAGTTTCCATTTTGCGGAGTAAGCCTTTCTAGTAGATGGCCTTCTGGCCTCCAAAATGACATCCTGCACCTCTTTGGGGAGTAGGGTCTGTTGTGGTGTTGAGGAATGTTCCATGCAGTGAGATTGAGTGTTTTCAGCTGACTGAAGAGTTTTGTAGCTGTGCTGAGTCAGCAGAAGAGGCATTAGAGGTAGGGACCAGGGAGGAGTATGTGTTAGGCTCCTCAGGAGTGGGTACCAGTGTTGTCATGGCCAATCTGGAGCAATCAGTATCATCTTCGGTCTGTCTGCTCTTGCTTTCAAGAGTACCTTGGGCAGAAGAGGCAGAGGTGGGAAAGCGTAAACTGTCCATGCTGTCCAACTGAATGAAAGGGCATCCACTCTCCAGGCCTTTGGATGAAAGGTCCTTGAACAGAACTTTTCCAATTGATGATTCCTGTGGGAGGCAAAGAGATCTATGTCTGGCCTCCCCCACACTTGGATTATCTTTGTAAACACTTGAGGATGCAACTTCCATTCGTGTAGATCTGTCATATTTTTGCTTAGATTGTCTGCCAGCGTGTTTTCCAAACCTGGCAAGTACTGTGCCTGAAGTTCGATTTGCCATTCCAGAGCCAAGTTCCAAAGTGTCATGGCTAGTCTGCACAGGGGGTATGAATGTGTTCCTCCTTGTTTGTTTATGTACCACATTACTGTGGTGTTGTCTGTTCTTATCAATAATTGTCCTGGATGCAGGAGGTCCTTGAAAGCTGTAATTGCATTTATCACTGCTAGCATTTCTTTCTGATTGATGTGAAGGTGCTTTTCCTTTTGGGACCATTTGCCCTGAATGCACCTGTCTGTCATGTGTGCCCCCCCAGGCGTAATCTGAGGCGTCTGTTGTGATGACTTGATTTGCTTGAGGCTTGCAGAATGGGAGGCCTGTGTTTGTTTGACATGCTTGGGCCTACCACAGAAATTCCTTTTGCAAACATGGAATTATTGGTATTAATGTTTCCAAACTGCGGCTGTGTTGAGACCATAGGTTTTTTTAGGTACCATTGAAGTTTCCTCATATGGAACTTTGCACATGGGATTAAAAGAATGCAAGATGCCATGAAGCCCAGAGCCTGCAGGATTTTCCTTGCAGTAAGCCTAGTACAATTTGCTAGTATTTTGAAGTACTGAGTTAGTTTGCCCCTGTCTTTCTGGCGTAAGATAGGCCATCTGGGTGTTTGTGTCCAAGTTGGCACCCAGGAAAGTTATTTTCTGAGATGGTGTTAGCCAGGATTTCTCTTTGTTGACTGTGTATCCCAGGGAATTCAGTAACCGTGTTACATAAGCCAGATGTTCCAGAAGTATGTGCTTGCTGTCCGCTTGGATCAGGCAGTCGTCCAAATAAGGGTAAATTTGTATCCCTTGAAGTCTGCAGTAGGCAATTACTGATGCCAGGCATTTCGTGAATACTCTGGGCACAGTAGATAAGCCAAAGGGCAATGCAGAGAATTGATAGTGAATTGAACCTGCAAGAAATCTGAGGCATCTTCTGCAGCTCTGATTGGGACATGCAGGTATGCCTCCATGAGGTCCAATGTTACCAGCCAAAACTCCTTGCCCAGCATGGGAAGAAGCTGCTGTAATGTGAGCATCTTGAATTTTGGTACGAGTAAGAATGTGTTTAGGACGGATAACTCCAAAATGGGTCTCCAGTCGGTTCCTTTCCTTGGTACCAGAAATAGTCTGGAATAAAAACCTTGACCTTGTTCGTGAGTAGGTACCTCTTGAATAGCTTTCATGTGTATGAGCTTTGAAATTTGTAGTTGTGCCTCTGCCCTTTGATTGTGTGGCAGGTTTGGCATGACTCTCATTTTTGGAAGAGTGTGAAAATGAAATCTGTAGCCTCTGTTTATAACGTCCAGGATCCATTTGTCTGCTGTGACAATATGCCAATTTATTGTAAATAATGCCAGCTTTCCTACCAAGGGTGCTGCCAGCTGAGACTTGCTTGGCATGGAAAGGAGGAAGTCATTGGGTTTGTTTCCTGTATTGTTGTGCACTGTCTTCGCCACCTCTTGGTGCTGGAGTTTGCCATTGCCTGCCTCTATATGATCCTTGTGATTGTCCTCTGCCCCTTGTGCGCCTGTATCTACCTCTTTGGGGCTTGTCCGTGGCTGGAAAGGACCAGTTTTTTGAAGGCCAATTTCTGCTAAAACGTGGTGGTTGAACCTGTAGAAAAGCTTTGACAGTTTGCATAGATTTGGATTTTTCTTCCATTTTCCGTAGTATCTCCTCAGCATTAGTACCAAATAGCACATCCTTTTGTAAAGGAGCATCTAGTAGTTTAGCTTTCATATGATCAGGCAAGATTTGTTCCCTAAGCCAGGCATGTCTACGAATGACTGATCCTGTAACAGCAGCTCTACTTAAGGCCTCTAAGGCATCATAGCCACATTGTAAGGTGTGTTTACCCACTTGTTCTGCACTATGCATCATATCCTGCAACTCCTTCAAATCTGGTTGTTCAGGTTGAGACATTTTATTTCTTAATTGTGATAACAGAAACAGCTGATATTTAAGCATATGAAACTGACAATTTAAGGAACTCATGGCTAGGGTGGCCGAGGTATATACCTTTTTCCCCCCACCTTTCTAAGGATCTTGACTCTCTTTCGGAAGGTAGTGGATTCTTAGCAGTAGAGGCCTTCATTCCCTTGGGGCCTTGAGAAATAGTTTCAGGGTCAGCATTATGGCTTTTGTAAAGAAATTGGTGGGAGTTAGGAACTCTGTAGTACCTATCAGGCTTGACTGGGGCAGGAGGCAGGGAATCCGGATTAAGGCATGCCTCCGCATAAACATCATCAAGTATGTCCAAGACAGGAGGTATCGCCAGAGGCCTGTGTTGAGGTAATAAAAGAAATTCCCTAAGTCTTTTCTTGGAATCAGAAAAGTCTTGGCCTTCCCAATGGAAATGTTCCCTCAAGGTGTGCAAGGTTTCCCCAAAAGAAAAATCCTCTGGAGGAGATACAGAAGGAATGGACTGCTCTGCATCAGAGTCTTCAAAAGGGGAGTAAGAATGTTCCTCTACATCAGAATGTTCTGAAAAAATGGAGCCCTGATCAGAAGAGGGAGAATCTTCCTCCACTCTGGGTCTCTTGTCTGGAGGGGGGTGGGAGCCCCTGATAAGAGTAATTAAATCCTCAGCCATTTTAAGCATCTGCTTTTTAGGCATGGGGCCTGGAGATGGGCCCTGTGCAACAGGCCTCTTGGGATGCCTGGCTGATTTGGACTTAGTAAAGGCCTTAATGGAAAAGGAAGATGAGGGTCTAAAGACACCATGGGTGGAAGTGGACCTGTCCACATTAGGAGGCTCAACGCTCACAGTGGCTTCGGTGGTTGTAGTCTGGGTATGGGCCGAGGTACCTGCGGTCTCGGTTACAGAAGACACCGCCAAAGAAGTGTCGTCGGTAGTCAAGAACTGCATAGGCGTCTCGCTGAGAACCGGGCCACGTGTAGCCGGTTTTGGCATGGTGTCAGTGGAGACCGCGGACCTCATGTGTCGGCCCTTGTCCTTGCGTTTTTTTGGACAAAACGGTAGTCGGAGTCTCCGACGACATTTTATAATCAAAGGCTTTACCAAAAAGGTGTTGGGCGAACTCCGCCCGACGCTTAATAGTGCGTTTATTGAAAGTAGCGCAAAAGCGGCAGCCCGAAACGTTGTGGTCTGGGCCTAAACAAGGTATGCACAGGGAATGGAAATCCTTATGCGGTATTTGGTTCCCACAAGAAATACAATTGTTAACTTTTTCTGACATCGGTCTGAGGCAAGAAAAGTTTCCCCAACGGGGTACTTAGCTTTAAAGAAGACTTCGGTTTCCAATTTTTCGTAAATTCAGGAGCTGGCCGACCGGCACTTGCGAACTGCTTCTGCTTCGGGCATCGCACGGCAAAAAAGACTGGAGAAAATGGCGTCGGCTGTGTCTTGTATACCCCTGCCTCATTGACGTCAGGAAAGAAAGCGGCAACAACAGACGCCGGACCTAGACTTTGGAATTCGGCCGACCAAGGGACCGCCTGACGGCAGAAAACCCATCTGTGATTACTGCAGCTGTATGCACGATAAACACCTGGGAAGTATAAATCTACAAATCTAACCAGCCTCATCTTCAAGGCCATGGAAAGAATCATCATGGACCTTAATCATCCCAGGCCCAGATGCAGTACCTAACTTTTGGTTAAAAGTATTATTGTTGCACAAGGATTTAGCCATGAGTAAGAACTATTTATATGTGCACCCCAGACAGACACCAACCTGGCTAACAGGAAAAACAATGCTCCTACTTAAGAGTGAACCTGCAAGCTACCCTAAAAATTATAGACCAATAACTTCCCTTCCAACGATGTATAAACTATACACAGTAATTGAGGCTGACAGAGTTTATAGTCATTTAGAAGAAAAATCAATTACTGCAGTAGAATAAAATGGCAATAAAAGAAAGTCATACAGAACAAAGGATAATCTGTTAAACTTGTAGTGGAGAACTGTAAAATGGGGAAGAATCTAAGCATGGGATGGATTGACTACAAAAAAAGCATTTGATAGTATCCCACATTCATGAATAAAAAAAGAGTGCTTAAAAATGTATAAGATACAACCTACACTGACTGACATTACAGTAACCATGAAACAGTGGCAGACCACTTTGCAATTAAGCCATGATAAAGGACAGATTATTATCCCATAGATAAAAATTCAAAGGGGGATATTCCAGGGGGACATTCCAGGGTGACTGTCACCACTGCTATTCTGCCCTGCCATTAACCTCTTTACTTAACAGTTTAGGCCATGGCTACAATTTGGCTCCTAGAAAACGTTTAAAGACTTGATCTTCTCTTCATTATCAGATGAAGAACTGAAACCACAGCTGCAGGTTGTCAAAACTTTTTCAGCTATTAGAATGTCATCTGGTCTTGATAAATGTGCAAAAGCAACCTTTAAAGCAGGAAAACTGCAGCACCAGGAAAAAGCACAGTTTTGTACCTACCATAAATGCAGATGTTAGAGTGTATACACTGCTGCAGTCATTACACTTGGGTTATCCTGCCGTCAGGCAGTTCCCCAGTCAGCCTGAGTTCCAAAGTCTTGGTTCGGTGCCGGTTGCTGTCGCCTCCTCCCTGACGTCAGTGCGACAGGGGTTTATAAGATGCAGCCGACACCATTTTCTTCAGTTTTTCTTGTTCCAGATGTCAGGTGCCCCCAAATATGTAGGCAATTTAAATTGCTAATAAAACATACATAAGAAAAGCAAACAACAACTTTCAGTTACCAGCAAATACTCCCCATAGGCAGTAAAGGGTAGAAGACATAGGTACGTACCAGCAAGTAAGAGGGGAAGGAGGGAGGGTAACCTGGACTGCAGCAGTGTTTACACTCGAACATTTTCATTTATGGTAGGTACAAAACTGTACTATGTTCATCGTGTTACATTGCTGCAGTCATTACACTTGGGTAGAATCCCAAAGCTGAGGTAGGGTGGCTGGTTCTATAAGGCATTAGGGGTGGCTATAAGGCCCTGCAGCACAGCAGTGGTGAAGCCAGCTCTGGATTTAGAGTATAAAGGCAGATGGTAATGCTTGGTGAAGGTATGCACAGAACTCCATGTTGCTGCTTCCAAAATATCCTTGGTAGGTACTCCTCTGAGGTAGACAGTTGAAGTGGCTGTTGCCCTGGTGGAGTGAGATCTAATGCTGCTAGGTACAGGTTTCCCATAGTGTGTATAGCAGAAACGTATACAATGTCCTATCCATTTTGAAATGGTCTGTTTTGAAATGGCTTTTCCCTGTGCTCCTGCAGCATATGCTACCAATAATTGCTCAGATTTTCTGAAAGCTTTGGTTTTGTCCAAGTAGAAGCGTAACTGCCTGTGAATGTCCAAAGAATGCAGTAGTCTCTCCCCTTTATTCTGTGGTTTTGGATAAAAAGTTGGCAAGTGAAAAGTTTGGTTTAGAGCCACACTTGATACCACCTTTGGCATAGAGATAGGGTTAGTTCTGAAAGACACCCTCTCCTGGTGGAAAATGAGGAAAGGTTCCACTGCCATTAGTGCCTGTAATTCTGAAACTCTTCGTGCTGATGTTATTACCAGGAGCAGAGCAGTTTTCCAAGAGATATATTTTAATTCTGCTGTGTTAGCTGGCTCAAAAAAAGGTAAAGTTAATTTTTCCAAAACAAAGTTGAGGTCCCAAGTTGGAGTAGGTGCTCTACGGGGCGGTCTTATGTTTTTAGTCCCTCTGAGGTACTGTTTTAGCAAAGGATTAGAGAAAATTGGTGGATCCGTGTTGTAATGAGCAGAGATGGCAGAGGCGTGGATCTTGATGGATGAAAAGGAGAGGCCTTTGTCTAGCATCTCAGTTAAATATTGTAGTATCTGAGGAATGTTTGGGACAAGAGGGTCAAGGCTGTGAGCCTGGTTCCAGGCACAGAATCGCTTCCATTTATCCGAACAGACTTTCCTGGTACTAGGCCTTCTGGCCTCCAGAATGACATCCATAACAGTTTTGGAGAGAGGCATTGCTTGCTTGACTAAGGAATCTTCCAAGCAGCTAGGTTTAAGGTCTTTAGCTGGCTGTGAAGTATCCGATTGTTGGGCTGAGTCAGCAGATGTGGGATTTGAGGCAAAATCCAGGGTGGTTCTTTAAGATTGGGTACCAGTGCTGGCGTGGCCAGTCTGGTGCAATCAGGATCATCTTTGGCTCTTCTTGCCTGGCTTTTATGAGTACCTTTGGAAGGAGAGGTAGTGGTGGGAAAGCGTACACTTGTAGGTTTTTCCAGCTGAATGAGAGGGCATCCACTTTCCATGCTTGTGGATGGTAACTCCTTGTGCAGAATTTCTGTAGCTGGCAGTTCATTGGGGATGCAAACAGATCTATGTCTGGGCTACACCATTTCTGTGTTATCATTCTGAATATTTGTGGATTCAATTCCCATTCATGGGGATCCATGATGTTTCTGCTTAAGTCGTTTGCCAGTGTGTTTTTCTCTCCTGGCAGGAATTGTGCTTGAAGATGAACTTGATAGTTTAGAGCTGTGTTCCACAAGGTCATGGCTTTTCTGCAGAGGGGGGTAGGAGTGAGTGCCCCCTTGCTTGTTTATGTACCACATAACTGTGGTGTTGTCTGTCTTTAGTAATAGTCCTGGATGCAGCAGGTCCTTGAAAGCTATAAGGGCATTTTGTACAGCTAGCATCTCTTTGATTGATGTGAAGATGCCTTTGTTCTGCGGGCCACTTGCCCTGAATACATTTTCCTGCCATGTGTTCTCCCCAGGCATAATCCGATGCATCTGTTGTCAGTGTTTGCCTGGCTGGAGTAAAAGGCTGTCCCTTGTTGAGGTGACAAGCTTGAGCCCACCATCGAAGCTCCTGTTGAAGGCAAGGAATTAGTGGTATAACCGTTTCCAAACATTGACAGTGTTGAGACCATACACTCTTTAGGTACCATTGCAGTTTCCTCATATGCAGTCTGGCATATGGAATTAGTAGTATGCAAGATGCCATGAAGCCCAAGGCCTGCAGAATTTTTCTTGCAAGGAGTTGGGTCTTTGTTGCCATCAATTGAAAGTATTTTGTCAGTTGTCCTTGCTTGTCTGGTGTGAGATAAGCCATCTGGGCCATTGTGTTCAAGCTGGCATCCAGGAATATTGTCTCTTGTGAGGGCACTAGTTTTGATTTATTTTCGTTTACTGTGTACCCCAGGCAACTTAATAACTTTTTTACAAACGCCATATGCTGTAGAAGAATGTCCTTGCTCTCTGCTTGAATCAGGCAGTCGTCCAGGTATGGGTAAATTTGAATTCCTTTCTGTCTGCAAAATGCAATTACTGGTGCCAGGCACTTTATGAAAACCCTGGGCACAGTAGATAATCCAAAGGGCAGTGCAGAGAATTGATAGTGCATTGAACCAGCTATGAATCTGAGGTCTCTTCTGCAGTTTTGCCTGATAGGGACATGCAGGTATGCCTCCTTGAGGTCCAAGGTCACGAGCCAAGCTTTCTTGCCCAGCATGGGAAGAAGCTGCTGCAGTGTCAACATTTTGAATTTCGGAACATTCGGGTAAGTGTTTAGATAAGTAAGATCCAGAATGGGCCTCCAGGCTTTGTCCTTTCTGGGAACCAGAAAGAGTCTCGAGTAAAATCATTGTCCTTGCTCCTGTGGTGGTACTCTTTGAATAGCTCTCATGTCCATGAGTGCTGTAATTTGTTTTTGAGCCTCTGCCCATTGATTTGGTGGCTGATTTGGCATTCCGTTTAACCTTGGCAGAGTGAGAAAGTGGAAACTGTAACCTTGAGATACAATGTTGAGAACCCATTTGTCATTGGTGATCTAATGCCAATTGTGATAGAAAAGTGCCAGTTTTCCTCCCAAAGGGGCTGCCAAGAGAGAGCTGTTTGGCAGCTGTAGTGGGAAGTCATTGAGGCTGCTTTTTATATGGTTGGGGCCTGTCTTCCCCTTCTTTCTGGCCTGGTGCACCCCATTCTCGAGGCCTGTAAGGACCTTGTGGGTTGACCTCTACTTCTTGGACGTCTGTATCTGCCCCTTTGAGGTCTGCTGTAACTGGAAAGGACCAGTTCTTTGTTGGTCAATTTCTGCTAAATCGAGGAGGCTGAACCTGTAAGAAATCCTTAACCGTTTGCATAGATTTTGCCTTATCCTCCATTTTCTTTAATACCTCTTCTGCCTTAACTCCAAATAACACATCCTGCTGCAAAGGTGCATCCAATAATTTGGTTTAACATGATCTGGTAACATATGTTCTTTTAACCAAGCATGTCTTCTAATGAGAGAGCCTGTAACTGCTGCTCTACAGGAGGCCTCTAAAGAATCAAAACCACATTGCAAAGTATGTTTTCCCACTTGTTCAGCTGCATGCAATAAATCCTGCATTTCTTTAAAATTAGGAGGATCTGAATCTGGAAGCATTTTTTGTTTCAACTGGGACATCAAAAATTGCTGATATTTTAGCATGTGAAACTGGCAATTTAAGGCTCTCCTTGCTAAAGTTAGACGTATATACTTTCTTTCCCCATCTGTCTAATGCTCTGGAATCTCTGTCAGAGGGAATTGGATTTTTTGCTGAGGAGGCCTTAACCCCTTTGGGTCCCTGAGAAATAGTTTCAGAGTCAGCAACAGGGCTTTTATACAGAAATTTGAGAGTCAGGGACTCTGTAGTATCTGTCAGGTTTAACTGGGACTGGAGGTAAGGAATCAGGATTTAAGCTGGATTCAGTATACACATTATCCACAATATCTAACACTGGCGGAATAGCAAGGGGTCTCGGTTGAGGTAATAAAAGGAAGTCTTTGAGCCTTTTCTTGGATTCTGAGTAATCCTGGCCTTCCCAATGGAAATGCTTCCTCATGGTATGCAAGGTTTCCCCAAAGGAGTAGTCCTCAGGCGGAGAGGCTGATGGAATTGATTTCCTCAGCATCAGAATCCTCATAAGGGGGTAAAGAATATCCTAGGTCTGAGGATGAATCTGAAGAAATGCACACCTGGTCGGATGAGTCAGTCTGCATCCTGTCTAGGTCTTTTATCAGGAGGGGGATGGGAGTGATTAGGTCTTCGGCCATTTTGAGCATTTGTTTCTTGGGCATGGAGGCCTGTCCTGGAGAATGCTGTATTTGTTTCTTTGTTTTTAAAGGAGGCTTAGACTTAGCAGAGGGTTTAATGCTTAACTGAGTAGGTCTGAAAATACCCTCTGAAGCTGCGGGTTGCTCAGCTACTCCGGATCCCTCTGAAGGGTTAGTTTCGGTAGGCTGAAAAACTTGTGCATCCGAAGGCCCAACCATCTCCACGTGGGAGTTGCAGGTGGCCTGTGGTTCTGCAGAAGCGGTAGTCAGGGGCTGCGAAGGCGCCTCACTGAAAACCGGAGAACCGGCGACTGGCCTAGAAGAGGCTTCGTCAGTTTTGGGCCTCGGATGCCTGTCCTTGTCTTTGCGCTTTTTATGTATTCCGGTCGTCGGAAGTTCCGATGGCATGGTGTAATTGAATTTTCTGCCAAAATAATGTCGGGCAAAATCAAACAGACGTTTAATAGTGCGCTTGTTAAACCTACCACAAAACTGACAACCAGTGACATCGTGGTCTGGGCCTAGGCATGGGATACAATAGGAATGGAAATCTTTATGAGGTATTTGCTTCCCACAAGAAATACAGTTATTAACTTTTACTGACATCGGTCTGAGGCAAGAAAAAGTTTCCCCAACAGGGTACTTAGCTTTGTAGAAGACTTTGGTTCTGGATTCGGAATGAAAATCTCAGGAGTCGGCCAACCGGCACTTGCAAACTGCTTTTGCTTCGGGCACCGGGCGGCAAGAAAGATGGCGTCTGCTGCATCTTGTATACCTCTGTCGCACTGACGTCAGGGAGGAGGCGACAGCAACAGATGCCGGACCAAGACTTTGGAACTCAAGCCAACTGGGGAACCACCTCATGGCAGGATAACCCAAGTGTAATGACTGCAGCAGTGTAACACGATGAACATCATCAGTTTGGGACAAGAATGTGACATAAAAGAACTTGAGCAAGAGGGAATGTATAAATACTTGGGAATTGATGAAGGATCAGCAAATAAGACATGAACAAATGTGAATAAAACTCAGTAAAGAATACTTCAGAAGACTTAAATTAATCCTGAGAATAGAGTTGGCATCTAGGAGCAAGATCCAAGCTATAAACCAATTTGCTCTTCCTGTCCCTAACTTACAGTTTTGGAGCGATTAACTGGCTCCAAAAAGTGGTGGATAGATTGGATATTAAAACAAGAAGGATGCTCCATGCTCACCAAATTATCTATAAAAATCAGTGTATACCAAGATTACATACTCCCCCGTTCTGAAGGAGGGATGGGCCTCCTTGAAACTGATTATATGTATACATCTGCAATCGTGGGACTCCACACATCTACTGACCTCACAAGATCCAAAAATGTAGTGAACGTTTTGAAACATGAGGAGTATAAATCTAAGATGACTTCTCTGCTTAATTTAGCAGAAGCATATCGACGTCAAGCAGGAATGGAAATCAAACCAGAAGTAAATAAAAATCAGGCAGCAACTGAATGTGCTAAAAAACAAAAGAAAGAATATAAGGTGAAGGACCAGATGAGAAGGCAAGAAATGTAGAAAAAGCATAAATATAGTTGCAAGTATAGAAAACTTCTGGAAGAACCTCATGTTGATCAGGAAGGAATGCAGGAATGGTTAAAGAGAGGCAAATTCAAACCAAGAGATGAAAGGTTAATATTGGCAGCCCAAGAGAGTGGGCTACGTACACGCTGGTTTACAAAGTCCATTGAACATGTGGGAGAAACAAACAAATGTAGGTTTTGTAAAACCTAATTGGAAACAGTCACACACCTAGTTGCCGGTTGCGGCACACTAATGGCAGAAGGACTGTATACTAAAAGGCATAATAATGTGGCGAGACTGTCGCACTGGGGATTGTGCAAATATTATAGTACTGAAGTGGCCGAAAAACACTGGAAACATGAGCCACAAAGCATCTTAGAAAAGGATGTTTACATCACATGGGATCACCCATTACCAACACTTCAAAAGATAGATGCTAGAAAACTGGATGTAGTGGTCCAAGAAAATAAGACAAAAGTAGCATTGATATCGCCACACGCAGTGACTACAGTGTCTTGCATGCAGAGAGACACAGTCATAAAATACCAGGATCTGCAGGCAGAAAAGAGAGCAATGTGGAAGAAAGATACCCAGACAGTTCCAATAGTAGTAGGAGCAACGGGTCTTATAAAAAAGAATCTACAATCGTATTTAGATACGTTACCAATCCATGTAAGACCGTATGAATTGCAGGAGGAGTCATTACTGGGCACATTGCTTTTGGCTGACATCAAAGATTGAAACAATACTAATTTCATGAACTTTAATCTTACTTTTGACTTGGGAATGGGGCCCATTCCAGTCATGGCATTATAAACCCAAAAGATTTGAAGAAATTAAAAAAAGGGAGAGACCTTATCGACAGGCGACCTTCAAAGTCAGCAACCCTGGATGAAAGTAAGACCATACACACCATCTATCTTGAAAAAGGCTTCTGACACAATCCCCCACTCAGGCATCATTGAGAAACTCTCCCAGCTGGGGATTAACTCTTATGGCACTAGATGGGCAGCCAGTTGACTCAATGACAAAACATATACAAAGTTGGTGACTCAACCTCTACCAGCAGGACCAGTCAAAACTGGCGTACCACAGGGATCTCTGCTGGGCCATTTACTATTCAGAATCTATTATGCAGAAATCCAGGCTAAAGCAGATGGGCTTTGGCTTACCAAGTTCGCTGATGACTGGAAATTGGGTACAATCATGGATTCCCCAAACAATGTTAACATATTCCAGGAGAGGCTAGCGCAGGACAAATGATTGGTGCCAAAGCCGCTGTCTAAAACTAAAAGCAAAAAAGTGCAACCATTTTACATTTAGCAAAATGGAAGTCCCTGCTAACTACAGTACTGACAACACCTCCTAAACTCAAAGTTAGTGGTGTCAGCCCTAAGAACACAGACAAATAGCAATCTGAACTTCAACCAACAAGTTTCCACAGTGGTAAAGAAAGCCTTCTACATTGCATACCTCACTGCATCCATGTCCAAGGATGTTATAACCCCACTGCACTTGACACTCAGACGACTAATAAGAGTACAATGCTCTCTTTTGCATGTACCTCACCAGTCACCTGCATCAGCTGGAGAGACTACAGGGGCTCCAAACCATGCTGCAAGCGGACAGACCGAAAGCCCTGTCACTGTACTCTGTATATTACAGGCTGTTGAGAGGCAACTTGAGTCTGGCCTACAGGGTAGTTTCTGACCCTGTCCTGATGGAAATGTTGCACATCCGCAAATCTAATGGCACAAGAGTCATTCGCTCTAGGGATCTTAACCTAGCCTGTAACATTAACAGAATATGCTGGAGAGACATATACATCTCAGAGACTGCCACTTCTCCAGAATAAACTTCCAATTCACATGAAGCAGAGCTCCACACTTACCCTATTCAAGTGCAACCTAAACAAACAGGAGACCACATATTCACCCTGGGGGTGACACCCATGTCCCTCATGGACAGGGGTGGTCAGTGCTGACCACAGACTTGCTCTGCAAATTACATCCACCTTGTGTGGATATTAGATGTTATCTATGCTAGCTTGACTGGCTGAAGTTTTGTAAATAATTGTAAACTACTCCGTTATATATGCCAGGATGACGACCTATAATTTTGTAAATAAGTTTGTTTTTTTGATTGATTCAAACATCTTACATAAATCAAAGTAGCGAACAGTATTTTTCTGGCTGACCAAATGTATAGGTTTTTTAAAAGTCGTCTGAATGCAGGTTATGCCAGTCAGCTGACAAATGTGATGTCATCATGTGCCAAAGCTGAAAGGAATAGAATCTCCTCAGCAGCTGTTTTGTTTACTTGTTAAAGTCTGACATGAGAGAGTAGAATTCTCATAATTCTTATAAAAGCAGGTCCTGAAAAGTTGAGTTGCTCAGTTGCTGCAGTAGTCAGTAGCTGTCATACCAGTAATCACTCACAGTTTTCCAGAGCTGTTGAGCAGAAATAGTAGGAGTTGCTATTCCAGTCACTGAGGGTCAGACAACAGCCTGAAGAGTGGACATATTCTTTGCTTTGCATAAATAAGAGTATCATCTTGCCTTGCTGAGTTAATTAGATTAGACAGGGACAGTTTATCTTTAGACAGTTAGGTATCTACAGTTACAAGTTTTTCTTCAGTTAAGTGTGAAACCTATCCTACAGTGTTATTTTCATAATTTGTGTGAGAAACACTTTTTGGAATCAGTTATTCAGTGTATATATGTTTTAACTCATTTGATTTATTAAATCATTTTATTTATAATATTTTACTATCTTTTATCATGGCTGGTTATTTAGAAAGTACTTTAGTAACCTGAGTGTTTATGCTTACTGTAACAACACCAGGGCCACTCAGAAAACCCTTACTGCTTGGACTGCATGTTACATTTTATATCAATGTTTATTTTACTCAGTATAATTAAACACCCCTTTTGTAGGGTACTGTGGTAATTTGAATAGTGGCAGCCATTACCTTGCAATTTGGAAAAGAGAACACAGCAGGTAAATATGTGCCAGTCTTTCCCCAAGAGTGTTTGTATGTGTAAGTATCAAATATTTAAGAGTGAGTGTGTCAAATACCTAGAACTGGGACACAGTGCTCTGCAGTGGTTAGTGTGCAGACTTGTTTGGGGACCTGGAGTGAAGCATATAGTCCAGTGTCAGGTTTGGAGCCTGTTCCAAGTGTACTCTTAGGGGAAATTGTGTGTTCTATCCCTGCTTTCAGTGACGATCCCTTACTGGAGACAGTGGTGAGGATTGAGGCTCCTTAGTTACTGCTCTGGGTTTAAGCGAGGTCATTACACACCTAATAAGGACAATTGGGACAATTTGTTGAGACTTGAGAAGTCTAGGATTGGTCTCCAGGTTCCTTCTTTTCTTGGGATCAGGAAGAGTCTTGAATAAAAACCTTTCTCCTCTTTACCTGGTAGAACCAGCTTTACAGATCCTTGCCTCAGCAAATCATAGATAAATCAGTGGGAAGAGGTGTTCTTGCTCCTTCGGATGTCTTAGTATGTCCAGAAAGGGAGGAATTTACCCAAATTGCCAAAAGAATCCTGTTTCTATAAAGATGAGCACCCACTAATCTCTTGTAATGGTCTTCCACTAGTTTAAGTAGGGAGGGATTGGGGATAATGGGGCAAGAAGGGGGAGCAAATAGTCACATCTGTTCTCTGTTTTAGATGTGCTCTTTGGCAGCACGAGCTCTGAGGCTGTTCCATGTGCCAACATGATCTTTTTCCACAGGGAGGCCTCCCCTTGTCTTGTCTGAGGGAAGGGCAAAGGCTGAAGAGGGGTAGTTTCTACTGTATCCCAGGGTTGGGGACAAACAGAAGTCCAGCAGTTTTTATCCATCTGCCTTTTTAGCCTAGTTTCACAAAGACTTGTTCAGCTGGCAGTAAAACAGGACTTTTTTTGTCCAGCAGGGCATGCAAGAACTGCTTTAACCTGGTAAGACAATGACAGAATTCTTATGCAAACATGTCCGTGTACAACTGATCCTGCGGCGGCTGCCCTGCAATAAGCATCTAAGGCATCATTATCCACATTTTAAGCAGTGCTTGGCTACCTACAAGGCTTCTTTAGTTATGTCTTGCATCTCTTTGTATGAGGTTTTGTCCAACATGGAATCAAGCTTTGTTAAAATATTTGGAATCACTTCAAGGCAAAATATTATCACATTGAAATTGACAATTTAAAGCTCTCATGATTATGGTAGCAGAGGTACAAGTTTTCTTGACTAACCTGTCGAGGTGTCTGCTCTCCCTGTCATTAGGTAATACATACATACAAATGTTTCTAGCTTGCCAATATACCAAAACACTTGTTCCCACAATACATGTCCAGGCTGTTCTTAAAATTATCTAAACTACTATTTGCTTTAATGTAATTTGGTAGTCTGTTCCAAGCATCAGCTAACTCTGTCAGAGAACCAATTAGTACACTTTTTATTCCTACAGAATCTTCTACATAGATTATCTGATGATTCTCTAGAACTTTTTGATAACCCCAAACATTCCCAGAGGTAGTTGTCCCCAAATGCCCTATATACTGGAATAAGATCTCCTCTTAAAATCTGTAAGAGACACTGTACAAGTTCAGATATTTTAGTCTTTCATAATAACTTGGATGCCCTTGGTACATTTCCGCTGTACTCTTTCCAGTTTATTCATGCTTGTTTTCCTATAGGGTTTCCATATTTTTATTCCATACTCAAGTTTGGGTATAATGTAACTAGCAAACAATAACTTCATTATGTTGGAGTTCCTAGACTTTATAAATCTTTTTATACAATCTATAGTTCTATAACTATCATTAGCCAATTGATTGATATGATTAGAAAAACTCATAGCTGAACCTACCTATATACCCAGATCCTTAAATGAGTCTGTGTGCTGTATTAAATATTCACCTTTCAGTTTATGTCTCCCAAATCTCATATGCTTAGTTTTTGATGTATTTATCAGCATATTATTCTCCGGTGCCCAAATGGTCAATTTAGTCAAATTATTTTGCAAACATGCCTTATATGTAACACTTGTAACCAGTTTAGCCAATTTCAGGTCAGCATATACTCTGTAGAACATCTCAGATGAAAAAGTAAAGGCTGAAAGATACACACTAAACAAGTAAGGGCCTAGAAAGTACAGTTTTGTACCTACCATAAATGTAGATGTCCGAACAGGATAGCATCTGCAGTCATAACAAATGGGTTGTCCTGTCGTCAGGCAGCGCTTCGGTCGGCCGGATTCCAAAGTCTGGGTCCGGCTTCGGCTGATGTCGCACTTCACCCGACGTCATCTCTGCTGGTCTTCGGGTATAAAGGCATCAGCCGACACCATTTTCCTCAGTGTTTCTTGCCCCAGATGCCAGTTGCCCTCTTGGAAAGCTAAATTTTGGATAAATGCCAATGTTTCCAAAAAAGTAGAAGGCAAACAAAAAATAAGCATGTATGTACATATATACAAACAAATACACCATAAGAGACTCCCCCCTAGCTAGCTATTAGGAGGGTAAATACCCTAGGAGTACCACAGAGGGGAAGGAGGGTGGGTAATCCTGACTGCAGATGCTATCCTGTTCGGACATCTACATTTACGGTAGGTACAAAACTGTACTATGTCCTTCAAGGATGCATCTGCAGTCATAACAAATGGGTAGAATACCATAGCCAAACTAGGGGTGGAGGAAGAAAAATTATGGTGTAGTTAGGATCCCTTGCAGTACAGCAGTGGCAAACCCTGCTCGGGATCTAGAGTATAGAGGTAGATTATAATGCTTGGCAAATGTATGCACGGAGGTCCAAGTAGCCGCCTCAATAATGTCCTTGGTTGCCACTCCTCGTAAGAAAGCTGTGGTAGTGGCTGTTGCCCTTGTAGAATGAGGTCTTATGTTCTGTGGAATTGGTTTTCCAAGGTAGGAGTAACAGAATCTTATGCAATTTCCTATCCATTTAGAGATTGTCTGTTTGGAAGTTGCTTTTCCTTCCCTTCCTGTTGCATAGGCTACTAAAAGCTGGTCAGTTTTTCTGTTACCTTTGGTTCTGTCCAGGTAGTAGCGTAACTGTCTATGTACATCCAAGGTATGCAGCAGTCTTTCCCCCCTGTTCTGTGGGTTGGGAAAGAAGGTAGGTAGGTGGATTGCCTGGTTTAAAAAGACTCTGGATACCACCTTAGGCATAAATGTAGGATTAGTTCTCATGGACACCCTATCTTGATGGAAGATTAGGAAGGGTTGTACTGCCATTAAGGCCTGTAGTTCCGAAACCCTCCTTGCTGAAGTAATTGCCAGTAGGAAAGCAGTTTTCCATGATAGGTGTTGAAGATCTGCTGTTGCTGCTGGTTCAAACGGAGGGAGTGTTAATTTTTCTAGCACAAAGTTCAAGTCCCATGCTGGTAATGGTGGTTTCCTAGGAGGTTTTACATTCTTGATCCCTCTGAGGAACTGCCTGAGTAGAGGATGCGAAAAGACAGGTGGATCGAAGCAGTACTCTGCTGAAATAGCTGATGCATGTATCTTGATGGAGGAATAGGACAGGCCTGTATGTAGAAGCTCTGCCAAGTACTCCAGGATGTTAGCAATATCTATGTTCGACACATCTTTTCCTCTTTCAGCACTCCAAATGACAAACCTTTTCCATTTTCCTGCATAGTTCCTTCTTGTTGAAGGTCTGCGTGCTTCAAGGATAATGTCTTTAACCCTTTGGGATAGGTCTGGGTTAGATGCTGCTATGTGATGTTCCAGGCAGTCAGTTGCAAGGTTTTTAGGTTTGGGTGCATGATGTTGTAGTTGTTCATCAGGGGTATTGACCACATTCTCCCCCGAGACATGCTCCTCAGCAATGGATACCAGTGTTGTCTTGGCCAATTCGGAGCTATCAGGATTATCCTTGGGCATTCCTCTCTGATTTTCAGTAGTACCTTGTGCATCAAAGGAAGAGGTGGAAATGCATATGCTGTCAGGCCTTTCCAACTGAAGGATAGAGAGTCCACCTTCCATGCAAGTGGGTGGTATGTCCTTGTGCAGAATTTTTTCAGCTGGTGATTGAGTGGGGATGCGAATAGGTCTATTTGTGGCATTCCCCATTTCTTTGTGATGGCTTTGAAGATGTCCGGGTGTAGCATCCATTCGTGAGCATCCGAGGTGGTTCTGCTTAACATGTCTGCTAGGGTGTTTTCTTTTCCCGGCACAAATATTGCCTGTAACTGGATATTGTAGCTCAGAGCCATATTCCAAAGGTCCAGAGTCATTCTGCATAGTGGGTATGAATGAGTGCCTCCCTGTTTGTTGATGTACCACATGACTGTGGTGTTGTCTGTCCTTATCATTAAATGGCCTTCTTTGAGGAATGGTCTGAATTTCTGGATTGCTAGTTTTACTGCCAGCATTTCTTTTTGGTTTATGTGCAGGTGCAGCTGGTCTTGAGTCCACAATCCTTGTATGCATTTGTCCAACATGTGCGCCCCAGCCTAGGTCTGAGGCGTCTGTTGTGATGGTTTGGCTTGCTTGAAAGTTGTGGAAGGGTAAGCCTGGGTTTGACTGGCATGCTTGAGCCCACCATAGGAACTCCTGTTTCAGGCATGGGATTAGTGGGATTTCGGTTTCTAAGCTGTGCCTGTGTTGAGACCATAAATTCTTTAGGTACCACTGTAGCTTTCTCATATGCAGTCTGGCATGTGGGACCAAGATTATGCATGATGCCATGAAGCCCAAGGCCTGCAGTACTTTTCTTGCTGTTAGTTTGTTCTGCTTTGTTAATGCCAAGAAGTAAAGAGGAGTTGTTTTGTTTTTCTGCCGTTAGGAATGCCATTTGTTTTACTGTGTCCAATTCCACCCAAGAATGTTCTTGTTTGGGATGGTATCAGTCTTGACTTTTGTAAATTGACTGTGTATCCCAGGGCTTGTAGTAAGCAAATGACTCTTTGTAAATCTGTTGTCAGCTTGCTTTTGTTGTCCGCTTGTAACAGGCAGTCGTCCAGGTATGGATAAATTTGGATTCCCTGTAGCCTGCAGTGAGCGATTACTGATGCCAGGCATTTTGTGAATACTCTGGGCAGTAGATAAGCCAAAGGGCAATGCTGAGAATTGATAATGCTCTGATCCTGCAAGAAATCTGAGGTATCTTCTGCAATTTGGTCGTATGGGGACGTGCAGGTATGCCTCCTTGAGATCTAGAGTTACCAGCCAACACTCCTTGCCCAGCATGGGAAGAAGTTGCTGTAGGGTCAGCATTTTGAATTTTGGGACAATGATGTATGTGTTTAAGACGGACAGGTCGAGAATAGGTCTCCAACTTTTCTCTTTCCTTGGTACTAGGAAGAGTCTGGAGTAGAATCCTTTGCCCTGTTCTGTTATAGGTACTCTTTCCTCAGCTCTCATCTTTGTTAATTCCGCTATCTGCTTTAGAGCTTCTGTTTTTTGATTTGGAGGTAGGTTTGGCATTCCTCTTTTTACTGGTAAGGTGTGGAAGTGGAACCTGTAGCCTTGGTCTATGGTTTGCAAAATCCACTTGTCTTTTGTGATATAGTGCCAATTTTTTGAAAATATGGCTAACTTTCCACCTAAAGGTGCTGCTATTTGCTCCCTGGTAGGCGGTGTCAGAACCAAGTCACTGTGATTGTCCTGTTGTAGTGGCAGTGGTTGTGTCTGTGCCTCGGTTATTGCCTTGCCACTGTCGTCCTCTGTAGGCACCTCCTCTGGATTGATTTCTGCCTCTAGAGCGTCTATTCCTGCCTCTGAGATTTTGAGGAGTCTGGAAAGGACCAATTTTTGGCAGGCCAGTTCCTGCTAAACCTTGGGGGCTGAACCTGTAAGAAATCCTTAACTGTTTGTACAGATTTTGCCTTCTCTTCCATTTTCTTCATTACTTGCTGAGCAGGTGTACCAAATAGACTGGTCTTATCCATAGGAGCATCTAACAGCTTTGCTTTAACATGATCCGGCAAGACCTGTTCTTTCAACCAAGCATGCCTTCTTATCACTGTGCCAGTCATGGCTGATCTAAATGAAGCCTCCAGTGCATCATAGCCACATTTTAAAGAATGGTTACTAACCTGTTGGATGTTATTTACCATTTCTAAAACATATTTCTTATCTAAGGAGTCATCAGAGGACAGCTTCTTAGTTAACTGATCAAGCATAAACTCTTGGTATTGGATCATATGAAACGGACAGTTTAAAGCTCTAGCTGAGAGAGTAGCAGAGGTGTAAACTTTTTCCCCCCATCTCTCTAAGGACCTGGATTCCCTTTCAGAAGGAATAGGGTTTTTTGCTGAGGTCGAGGCTACTGCCTTAGGCCCCTGGGATATAGTCTCAGGATCTGCAAGTGGGGCCTTGTATAGGTGGTGATGAGTGTCTGGCACCCTGTAAAATCTATCTGGTTTGGCAGGGGCTGGAGGTAAAGTATCAGGAGCGGTGCAAACATCATTAAATGCATCATCCACAACAGGCAGTACTGGAGGTATAGCTAAGGGCCTATGTTGTGGTAAGTGCAGAAATGTCCTAAGCCTTTTTCTTGAATCTGAGAAATCTTGTCCCTGCCATTGGAATTGTTCTCTCATGGCATGTAAGGTTTCCCCAAAGGAAAATTCCTCTGGTGGAGAGGCAGATGGAATGGATTCTTCAGCATCTGAATCTTCATAAGTAGAAAAAGGAGCCTCTGGCTGGTCTGTAATGTCTGAGTCATCCGCAGAATCATCAGAGGACACTGGCTCGGGGGGCTCTGCCCTAGATCTCTTTTCTGGGGGCTGAGAGGCCCTGTCTGGGTGAGATTGGGATCCTCTAATTAAGGATATTAAATCCTCTGCCAGAGTAAGCATTTGTGAACTAGAAGTGGGCCTGTGTGAAGGGGGCTTAACAGGCACTGATTTAACAGTTTTGGCTGCTTTAGCCCTGGCAAAGGCCTTAATAGACATGGCTGCAGGAGGCCTAGCAGCACCACGTGCTGGGGTAGAGACATCCAAAGGGATGGTGTCTGATAAATCACTAGGAACCACAGTAGTAGGCAAAACTTCTGAGGCCGATTCAACTAAGGTAGCAGGAGCCTCAGTAGTAGTCATGGATTCGGCTGAAGATTGACCGGCTTTCTCGGTTTCGGCCGAAACCGAGACACTCGCGGCTTGCTTAACCGTGGTTTCGGCCGAAACCGCGGACCGCGAGTGTCGGTCTTTTTCTTTGCGTTTTTAACAATTTGGGTAGTCGGAGGATCCGACGGCATAATATACGCAAAATCTGAGACGAAAAACTGTTCAGCAAACTCCGACCGGCGCCTAAGCGTTCGTCGGTTGAAGGAAGCACAGGCCGAACAGGCTGCTACGTCGTGGTCTGGGCCTAAGCAAGGCAGGCAGTAAGAGTGGAAATCTTTATGAGGTATTTGTTTCCCACAAGTTAAACAGTTATTGACTTTTTCTGACATCGGCTGAGGCAAGAAAGAGTCCCCAAGGGGTACTTAGCTTTTTAGAAGTCTTCGAAGTAGTATTCGGTAGTAGTAATCTCTGGATCTGACCGACCGGCACTTGCGAACAGCTTCTGCTTCGGGCGCCACACGGCAAGAAAGACTGAGGAAAATGGCGTCGGCTGATGCCTTTATACCCGAAGACCAGCAGAGATGACGTCGGGTGAAGTGCGACATCAGCCGAAGCCGGACCCAGACTTTGGAATCCGGCCGACCGAAGGGCTGCCTGACGACAGGACAACCCATTTGTTATGACTGCAGATGCATCCTTGAAGGACATCAGAGCCTTGTGGGACACATTGACTGTAACCAAGGATTTCACCTGTCCAGTTTGTGTGTGATACATGCCATGTCTTATTTGTAAGCCATGCAGCTATCTATCTTATCAACAGTACATAAATACCTAGAGGTACTAATTTATTGATCAGTGTTTTGTGTATGACCCTGTCAAATGCTGAAGTTAAATCTATATAAATCACATCACAGCACAATTTTTCATTCATAGCTATTATATTGTTACAGAACATCATGTTATAGGTGGTAATAGATCTCTTTTCAACATATGCATGCTGATATATGGTTTCAAGTCCCAACCTATCCAGTTCTGACAGTAACTTATCCAGTATTACCTTCTATAGGGTCTATATGATTCTGGGTTTGTCCTACTCCCCTTTCCCTTAAAGACAGGTTTAACAAGTGCACGTCTCCAATCTTGAGAAATCTCCCCATATTTATACGATAGAGTGAATAATAGATATAACGGTAGTGTAAGCTCTTGCTGAAGTGTTTTCAGGTCATTGTTACTTATTCAGTCTCCTCCCTGCGCTTTGTTTGGATCCAGTTTGCACAGTTCTTTTTCAATATAATCTAATTTGATTCCAGTATCTGGATGTCACTAGGACAACTTACCACCCCTTTTGTGGAGCCAAACTTGTTTTGCATAAGATTTTGTAAATGTATCTACAATCTGTTGTGTCTGAGAATAAATTTTAGAATCTGCACACAGTCTATCAATTTGTGTATCTTTACTCCTTCCACATATCTTGTGTATCTATAAAAAGATTTCCTATTATGCTCAATATCTTTATATAAATTTTCTTCAAAATTCTCTTGATCTTGTCTAACACTATGCTTAATCGGTTTGTCCAGCTTGTTTATTTCAGTTTTCAAAGTTACATTTCAACCTCTTTTCCATTTCTTACATTTTTTGCCTCTCACCTTAGTCGGGTATCTTGTCCTTATGGATATATACCCCCCTGATGTTGCGTGCCTAGATCCTGATATTAAACATTGTTTTGACTTTTTGCACGCTTTCTCTTTCAAAACTTTCTACATTCATCTGCAGTTTTTCCACTGAAAACCTCACTCCAGTTAGTTTTATATAGCAACTGTTTTGCTTCCCTATAATCTGTAATTAACCTTCTGTGCATTGGCTTAGATTTCAGTTTGACAGAATTATCTAGCAACAAATTAACCTTAACCCCATGATCACTGCACATCAATGGTGGTAAAACTTGACTTGAAGTTACAGTAATTTCTTTGGGAACACACACAATATCTACTATATTCCGTCCCCTGGTAGTTTATTTTATTTGTTTTTTAACAATCTGAAGCATTTGTTCTTCCTGAATATACTCTGAATAATTTCTTTACTAACATTGTTGAATCAATATTATTCCTGTCTGTTTCTGGTAAGTTTTAAGTCCCAGCTAATATTATTCTTCCCTCATGTGTTTCATGTTAAGAAATGTAGGAATTTCTCTAGGTCATCTGCACTTGACTTTGGTAGTCTATACACTCCAACAATTGCTATATGTTCCAGGGTTGTCTTTAATGTCACAGTTACACAGTCTATAGTATTGGTGTTATCATCAAACATGTAATAATCACAGGTCTCATAGCTATCTGTAAATCCCCATAACACCTCCACCTGATTTTTTGTTACAATGTCTGTTACAGTAAAAACATTTATACCCAGTCAGAACTGGTTTTCAGTCATTGTTCCTTAACCATGTTTCACAAACAATAACATCAATCTTTTGGGAATGTAGCAAATTTTCTAGTAAAAAACATTATTAATGCTCCTAGCATTAACAATCAGAGATGCATCAAATGTTGCTGTCTGTGAATTGTTACATTTTTCACCTTGCAAAAATCCTGCCTAGTGTTTGTCAAATATTGCAAATATTGCAAAATATCTGCTGCAAAAATTCTCTTCCCTGATCCAGACAAATGCACACCATCCTGTCTGAACACGTGTGCCCAAACAAAGGCTTGGATGCTCTACACATTTCCATTTTTTTAAAACAGGACATTTTTTCCATGTAGGTGTTTATCCAAAAAATCTTTTCATTCACAGTGACCTGACTATCCTTTCTATAGGTGATTTGTTAAATATATGTCCTAACACCAGTACAAGCTATACTATCTAGGAGGGCTGTCAGTTCCTGACAAAGTCAGAGAAGATTTGTTGGTGACACCATTTGTACCAACTTGAATAAAAATAGATCCCTACTTCCTTACATGAAGGCATTCCAAGGCTTGTTTCACATCATCTATTTTTGCTTCTGGCAAGCATAACACTACTCAATGTTCATTATCTGTGCAAATTTAAGTATCGGTTCCTCTAAACTGAATCTCCAGTTACAAGAATATCTTTACTGACCATCTTCTGAAGAATCTTCAGCTTCTAATACAGTCATTTCTGCTCTATCAACTGCTATGAAGGATAGCTCTTCATCACTAGTCTTATTAATTCCACTGTTCTCATTGCGTATTAAATTCTCATCCAGCTGGCATTGTAAATCCACAGCTTGAGCCGTGTAGTCAACATCTGTCTTTCTCTTCTTTTTTCTTACAGTAATGTTCTTCAATCCTTCCACGTTCAGTTTCGATTTCTTCCTTTTCACCTGCCCCTTGCCTCTTTTTTCTACCTTTTCCATTGGAAAGGTGATGCCTTTTTCTGTAGACTGAGGGTTTTCTGATGGACAGATATCTTCATTCCCTGTCACCAGTGTGTTACATAAAGCAGAATCCTTTTTACGTATTCTCTTTCCTTTACAGTCATTGGTCAGTTTTTCTTCCTTATTTGTTGAGAACGTCTTCCTTACTTCCTTTTTTTGTTTCCTTCTAAAAAAAAACTGGATCCTCAGATTGCTGAGTTCTTGCATTCACAATTCCCGAGTTTTCAAGGGAATCATCATGTTTCATAGGGGTTGAATGTTCTTTGCAGAAAATAGATGCATTATTTCCTAAATTTGTTCTATGCCTAACATTATTTAGTTCATCAGTCCAGTCATTAATATATGATACAACAGTTCTCCAAGCCATGCCAATTGCACATGTGCAATCATCATCAAGTCGAGATTTGCTTCTAGCAATGGTAAGCAAATCATCCAACCTTTGACACGGGGAACAAAGATCAACATGTTATCAGCTGTTAAAATATGCATAGCATTTATTACACTATACAAGATACTTGTGCATTAGCAAATCGTTTATTGCATACTCATTTAAGGAATCCATATTCAGCTTTAAATGAATAAAATATTGCAAAGGAAATAAATTACACGAAGTCAGTAGCAAAGAATTCAAAGGAACTTAAATCAACTTCTATGACAAAAATTATACCAGCAATATCCAAATAAATAATAAAATACAATAAAGTTGTTCTGACCATACAAGTTCTACCAGCCAGACAGAAGTTGTAATTTCTTTACATCGCAAGCAAAGGTGTGGAGTAGCTTCTGCTCACTATAGCTCACAGTCGCACATACTTTTAACAGTAAAAAATAAATAAAACTTCTCTTACCAGTCAACTCCACAAAAAATGGCAAACCAAGACAGGATTGCTCAGATATGCTCAGAAGTTTCTTCTCTGCATTCTGTGTAAATTTATAGCTGTCTAGGCCCCTTGGGGTGGCTAGACCTTGCCTGTCTAAAACCTATCCCTTTCTCACAGGTAATGGGTGCTGGGATGGCCCTTTGGGAGCACCTTGGGTAGCTTCACTGGAGACTACATAGAGATCAGCTTTTAGGATTTTTGAAGAGATGCTTGTGCACGTCAAGTACCCATTAAAGCCTATGTGGTTTTCTTGGAGCAAGTGATATGGAATCCGGGTTAAGGGATTTATCCTCAAACACATCATGTAGCACTATGTGTACCAGGGGAATAGCCAATGGTCAAGGGGAGGGTAAGCTTAGTAGTTCCCTGCAGTGTGTCTGAGCTTGGAAGAGCTGCTTACTTTCCCAGTTAAAGGCTTCTTTCATTTTATGTAGTGCGTCTCTGAAGGGAAGGTCTTCAGGTGGAAAGGCAGAAGAGACTGTGTTGTCTGACTCCAAATTAGGGTAGGTTGGAAGTTGCAAGTGATCCGAGTAGGCAAGCTTTTCCTCATCTTCAGAGGATAAGGAGGCTTCCTCCTCTGTGAAGGCTACATCTCTAGTCTTTCTGGTCGAAGTCAGGAAGACTTCAGAAGTCTGCAAAGGTTCTCTGGCTTTAACGAAAGCCATGAATTCCTGTGTTATCCTAACCAGGTCCTGGACTTCAACCTATGGCCCAGAGGCTGAGGGTGGAGGTGAGGCCACTACAGAAGTATGTTTCAGTTTGTCAGTCATTTAACAGGCATTGCCAAAAGGATGTGGTCCACTGAGCCCGATTTCGGAAGGAATGTCAGAAGTCAGTGGAGGGGTGAAGACTCCTTGCATTTCCACTTCTCTGACATCAAAAGCAGATGCCTGTGTAGCAGCGTCAGACAGGAATGATGCATGAACTGTAGTGGTAGTACTCGTGGGGAAGGCCAGGGACTGTGGCAGCATCCTGAGGGGGTCATGCCAGAGGGCTCTGGCCTAGCAGGCGCTGGTCCTGTGAGCTGAAAAGGCAAGTCATGAATGTCCTCTGTTTACTTAGAGGTAGATGCAATCACTTTTTCTGTGGACTCTGGATCGTTTTTTTTTTTCTTTCTGCTTTTTTGGAATCGTACCAGAGGTCAGAGCAGTAGCAAAATGTTACCCAAGAAGCCAATGACAAGGATTCCACATGTGCAGTGAGCAACTCAAACCTGCATTTAAGGATTTTAGCACGGATTTTAGCACAGTCAGAGCAGTTAGAAAACATCATGCTGAGGCCCCAGACAAAACAAGCAAAACGAGTGAATACCTTTGTGTGCGAGTATAAATAATACGGTGCAGCTCGAACAGTACAAAACCACGTTTATTAACACAAATCCACAAGATGCTTCTACAGGTTTAGCGCTTTCATCCGTTTTACATATAGACTTCTTCAGAACCACGGTATTCCATCACCAGCTTTCATTATATAGGCAATTTGGCGCCAAAATTCAAATATATTCAAATACTGCCTTAAAGAGACATTCATCAATACCTCCTTTACATATGTATATTTACTATTTATCTAATACATTTGTTTAATAAATACCTATAATACATAGTTTGGCATATATTAATCTTATACTATGCATAAATAAATGTAAAGATTATTATTATATACAATTAAAATTATAAAAATTGATGTCTGATGTATCCACAAGTTGACTGAATGTACTCTAAAATCACATACAATTATGATAATTTAAAAACCTTTTGTAAATTGATTAATAATTATTAACTAAAATAAATAATGAATAAATAGATACGTACATTGCTATGATCGTCTTAAGTGGCGTATAATGTTATATGTATTTAAGGATAAAAGTATGTATATACAGACGACTGTGTTGTGTATAAAAAACCACAACTAATTAATCAAGAATGAGAAATGGTTTGATGCTGATACTTTCATTTATACCTGGAAGACTAGTTTCATCTGTAAATATCTGCATGTATATTGCATGTAGATGTATCAACAGAAAATATGATGACTATCCATCTCTCTACTATGTTGGACTCAAATACTGAATTTATCAAATATGTCAATCCATTACATAGTGAGGGAGGAGTAGAATGTGAATACAATGGGACTAACACAGTAGGTAATGAAGTAAGAACGATTTTACATACTCACAATGGTTTTAATGTTTACAATTATACAGATTATGAAATTGGCTATGAATTCTTCACATTGTTTAGCAAAGGGATGAAGTATATACCCACTCATTCTTTTAATTTGGTTTATACTATTAAAGAAATCAAATTATATTGTAGAAGGTTAAATCTGGCATTACAATTTGGACAAACAGATGAAATGGTTGAATATGGGATATCAAATAATTTAAAAAGAAAAAGTTCATATATCCCAGTCTCAAATATACAAGTAGCCAATTTTGAAAAAATGGCATGCAAAGAGATTTATTGGTTATACAAGAATATTAATGAAAGTGATGGCCATAAGAAAATAATGGTTGACAATCTTACAAAGAATGAACGGAAATGCTTAGCATCACTTATTGGCAACAAAGATATCAGAATTATGAAGCCAAACAACGGTGGAGGTATAGCTATATATAATAGCTTTGATTATAATGCTCAGATATTCAATATATTACATATATCAGGCAACTATGAAGCTATCTCTTTAAATCAAGTGAATATAGGTTACAAAAGAATAGATTTAGCCATTGAAGAATATCTGATAGATAATAGAATTACTAAAGAGATTCATGAATTTATCAAAGTAGAATTTCCCACTGTGGCTAATATTATAGGTATACCTAAAATTCACAAGTGTATGGAAAGCCCCCCGTTCAGACCCATTATATCAGGATCTAGGTCCAAGACATATAATATAAGTGTGACCATTGATAGATGGACTAAACATGCATATGATAATATCTCACATCTTATAAAGGACTCTTGGAACTTTTTAGGTAAATTAACATGTGATATTTGGAAAGAAGGGCTGATTTTCTTGACAGTTGATGTCATTGATTTATTCTCATGCATACCAAAAGATATAGGCTTAGAATATTTTTGCAATAGTTTGAGAAAAGTTTCTAAATTAACTTGGGATAAGATTAATTTAATTACGGACATGATGAGTTTGGTTTTCGAACATAATTATATTCAATTCCAAGGTGAATTCTTTAGACAGAATAGAGGTGTCGCTATGGGGGGCCTCTTGTGCCCCAATTTTTGCAAATTTGGTAATGTTAGAGTGGGAGTCCAATTATATATTCCAAAGTGAATTTAACCAATATATAGCACTTTATGTCAGATATTTAGATGATTTGTTTATTTTATGGAATGGCACACAAGAACAAATCAAATTGTTTATTAAATACATCAATGGGACAACCGAATTTCTGAAATTCACCCATAAAATTAATTATGAAGGTATCGAATACCTGGATACATATATAAGTCATACTGGAAATGGGTTTGCATCAAAAATATACAGGAAAACTACTTTTTCCAATGATTACATAGAGTTTAGTAGTTGCCATCCCCCACACATTTTTAAGAATATTGTCAAAGGACAATGCATTCGGGCAGCACGCATGTCTTCAAGTAAAGATTCTATGGAAGAAGAAATAGATTTAATCTTTAACATGTTTAAAAGTAGAGGATATCCCACATCTATGTTAAAAGATGTCACAGGTTATGTGAGACAATAATGGAGGAATAAATATTTGCCACTGTTGGGTATGTCTAATGAAAGAGATATGGATTCGGGAAGGAAAGAAACCATATCAGAACCATTTAAAAGAGTGTGCGTAATTATTTACACACCATACGCCAACCAAGTCAAAGAGATTTTGAACAAACATTGGGATTTGATTACCATAATAGATAGTATAGGTATCATGTTGGGTAAACACCCCACATGTGTATACAAAACAGCCTCCAATATTAAGAAGTTACTTGAGAAGACAACACATACGGCAAAACATAAGTCATTTACAAAGGGAACTTCAAGATGTGGCTCATGCAACCAATGTAAATATATAAATGAAGAGGTGTGATTTAAGTTGGACAACATCAACAAGACATATATAAAAAGTAAGGCAGGGAATTGTAATACTAGACAAGTGGTATACCTTGCAAAATGTGTTGTATGTCCCACATTTTACATAGGTAAGACTGAGTGGAATTTTAAAAAAAGAATATATGAACATTATTACAAAATTCAGATTAAAGACACAAAGAATGCCTTGTTATTAGTAAAGGGAACCAACATTATTTTAAATTCACTATTTTAGAACATGTTGAAAGTAGTGTTTGTGGGGGTAATTGGAAAGTATATTTAGCCATGATGGAAAGCAAGTGGCAGATATTTACAGATGCAACTAGTCTTCCAGGTATAAATGAAAGTATCAGCATCAAACCATTTCTCATTCTTGATTAATTAGTTGTGGTTTTTTATACACAACACAGTCATCTGTATATACATACTTTTATCCTTAAATACATATAACATTATACGCCACTTAAGACGATCATAGCAATGTACGTATCTATTTATTCATTATTTATTTTAGTTAATAAAAATATTAATCAATTTACAAAAGGTTTTTAAATTATCATAATTGTATGTGATTTTCGAGTACATTCAGTCAACTTGTGGATACATCAGACATCAATTTTTATAATTTTAATTGTATATATTTAATAATAATCTTTACATTTATTTATGCATAGTATAAGATTAATATATGCCAAACTATGTATTATAGGTATTTATTAAACAAATGTATTAGATAAATAGTAAATATACATATGTAAAGGAGGTATTGATGAATGTCTCTTTAAGGCAGTATTTGAATATATTTGAATTTTGGCGCCAAATTGCCTATATAATGAAAGCTGGTGATGGAATACCTTGGTTCTGAAGAAGTCAGTATGTAAAACGGATGAAAGCGCTAAACCTGTAGAAGCATCTTGTGGATTTGTGTTAAACGTGGTTTTGTACTGTTCGAGCTGCACCGTATCATTTATACTGCATAAGGAATTGGAGTTATCTGTTGGTTACTCAGTTCATCTACCTTTGTGTGTGAATTGCTTCCCACAGGACAAATACTTAACTTTTTTGAACATTAATTAGAGAAGAAAATTTCCCCAAAGGGATACTTTTCTGGCTGGAAACAGAGGAACTCTGTAAACACAAGCTGACAGACAGTGTGTAAAACAACATGATGCACATAGATTTGCATGGCTTGGGATGATGCTAAGACTCTAAAGTGGGCCACTCACTGGCTTCTGCATGGCAGGAAGTCCCAAGGATTAGTACTGCAACACTGACAATATAGAACATCTTTCATTTAGGTTCATAGGTAGGTACCAGGCTATCTGCCCAAAGGCATTTATAAGCCTAGCCGGAATGTGCTGGCTTTCGCCGCCCCCCTTAGATTAGTTCCCTGTGCCTCTGTCCAGCAGAGCCACAGAAGTGATCCCCGGGGTAAACTTCCAGTTTCCCATCCACTCATCAAGGTTCCTCTTGAACAGCGTTAGTGAGGAGGACTGCCTAATGTAGATTTGAATCTTGTTCCAGAGCATGGGAAGTCTCTGGGACAGGAATCTATCCCTCCAGCACGTCCTATTTATTGTTCTGGTGAGGTTTAGATCCCTAGAGTGTGTGGCTTAAGGGGATATGGTTTTCTTTAGGTGAAGCATGTCCATCAATTCTGGGTTGGACATGGCCTTGTATGTCAGGCAGAGATCACCTCTCAGTAGGTGGTATGCAACAGAGTACAGCTGGAATTGTTTCAGTTAAGCTGCACAGGGCATCTGTTTGAGGCCAGTGATCCTCTTGGTGAGGTACCTCTGTAGTCTTTCCAGCTGTTGCAGGTGTCATGTAAGGTACATTCCAAATGGGGCGTTGCACTCTATGATGGGTCTGATGAGTGATGCATAGAGGGGCACAATGACCTCTTTTGATCTGGATGCAAACCCTTTTGTGATTAAGTGGGCCACATAGAAGGATTTTCTAACCACTTTGGCAATGTGATTATCAAAGGAGAGATTACTATCTACTTTGATTCCTAGATCCCTTATTTCGTCTTTCGTATTTAGGGGGCTAACACCCATGTGGTAATTTGTGGGTACTTTGTTTTTTCCAAAGGGGATGATTACGCACTTTTTGGCATTTAGCTTGAGGCCATGGTTTTGACACCAGGTATCTGTCTCAGTAAGACCTTTTTGGAGGATGTGTGTGTCAGCCGGAGAGTCAATTATAAGCCCTAGTTTGCAGTCGTCTGCGAACTTGGTTCAGCCATAGTCCTCCAGTGCTTGCCTGTACCTCTGAGATGTATATGCCGAACAGAAGGGGTCCTAGGACTGAGCCCTGGGGAACGCCACTTGTAACAGGTTTAGAGTCAGACCTAGCTCACGCAACTCTTACCATGTGGGTTCTGTCTGTGAGCCAGCTGGCAACCCATCGCGTGACGTTGGGGTTTATGTTCAGGCTGGTGAGCTGGTCTATAATACCAGAATGGAGAATGGTGTTGAAGGCCTTTGCGAGGTCTAGGTAGGCTGTGTGGACCACCTTTCCCTCATCTATAGCCTTGGTAACTGTCTCAAAGAAGTCCACCAGGTTTAGGAGGCATGATCTGTCCTTAAAGCCGAACTGGGTAGGGTCCAGTGTATGGAGGTTCCCAATGTCTAATGAGATCCATGATGATGCGCTCCATAGCCTTGCAGACCAAGCTAGTCAGGCTTATAGGGCAATAGTTCCCGGGATCTGATGTGGCTCCACCTTTGTGGAGCGGAATAACCGTTGCTGTGCGCCACTCTATGGGCACGTAGCCTATGGAGAGGTTGAGTTTGAACAGTGTGTTTAGGTGAGGGGTTAGTTCATCTTTGAGCTCATGTAGGATGCAGCCTGGGACACTGTCTGGTCCCATTGATGCTGTGTTTTTGGCTTGGGAGAGTGCTGTTTTAACCAGTCTGTGATTTCAGGAGAGGCCAGTTTTAACCAGTGTGTCTGTGATTTCAGGGGCACTACATTCTAATGGTTATGGGCCACTTTGGGGGTGAAGTTTGCACTGAACCTGCCTGCCAGGATGTTGGTGATATCGGTCGGTTCAGTATATTTTGTGCCATTCTGAGCAGATCTGGGAATTGCCACTTAGATTCTTGACATAGCTAAAGAATGCCTTGTGGTTATCTTTGGAGTCCTTGGCAATTTTTCTTTTGAAGCTAGCCTTGGATGATTTTATGAGGCATCATAGTTGCTTGCTGATACTTATCAGGGATGTCTTTCCCTCTTGGGATTTTACTCTTTTCTGTACTAGTTTCCTCCTTCTATTGTATAGCTTGTTTATGGCAGGGGTCCACCAGACTGTTTTCCTTTTCCTGGAGGAGTGAGTCTTGGCTTTGCTTGGGATAGCACGATCCATTCATTCGTGTAGGTGCCCGTAGAGTGCATTAGTAAAGGATTTTGCAGTTTGGACAGCGTTATTCTTTAGCATGGGGGATTTGAAACTTTCCACCTCGGTCTTAAGTAAACATGAAGTTTGCTTTTGAAAAGTTTTTCATGGTGGTTTCTTTGACCGGGGGTGGGGTGGAATGTGGATATCCAGAGTGATTAGTTTATGGTCAGATCTAAGCAGTGAGGGGTTGGACCTCTGGTGTGGAACACCAGTTGCCCATGTTGGTCATGACCAGGTCCAATATGTTGTCACCTCTGGTGGGGGTGCTGACCAGTTGATCCAGGGCATTTGAGTTTATAAATTCTAGGACATGTTGGGCAAGGGAGTTAATACTAGAGTAGTTCTCCCAGTTAATGTTTGGGTAATTGAAATCACCCAATATCAGGGTGTTTGGTAGGACCTTTATGTTTTCCAGTGTTTCCAGAAATGCGCAATGGGGGTCCTGGGACATGGTGGGTGATCTGTAGCAAGCTACAATTTGAATTGCAGTTCTGCCCATTGTTAGTTGCACGTGGATGATCTCTGAAGCATCGTACTGTGCCACTAACCTGGAGGTGAGGGTATTCTTGATGAATATGGATACGCCCCCCCACCTTTTTTATTTCGGTCTGGGTTTTGTGGCCGAAATGTATGGTAGGAGTTGTAGCCCGTTAGTGCTGGGGTGCTCTTTGGAGCCTTAAACCAGGTTTCAGTTACTGCACACATATCGATTTTCTCCATACAGAAGAGTGCCTCGAGTGCATGCATTTTGAGGTTTAGACTTCTGGCACTGAGTAGCATTACCCTCAGTTTTTTTGTTACTTGTGGTATTTACGGTGGTGGGTTTGTCTTTTGAGCCTTGCATAAAAAAAGGCACTATGGGGGTGGCAAGAGCCTTGGCCAGTATTCGAAAGCCTAAGGGTAACAGGTGCAAGCCGTCTCTAGCGAAGCAGCATGGCTTGTCGAGCATGTCATCCCAGGCTGATAGAGACTGGATCCCCTTTGAATGACACCAGAAGCTTAGCCAATTGTTGAAATTGATATTTTTTTCTTTATACCGTGGTATCATTCTTGGTGAGGGCAGGATGCTACTCAGGGTCATACCGGCCTGGGCTACGTGATCAGAAAGCTTTTCCATGTCTCTTTTCATGTAGTTCAGGGAGGTACAGCTCAGGTCATTCACACCAACATGGACAATGACAGAGTCGTATATGTACTTGTTCTGGAGTGACCTGAGTGCTTGTGTTGTGTCGGATCCTGGCACCCAACATGCAGCTAACAGTAACCTTCTCTTTGTTCAGCCTAGTGAGTGGGATGTCAGTGTGCCTGAATATAGAGTCACCTATTACTAGTGTGTTGGGCATGTTATTTTGCCTTAAGGGCTGTGATTGCGTGGCACACTGGTTTTGTGAAGTATGTGTTTCATGGTTTGTATTGGGGGGGGGTGGAGGTTGCTTGGATGTCTGCTTTGGAGGTCTCTGTTGCTTTTGCAGATTTTTATTTAGAGCCTCCGAGTATGTTTTTATGTATTTATGTATGTTTTTATGTATTTATGTGTGTTTTTTGCCGGTGCTGGTTTCATAGGTCTATGTGAGACTGGTGGTGTAATGCAAGTAATTCCCTTCTCCTTTTGACTGTGTGGTCCAGTCTTGGGTTGAGAGAGCTTAGCCTCCATTTTAGCTGTATAATTGCATCTCTCGCATGTATTAGTGTTTGGTGGTAGGAGGAGAGGGTTGTCTGTGTACATGAGACAGTTGTAACATTGCCTCAAAATGCCCAGATTCACCAATTGGACCAGAGAGTACACCTAAAACTGCCCTTTGGACATGCCTGGATAGGTAAAGTGAGCTGTTTTATTGACTGGCTGGTAAGGTCGAATAGAGAGACTTGTCCTTCTCTACAGTATGGGAGGGGGGGTCTAGTGCCAAGGTTTATTAGTGCTTGCTATGAGTTTTGAGCACGTGCAGAGCTGAGAAGTGAATGGTTTGAATGCTTAAGTTGAATGTTTGTCTAGTTCCAAGGGAAAAATTGAAGAGTAGGCTTTGTGGAGCCGGGAACAGTTATACCCTTGCTAACCACTGCTGCCCGGTGCGCAAAACCGCGCTACTCCGGGTTTTATAGCAGGGAAATGAAAGAGAGAAATTAGCCCAAAATGGCCAATTACTAATTTCTGGGCTGAAACCACTCCTCCAGGGACAGATGGGCTGCTCAAAGCTCCCCCTCTCTCACAGGTGAACAGAGAAACTTCCTTTGATCCAAGTAAGGTATGGACAAACACAGAAACTTGTAACACAGCCCTGAATTCAGCACTAATCTAAAAACTGGACTATACTAGCTTAGAATGGCAGGAAAACAAGTACTTTTTTTTGTTTTGTTTTGTTTTTTCAGAAAATAAAGCAGATACAATCAAAAAAACACTTTAAATTCACAGAAATGGCTATCACACTTGAGTGTGTAGCCTACAACAGTTAAACAGATAATTTAAACACAAAAACGACTTTGTTAAAGTGCAGGCAGTAAAAGAAGTACAATATGTAGCTGAACCAAGCTTTTTATATCACAGAAAAAAATTGGCATTTTAGGCAGAATTAGCTAAAGGCAGCAAGAAAATGCAGAAAAATGATACTTATTCACTCCAAAGTCTCTCTTTTGTCCCTCTGCTGCTATAGAACTCTGCAGGGCACTAGGCAGGAGCTTGCTGAGCTGTATACAGGCACAAAAACCTTGCAAATGCGGGTTTTATAGCAGGGAAATGAAAGATAGAAATTAGCCCAAAATGGCCAATAAACTACTAATTTCTTGCCATGTGAACTAAGGTAATGAAAGCTGCCACTGACCCCAAAAAGTTGAATGGTCAATTTAGCCAGTGGCGTCTGACAAGATAGAAGCTGTAGGGCCTGGTTGTGCAAGGTGGTAGACCAGTAGTCTTCCCATCTGTGTTTTGGTATCTGAATTCCTATAAACCCCAAGGTTTGTACTGGAGAAAGATGTGATTTTGAGATTCACTGTTATGCCCAGTAGCAGGGAAAGATGGAGCAGATATTTTCTGGCCCAGACTAGAAGATGTCTGGTAGGGGTATTGATGAGCCAGTCATCTAAGTACAGGAACACATGGAAGGAACCCTTGCAATCAGAGTTGAGCTGTAAGCACTGCCATACATTTAGTGAACACCCAGGGGCTGTGTTGAGACCAAAGGGCAGGTTTCTGAATTGGAAGAGACAGTCCCCCATCTGGAACTGAAAAAATTTTCTAAACCATCTGTCCGTTCTAATGTGGTAGTATGCATCTTGAAGGTCTATTGAGCACATCTAATCGCCCTTCCTCAATAGGGGAAGGACAAACTGTACTGTGACAATCCAGGACTTCATCTGTTTGACATACTGATTGAGGTGGCTGAGGTTCAAAACTAGTTTGAGGTCCCTGTTCTTTTTTGGCACTACTTTCTGAATCCGTGTCGGTGTAGAGGAACCTTGTGGAAGATTTGTTTGTCTAGCAGCTTTCTTACTTCTATAGCCACTACCTTTCTTTGTGAAGATGGAATGTTAGGAATTTTCTTTTGTGGTGAGGGCAGACAAATAAAAGGAATGGAATAGCCTCTGGTTATGACGGTCTGCACCCATACATCTTCGGTGGTGGATGTCCATGCTTCTGGGTGCAGAGATAAGCACCCCCCCAAGCATACCTCCATAGTGCAACAGTCAAGACAACTGCTCAGGGGCACTAAAAAGGTCTCTCGGAGAAAGAACCCCCTAATGTAGTGGTTTTGTGGGCCTCCTCTGCCTCCAAGGTGACATCCACCATTAGATTTCCCTCCCCCTATCAAAGGGGCACCTACCTCCAAGAGTACCCTGGAAGAACCCTTGAGACATCCAGAACCACAGCTTCTTGTCCCACTTCTGGTTTCTACAGAAGGTCCTCTGGGGGGCTAAAAAAAAACATTCTTACAGCAGAAAGGCTCTATCCATCCGGTTGACTTCTGGAGATTGCGTCTTTAACCTTGGATCTGAAAGCAGTCAAATCATCATAAGGGGCATTAATAAAAGGACATCTTGAATGGCTCTGAAAACTCATACAAGTACATCCAAGAATGTCTCCTTACGGTAATGCCTGTACCTGTGGCCTCAGCTGTATTAGACATCAGACTCAGAGGTATTTACTAGAGATAGAAGGGTGTTCAGCTGCAAGAACACAGATTTCCTGCCCTCTACAGACATGCCCAGAGAGATTTAGAGAGCTGTTTCATCACATTTTTATGAAACCTGGTCATGTGTGCCAAATAATTCAGTGACGTTAAGGGAAAGGTACCTGGAAGTGTAAACACTTCCCAAATCTATCCAAAGCCCTAGACTCTGTTATGGGGATGGACTGATGAGCTTGCCTCAGAAAAACCCTTTTGGAGACCGTTGCCACTACTACAGTGCCCACTGCTGGGTCTTTGCTCTACTACAGTGCCCACTGCTGGGTCTTTGCTCTAATACTGCCTGTCTTTTGGAGCAACAAAGTTTTTTTGTAAAGGTTCCATCACATCCAGTTCCTTCTCACTGAAGGATCAGTTTGATCATTTATATATAAGGAGGGACCACCCAAGAAGTAGCTGAGCTGGATCCAAAAGCCACAATCAAGACAGACTGTTTCTAGGATCTCCCTAAATTAAATATTCTCAAGTAGTGATCTTGGGGATCCCCTCACTTCATCGAAGTCAGAGTCTTCTGTAAGGGACTCCTGAGGGGAGTCAATGTGCCTCATCTTACAAAAATGGTTCATAGGAACCTCAGTGGTGGGATGATCTGAAGAGAACTCAGAAGACTTTTGACTGTCCTGTTATGTGGAACATCTCAAGGCTAATAGGAACCAGCTGCCCAAATGTGATAGACTGTAAAGGATTAGGACCCAGGGTTTTCACATGTAAGGCAAACAGACCAGAAAGGGAAAAAATTCTGATCATCTGCCGTGGACAGACTTCTCTCAACTGCCTTGAAAGCAGAAAACAAAGGAGAACTCTGAACCATACCAGTAGAAGCGGACAACTGAATGGTTGAGGGAACTAGATAGACTCCTATTTTAGACAAACACTGGAGCCAAGCTAACTAATTCAGAAGGGATGGCTCCAACAACTTCGGTCCCCCACAGTCTGAGCCAATACCAAAGCTTTGGCCTCGATATTCCTATGGACCTGAGGAGCTCAGAATATCCAGTGGAATCACAGAAGTCACCAAAGCCAAAGATGACCACACCTTTGGATATGATGTGGACATCGAGGGTATTTTGGATCCACAGACCCCAAAGATAGTGGGTGGATCAGGTTAGGATCGACCACATGAAGGGATAAAGGGTCAAAACTCACAGGACCAAAGGCAAACTGAGCCAACAGAGCCCCTTAGCAAAATAAGAGTCGTGAGGAACTTCTTCATTTCTATCTCTATCTGCTTTAGTCAGGTTTCCATAGATCTAACAGACCTTAGACAGGACAACACAGATGGGGGACTTGATGACATTTGAACCAGTCTCTCTTGGACAACAGGGGAATGCAGCCCGGGAGAGATGATCCCTGATGAAAACCTCGGCACCAGTAAAGGTGGGGTTTTGGAATGTACTGACATAGTATCTGAAAGAGCAGTAGGATCCAACAACATGGACTTTTTTGAAGCCGGAGTCGAAGTCAATTGAGACTAAGTAAAGTGGTCAGGTGAGCACTTCCATCTCTCCTTGCAATTGTTCCTGGGCTTGTCAATCTTCCCCATCAACTTGTCTGATGATTTCTTACCAGATAGGGAGGCTTTAGAAAGTAAGAAAACAAATTTGGATGATTCTCCCACAGAAGGATGAAGTCCCTTCAAAACCAGCTTGTTTCCACACTCATTTACAGACCGGTGGCCAAAAGCCATACAAATAGAACAATGACCTTCCAAATGGGGAGCACCTGAAAGTACAGTTTTGTACCTACCATAAATGTAGATGTTCGAAGATCCACATTGCTGCAGTCCTTACATATGGGTAGTCCGCTGTCCTCGGTCGGCCCGAATACCAAAGTATTAGGCTGACGTCGGTCATGGGTGCCTAGATCTGACATCAGAGCGTCAGGGTATAAAAGCGCATGACCGACGTCATATCCTCAGTCTTTTCTTGCCCCAGATGTCAGAAGGCCCTAAAAAGAAAGGCCACAGCCCAAAAACAGGATACCTCCCAAAAACATGCCCAACAACAACCATCACCCAAACCATATAACCATGTCAAACTACAGAGGGGAAGGAGGGAGGGTAAATTGGACTGCAGCAATGTGGATCTTCGAACATCTACATTTATGGTAGGTACAAAACTGTACTATGTTCTTCATCTCACATTGCTGCAGTCCTTACATATGGGTAGAATCCCAAAGCAGAGGTAAAGGGAGGATGGCAAAATCATAAAGCATTAGGGGCTGCTAAAATGCCCTGTAATATTGCAGTGGCAAATCCAGCCCTAGACTTAGAATAAAGAGGAAGGTGGTAATGCTTGGAAAAAGTATGTACTGAACTCCAAGTGGCTGCTTCCAAAATATCTTTTGTAGCTACCCCTTAGAAAGGCAGTAGAAGTGGCAGTAGCTCTAGTGGAATGAGGTCTGATTCCAGCGGAATCTCCTTACCATGATGGGAATAACAGAAAGAAATACAAAACCCAATCCATTTAGAAATAGTTTGTTTTGAAACAGGTTTTCCCTGAGAACCCAAAGCAAAAGAAACAAACAACTGCTGAGACTGCCTGAACCCCTTGGTTCTGCTCAAATAATAACGTAACTGCCTGTGAATATCCAAAGTATGCAAAATCTTCTCCCCTTTATTTTGGGGTTTGCATAAAAGAAGGCAAATGAATAGTTTGGTTCAAGGCCACACTAGAAACCACTTTAGGCATGAAGGAAGGATTAGTACGCAAAGATACCCTATCCTTATGAAAAATCAGGAAAGGTTCCACTGCCATAAGGGCCTGTAATTCAGAAACCCTTCTTGCAGAGGTAATGGCCAACAAAAAAGCAGTCTTCCATGATAAATACTTTAACTCGGCAGTAGCTGCAGGCTCAAAAGGTTGTAGAGTAAGCTTTTCCAACACAAAATTGAGATCCCAAGCAGGAGTAGGAGCTCTCGTGGGGTCTTATGTTCTTTGCCCCTCTAAGAAATTGCTTAGACAAAGAATGTGAAAATAAAGGAGGGTCACAGTCATAGTGAGCAGAAATGGCTGCAGCATGAACCTTTATCGAGGAGAAAGACAAACCCTTGTCCAATAACTCAGTAAGATATTGAAGAGAAACACTTAAATCAGGCTTGGAAACATCAAAGTCCTTCGCTTTGCTCCAAAGAAAAAATCTCCTCCATTTATCAGCGTAAACTTTCCTTGTACTAAGCCTTCTGGCCTCCAAAATAACATTCAAAACTTGTTGTGGAAGCTGAGACCCTCCAGGGTCTAAAACAGAATATGCCAGGCTGTGAGATGCAGAGACTGAATCTTGACATTGAGGAAGTGATTGCCCTCCTGAGACAAAAGATGCGGAATCAAAGGCAGAGGCCATGGAGGCTCCCGTACCAAACTCCTCAGTAGTGGATACCAGTGCTGTCGAGGCCAATCCGGTGCTATCAGAATCATGGATGGCTTGTCTATTCTGGCCTTCAGGAGTACCTTGGGAAGGAGAGGCAGAGGTGGAAAGGCATAGACATGAAGATTGCTCCAACTGAATGACAGAGCATCCACCTTCCAAGCTGTGGGATGAAACCTTTTTGTGCAAAACTTTGGCAACTGGTAATTTAGTGGAGAAGCGAACAGATCTATGTCTGGAGTCCCCCATAACACTGTCAACTTTTGAAACACATGAGGATCCAGTTTCCACTCGTGAGGATCCACAATTTGTCTGCTCAACACATCCGCTAAGGAGTTCTGTGCTCCTGGTAGAAACCTTGCCTGAAGATTGAGGTGTAAACTGAGAGCAGTCTCCCACAAAATCATCGCTTGCCTGCAAAGAGGGTGAATGGGTTCCCCTTGCTTGTTGATGTACCACATGACAGTAGTGTTGTCTGTTTGAATCAACACCTGTCCTGGGTGAAGTAAATCCTTGAAAGCCATCAATGCAAATTGGACTGCTAACATCTCCTTCAAGTTGATATGCAAATGTTGAAGTCTGACAGGCCACGTGTCTTGCACCCATTTTCCATTGAGGTGTGCTCCCCAAGCCTTGTCCGAGGCATCTGTCATTAAAATCTGACTCGCCTCTGGTCGGGTCACAGAGAGTCCCTTGTTTAGGTGACATTCCTGAGTCCACCACAAAAATTCTTTCTGAATGCAAGGTATTATCCGAATGACAGTGTCTAGATCTTGGCAGTGCTGTGTCCATACATTTTTGAGATACCATTGAAGCTTCCTCATATGCAGTTTGGCATTGGGAAGCACCAGAATACAAGATGCCATGAACCCCAAAGCTTGAAGGACTGTCCTTGCAGTCAGCCTGGACTGTAGAGACATTTGATGGAAATAAAGAGAAAGGCTGCTTTGTTTGTCCGGGGTCAAAAAAGCCATCTGGGAAGCTGTATTCAGTCTCACACCCAGAAAGCACATGCCCTGAGAGGGTACTAGACTGGACTTTGTTTCGTTCACAGAATACCCTAGGCATCTTAACACTACCATCACATACTGTAGATGATGCAGAAGTTCCTCTTTGTGTTGTGCAATAATCAGGCAATCGTCCAAATAAGGATAAATCTGTATTCCTCTTAACCTGAAAAAGGCTATCACTGGAGCCAGAACCTTTGTGAACACTCTGGGCAGTAGATAAGCCAAAGGGCAATGCAGAGAACTGATAATGTAAATTTCCAGCCAAAACGCAGGTACCTCCTGCAACTGGGCCTGATAGGAACATGAAGATAAGCCTCTTTGAGATCCAGAGTTACCATCCAGTGATCTTTTCCCAACAGAGGTAAAAGCTGTTGTAATGTCAGCATTTTGAACTTTGGAATGTCCAGATAAGTGTTGAGGATAGATAAATCCAAAATTGGTCTCCATGTGTTCCCTTTCTTTGGCACTAGAAACAGGCGAGAATAAAATCCTAGTCCCACTTCTGACAGAGGAACTGGCTGTATAGCTCCTATTTGAAGAAGTAAAGAAATCTGCTTGTGAGCCTCTATCCTTTGCCGAGGAGGAACGTCTGGCATGCCTTTGAAAGGAGGCAATGTATGGAAATAGAACTTGTAGCCTCGGTTTATAATGTCCAATACCCATTTGTCCTGGGTAACTAAAAGCCAGTTTTGCTTGAAGAGTGCTAACTTTCCTCCCAAAGGAGCTGCCAGGGAAGAAGAATCTGGCAGCTGAAAATGCAGGTCATTGGGCCTGTTTACGAAAGGACTGGCCCCTGCCCTCACCTGCAGATTGTGCAGGTGAACTCCAAGTTCTAGGCCTGAATGTAATTTGAGCTCTGCCCCTGCCACGTCTAGATCTACCCCTAGACTGAGAATCAGAAGAAGGGTAGGTCCACCCCTTAGTAGGCCAATTTCTACTAAACTTTGGAGGTTGCACCTGCAAAAATCTTTAACAGTCTGCATAGACTTAGCCTTGTCTTCCATTTTCTTCAAAACCAACTCCACAGGGGGACCAAACAAAACTTCAGACTGTAAAGGGGCATCCAGAATTCTAGATTTAACATGCTCGGACAAATTCTGATCCTTAAGCCAGGCGTGCCTACGAAGAACTGAACCAGTGGCAGCCACCCTAGAAGAGGCCTGTACAGCATCAAAACCACACTGCAAAGAATGCTTACCCACCTGTTCAGAGACATGTACTAAATCCTGCAATTCTTTACACTCTATGCCCTCTGCCAAAGCATCCACTTTAGATTTTAGCTGAGAAAGGAGGAAATTCTGATATTTCAACATATGAAACTGGCAATTTAAAGCCCTCATTGCTAAAGTAGAAGAGGTATACACCTTCTTACCCCATCTATCCAAAGCTCTAGCTTCCTTATCTAGAGGAACCGGATTCTTTACAACAGAAGCTCTAACACCCTTAGGCCCCTGACTAATAGTTTCTGGGTCGCCCTAGGACTCTTATACTGATATTTATGAGCCTCAGGCACCCTTTAATACCTGTCCGGTTTAACTGGCCGAGGAGGCAAAGAATCTGGATTAAGGGAAGCCTCCGAGAAAACATCTTGAACAACATCCAAAACAGGAGGTATAGCCAAGGGTCTATGCTGTGGTAAAAACAAGAATTCCCTAAGCCTCTTCCGTGAATCAGAGAAATCCTGTCCTTCCAACTTAAAATGCTCCCTCATGGAATGCAGAGTTTCTGAAAATGAAAAATCCTCTGGAGGAGAAGCAGAAGGAGTGGAATCCTCTGCATCAGAATCCGAATAAGGGGGAAAATCTTGAATATCTTCAGCAGAAGAGTCTGAGTCATCTGAGGCCTGATCCAAACTTTCCAGCTCTGGCTCCACCCTGGGCCTCTTATCAGGAGGGGGCATAGAACCTCTAATTAAAGTAATCAAATCTTCTGCCATCTTAAGCATGTGCTTTTTAGGCACAGACCCTGAAGTATCTGGAGGGACACCAGAGGAAGGCAAAACAGACCTGCCCTTAGAAGAAGCCTTAGAAATAGTAGCAGAAGGCCTAACCACCTTAGGCATAGAAGGGAGAACAGTAACCTGAGAGGCCCCTTCAGCTTGACCTGACTCCTGTGAGGCCACATCCTGCAAAATCAAAGTTTCCCCCTGAGACTCAACAGAACCTTCAGCCGGATCCACCTGCTCCACTGTAGTTTCTGCAGGACCGGCGTCCGAAACGGACGAATCAACCTGTCTAGGTTTCAAGGATTTGTCTTTGCGCTTCTTGGAAGCGGGCGTCGGAGGATCCGGCGGCATATTATAATTACACCGCTTACCAAAGACTAACCTAGCACAATCTAACCTTCTTTTTATAGTGCGCTTATTAAACCTAGCACAAAACCGACACCCGACTACGTCGTGGTCCGGTCCCAAACAAGGAATGCAAAGAGAGTGATAATCCCTATGCGGTATCTGTTTCCCACAAGAAATACAATTATTCACTTTTTCTGACATCCGGAATTAACTGAGGCAAGAAAAAACAAAAATACTCCCCAATGGGGTACTTAGCCCAACTTGGTTTCGGTCTGAAACTCAGAATACGAAAATTTCAGAACGCCGAACGGCACTTGCAACGCTGCTTCTGCATCGGACCATGCGGCAAAAAAGACTGAGGATATGACGTCGGTCATGCGCTTTTATACCCTGACGCTCTGATGTCAGATCTAGGCGCCCATGACCGACGTCAGCCTAATACTTTGGTATTCGGGCCGACCGAGGACAGCGGACTACCCATATGTAAGGACTGCAGCAATGTGAGATGAAGAACATCAATAAACATTTCTTGCAGAGTAGTATAAGAAGGGATTGGTTCTAACAATTACCTCATCCCTAAGGAACACAGTGAATGGTTCTTTGCACATCAGGGCTTGCAGCTTTGAGACTCGTCTAGCTAAAGTGATGGCTATGCGCAGGGTGGTCATCTTTGTGGGGGCAGAAGCTGCTTGCTCAAAAGGTGGTAATGTAAGTTTTTCTAAGACAAAGTTTAAATTCAGGTAGAGACGAGTATTCCCCTGGGATGCATGACCTTTTTATGGAAAAGGTTCAGGTGGGGTTAGATTGGAGGGAAGCAGGTAAGGCAAGCACAGATAGCTGAAACATGAACCTTATTACTGGAATAAGAAAGTCTCTCATGAAATGGTCCTGACAGGTATTCTAACAAAAGGTTTATGTCTGCATGTGAAGGGCTAGTGTCTTTGTCCTTGCACCACAGAGAAAACATTTTCTATTTGGATAAGTAGGTTTTTCTGGTATTTGATTTTCTTGTCTCTCTCTCAGGAATGATACGAATTCTGTAGAGCAGACTGCAGTATTTGGGATCAAAACTCAATCCTCCAAGCCTTTAGCTTGACTGCACTCTGGCAAGGGTGAATGGCAAACCCCTTTATCTGGGCGAGTAGGTCCATCACTTGGTGGAGAATTTAATATCTCCCCTCCCTGAGGATGAAGAGAAGGGACAACCAATGCTGTCCTGGCAAGAGGAAGCTACGAGTATCATGCTCAGCCTGTCTGACCTCACCTTGGATCAGTACCCTGGAATTGGGGGAAAAGGTGAGAAGGCATTAAAAAAAAGTCTTGTCCCATTTGAATTTTAAGGCATCTTCTCTCCATGTCATTATCTGTTGGGTTCTTGTGAAGTTGCGTGTTCTGGTAGAGGCAAAAAAGTCTATGCTGGGGTGCGCCCCCATTCATTGGAGAAATCCAGGAAGGTTTCCCTTTTAGCATCCATGTGATGGGGTGGTGTAGAATTCCCTGCTCAAAGAATCTGCCAAGATGTTGTTCTGTCCTGGGATGCAAGATGTTAGTATCAACTGCAGTTGCTGTGCCAAATCTTTATTGCCAGACTGCACAGGGGTATGAGAAATAGTTCCCCTTGCTTATTTATGCACCACATAACAGTGGTGTTTTGTGTCCAAATTTGCAGTGCTCCAAGGGATAGGTTGCTTTGAAAGGCTTTAATCACTAAAAAAAACTGCCATCAACACCTGCTTTATGTGAAGTTTTCTTTGCTCAGGGGTCCAGACACCTTGCACATTCACGGGTTTCCAACTGTGCTCCCCAGGCTCAGACCCAACTAACGTAGACATCGGAGACAAAGTTGAAAGGCCTGCTGCCATGGTGTCTTCCAGAGGGGTCATGCTAGTTGGCAGAGGCCCGGTAGTCATCAGACCTCACTAGGGTCATCAGCTGACTTCAGTGTAGACATGGAGGGATCACCATCCTCTGTACAGCCCTTTTTTTGTCTCTTTGGTAAAGCAGTAGTACAAGCGGAAGAAGGCGGGGGAGCATCAGGAATCAGGTCCTCAGACTCCATATGTCCTGCAAGGATTTCAACCCTAGGCTTAAGGATTTTAGCTCTAAATCTAGCACAATCCTGACAACTGGAAATGCTGTGCTGAGACCCAAAACAAAAACAACAAAAAGAAGAAAGTCTTTATGTTGGATTTGCTTCCTACACTTCAAGCATTACTGAACATTAATCAGAAGAAAACTCCCCAACAGCCCACCTATCTTAAATTATATATTTCCATAAGAATAAGAAAACCGATTAAGGTGAGACAAAAAATATATACAAGAACTGGAAAGAGGTCAAACTATGACTTTGAAAACTTGAAATAAGTTGGACAGACAAATTAAAAATACAGTTGTGTACACTTATCATAAATGTAGATGTTAGAGTGTATTCACTGTTGCAGTCATTACATTTGGGTAATCCTGCCAGCAGGTTGCCCTCAGTCGGCCTGAATTCCAAAGTCCTGGGTCCTGCATCGGCTGCTGTCGCCCCATCCCTGACGTCAGGTCAGGGCCGATGCCATTTTCTTTAGTTTTTCTTGCCCCAGATGTCAGGTGCCCCCTGAAAGGGTAGCCAAAATTTAAATATATATATATATATATATATATATATATATATATATATATATATACATACATATACATGCATACATATATATAAAAATGTAAATACATGCACCAAAATAAACTTTACCTTCATCTACAAGCAAATACACCACATAGATTGTATAAATCAGAGAAGGAAAGGTAGGTTCTATCAGAAGAAAAGGGGGGATGGCGGGTGGGTAACTTGGACTGCAACAGTGAATACACTTGAACATCTACATTTATGGTAAGTGTACATAACTGTACTATGTTCTTCGTGTTTCACTGTTGCAGTCATTACATTTGGGTAGAGTCCCAAAGCTATGGATGGCAGGCTGGAGCTAAACAGTATTAGGAGCAGCTATGAGGCCCTGCAGAACTGCAGTGGCAAAGCCTGCCCTGGATTTAGAGTAGAGTGGCAGATGATAGTGCTTTGTAAAGCTGTGCACTGAAATCCAAGTAGCAGCCTCTAAAATGTCCTAGGTTGGTACACCCCTGAGAAAGGCTGCTGAAGTGGCTGCAGCTCTTGTTGAATGTGGCCTGATGCCCTTAGGCACTGGCTAGGCATGGTGTAAGTAGCCGAAATGAATGCAGTGGCCTATCCACTTGTTAAATAGTCTGCTTTGAGATAGCCTTTCCATGTGATCCTGCAGCATATGCCACTAGGAATTGCTCTGTCTTTCTGAAAACTTTGGTTCTGTCCAAGTAGAATCTAAGCTGTCTGTGTATGTCCAAAGAATGCAGAATTCTTTCCCACTTGTTCTGTGGATTTGGATAAAAAGTTGGCAGACGAATAGTAGAGCCACACTGGACACCACCTTAGGCATAAATGTTGGGTTTGTCCTCAGAGAGACCCTGTCTGGACAAAAAATGATGAAAGGTTCCACCGCCATGAGTGCCTGTAGCTCTGAAACTCGTCTTGCAGAAGTTATTGCTAGGGGCAGAGCTGTTTTCAGAGATAAAAACTTTATATCAGCAGTAGCAGCTGGCTCAAAAGGAGGCAGGGTGAGTTTTTCCAAGACATTGTTGAGGTCCCATGCAGGCATTGGTGATCTGCTTGGAGGCCTTAAATTTTTGGCTCCTCTGAAGTACTGTTTTAATAAGGAATGAGAAAAGATTGGTGGCTCTGTATTGTAATGAGCTGAAATGGCAGAGGCATGAATTTTAATAGATGAAAAAGATGGGCCTTTGTCCAGCATCTCAGTTAGGTATTGCAAAATCTGAGGAATATTTGGCACAGCTGTATCAGGTCATTGTGCCTGGTTCCAAGCACAGAAACTCTTCCATTTTCCAGTGCAAGATTTTCTAGTACTAGGCCTTCTGGCCTCCAAAAGGACATCCATCAAAGCTTTACTGATAGGTGTGTTTTGTAGGACTACATTATCCGCCATGCTGCCAGGTTTAAAGTCCTGAGTTGGCTGTGCAGGATCTGACTGTTTTGCTGTGACACTAGATGAGGTATTTCAGGTAAGGTCCAAGCTGGGCATTGAGACAAGTTCGTTAGGATTGGAAACCAGTACTGGCGGGGCCAGTCTGGGGTGATCAGTATCACTTTTGGCTTCTCCTGTCTGACCTTTAGGAGTACCTTGGGCAGAAGAGGCAGTGGGGGAAAGGCATATACTGATAGGTTTTTCCAGCTGAAAGACAGGGCAAACACTTTCCATGCTTGTCTGTGATATGTCCCTGTGCAGAATCTTTTGAGTTGGTAGCTGTGAGGGGAGGCAAATAGATCTATGTCCGGGCAACCCCATTTCCTTGTTATCATGCTGAAGACTTGTGGATCCATCTGCCACTCGTGGGGATCCATGAGGTTCCTGCTTAGTTCATCTGCCAGAGCATATTTCCTTCCTGGCAGGAATTGTGCCTGCAGATGTACTTGGTAAGTTAATGCTGTGTCCCACAAAGGCATGGCTAGTCTGCAAAGGGGGTAAGAATGTGTGCCCCCCTGCTTGTTTATATACCACATGACCGTGGTGTTGTCTGTCTTTTTCAGTAGTTGTCCTGGATGAAGTAGGTCCTTGAAGGCTGTCAGGGCATTCTGAACAACTAGCATCTCTTTTTGATTGATATGTAGATGTATTTGGATTGAGGACCACGTGCCCTGAATGCATCTTCCTGCCATGTGGGCCCCCCAGGCATAATCTGATGCATCCGTTGTTAGTGTCTGCCTGACTGGGGGTAATGTGAATGGTTGTCCCTGGTTTTGGTGACAAGCCTTTGCCCACCATCAAAACTCCTGTTGTAGGCAGCGAATAAGAGTTAATCGTTGTTTCCAGGCTGTGGCAATGTTGAGTCTGAGTCCAAACACTTTTTAGGTATCACTGAAGTTTCCGCATATGCAGTCTTGCATATGGAATTAGTAGGATGCAGGATGCTATGAAGCTAAAAGCCTGCAGAATTTTTCTTGCAGATAACTGGGCCTTCGTTGCCAACATTTTGAAATAGGTAGTCAGTTGCCTTTGTCTGGTGTGAGATAAGCCATCTGGGCAGTTGTATTTAAGCTTGCACCCAGGAATATTATCTCTTGAGAGGGTAATAGTTTTGATTTCTTTTCATTGACTGTGTACCCTAGGCATGTTAGAAGTCTTTGCACATATGCCAGAGATGCTGTAGAAGAATGTCTTTGTTCTCTGCTTGAATTAGGCAGTCGTCCAAGTAAGGATATATTTGTATTCCTCTTTGTCTACAGAATGCAATTTCTGGTGCCAGGCACTTTGTAAAGACCCTGGACGCAGTAGATAAGCCAAAGGGCAGTGCAGAGAATTGATAATGCATTGAGCCTGCCTTGAATCTGAGGTATCTTCTGCATAACTGTCTGATTGGGACATGCAGGTATGCCTCTTTTAGGTCTAGAGTCACCAGCCAAGCGTTCTTGCCCAGCATGAGCAGAATTTTGGTATACCCAGGAATGTGTTCAGAATGGATAGGTCCATTATTGGTCTCCAGGTCTTGTCCTTTCTGGGTACCAAGAACAGTCTTGAGTAAAATCCTTGTCCCTGCTCTTGCTCTGGTACTTGTTGAATGGCCCCCATGTCCATGAGGGATGAGACTTGTTTTTGTGCCTCTGCCCATTGACTTTTTGGCAGATCTGGCCAGCCGTTTGCCTTTGGCAGGGTATGAAAACGGAACTTGGGAGCCTTGTGACATATTTAGAACCCACTTGTCCTGAGTTATAATGTGTCAATTTTGAGAAAAAAGTGCTAATCTTCCCCTAAAGGTGTTGCTAGGAGATAAGTCCTTGGCGCAGGCAGGGGGAAGTCATTGTGACTGTTTCCTGTATGGTTGTGATTTGTCTTCTCCAACTTTGGAGGTAGAAGCACCCCATTGCTTTGACCTGTAGGAACCTTGCGCCTGGGATCTGCCTCTAGGGCATCTGGATTTGCCCCTTTGAGGTCTGTCTGACACAGGAAAGGACCAATTCTTTGTAGGCCAGTGTCTACTACACCTAGGTGGCTGTACTTGTAAAACAATATTGACAGTTTGCAAAGATTTAGCTTTGTCCTCCATTTTCTTTAACACCTCCTCTGCTTTAACACCAAACAAAGTATCATGCTGTAAAGGTGCATCTAATAATTTAACTTTGACATGATCAGGCAGACTTTGTTCCTTTAACCAAGCATGTTTCCTAATTAAAGAACCTATGACTGCAGCCCTGCAGGAAGCCTCCAAAGAATCAAAACCACATTGCAAAGTATGCTTTCCAACTTGTTCAGCTGCATGCAATAAAACCTGCATTTCCTTGTTTTCTGCACATTCAGAGATTAATAACATTTTCTGTTTAAGCAATGCCAGGACATGATATTTGAGCATATGAAACTGACAGTTTAAGGCCTTTATAGCCAAGGTAGCAGGTGTGTAAACCTTTATTCACCATCTATCCAGTGCCCTAGAATCTCTGTCAGAGGGGGTAGGGTTTTTGCAGCGGAAGCCTCAACTCCTTTGGGACCCTGTGAAATAGTTTCTGGGTGTGCAGCAGGGTTTTTAAAAAGGAATTTATGAGAGTCAGGAACCCTGTAATATGTCAGGCTTAACAGGAGCTGGAGGTAAGGAGTCAGGGGTAAGACTAGACTCCGAAAACACATCATCTACAATATCTAACACAGGTGGAATGGCTAATGGCCTGTGTTGTGGAAGTAAAAGGAAATCCCTGAGCCTCTTTTTAGATTCTAAAAAATCTTGGCTCTCCCAGTGAAAATGCTCCCTCATGGTATGCAAGGTTTCCCCAAAAGAATAGTCCTCTGGAGGAGAAGCTGAAGGAATAGATTCTTCAGCATTAGAATCCTCATGGGGGGGGGGATATTCCTAATCAGAAGAGGAATCAGAAGAAATAGAAACCGGATCTGAAGATTCATAGTCAGTCTCTTGCCTAGGCCTCTTATCAGGAGGGGGATGGGAACCCTTGATCAAAGTAATTAAGTCTTCGTCCATTTTGAACATCTGTTTTTTGGGCATAGAGGCCTGTCCACGTGGCTCTAGAGTTTGTTTCTTTGCTTTAGAAGGTGCTTTAGTCTTTGCCTTTGAAGCGGAGGTTGGCTTAATATAAAGATGTTTAGGTCTGAATACACCCTTAGAAGCCAGTGCCTGCTCAGCGACTCCGGACCCATCTGAAGGAATAGTATCCGAGGCTCCAATACCTTGAGTTTCGGTCGGTAGTGGGCTGCGACTCTAAAGTAGTGGGCGTCAGGGGCTGTGAAAGCGCCTCACTGAGAACCGGCGACTGGCTTAGGAGAAGCTTCGTCGTCGGTTTTAGGCCTCGGTTTGTCTCTCTCTCCTTTTCTTTGCGTTTTTTGTGAACTCCGGTAGTCGGGTGGCTATCCGACGACATTTCTGGATAATTAAACCGGCGTCCAAAATATTTTAAAGCAAAATCATATTGACGCTTAATAGTGCATTGGTTAAATCTAGCACAAAACCGACAATCAGCAACGTTGTGATCAGGGCCTAGGCAAGGAATACAGTAAGAATGAAAGTCCTTATGAGGTATTTGCTTTCCACAAGAAATACAATTATTAACTTTTTCTGACATCGGTCTGGAGCAAGAAAAAAGTTTCCCCAACGGGGTACTTAGCTTTACTGAAGACTTCAGATCTGAAACTCGAACACGAAAATCTCAGGAGTCGGCTGACCGGCACTTGCAAACTACTTCTGCTTCGGGCGCCGCACGGCATGAAAGACTAAAGAAAATGGTGTCGGCTGCATGTTTTATACCCCTGACGACCTGACGTCAAGGATGGGGCGACAGCAGCCGACCCAGGACTTGGGAATTCAGGCCGACTGAGGGCAACCTGCCAGCAGGATTACCCAAATGTAATGACTGCAACAGTGAAACACGAAGAACATCATTGTGAGACAAGATAAATTCAAATTTGCAGAAAATTTATATAAAGATATTGAGCACAATTGCAGACCATTTTATCAATGCACAAGATGCGGCACGAGTGAACATACAAACGAACTGCGTGCAGATTATAAAATTTATTCTTAGACATAACAGATTAAAGATATACTGACAAAATCTTATGCAAAAGTTTTCTTATGCAAAACAATTTGGCTCCACAAACGGGGTGATAAGTTGTCCTAGTGACTTCTAACCTCAGATATTGGAAACAAATTAGATTATATTAAAAAAAGAACTGCACAAACTGGATCCAAACAAAGCACAGGGAGGAGGTGGAATTAGTAATAATGACCTGAGAACACTGCAACAAACTTGCAGTACAATTATATCTGTTATTTACTAGGTCATATAAATATACTGAGATTCCTCGTGATTGCAGAAATGCACTTGTTACAACGATCTTTAAGGGAAAGGGGAGTAGGATAAAACCAGAGTCATACAGACACACAAGTTTACTTTCACATCATGGAAAAATAATGGAGACACTTATTCAGGATAAATTATCATCTGGGTTGAAATTGAAACCACATAGCATGCATATATTGAAAATAAATAAAATAACCATCTAAAACATGATGTTCTATAACTTAACAGCTATAAATGAAAAAGTGTGCCGTCACGCAAATTACATAGACTTAACCTCAAACTGCATTTGACAGGGTCATGTATATAAAACACTTGGGTATTAATATACGTTTGCTAAGATTCATAGCTGCATGGCTAACAAACAGTACATGGCAACTATCAAACAGCAACTGGACAAGTTAAATTCTAGGTTACAGTCAGGATGTCCCACAACACTCTGTCCTAGACTCATACTTGTTTAGGTTGTATCTTTTTTATCAGAGGTGTTCTACAACCTGTACACAGATGAGGTGAAATGGATAATCTGATTATGCGTGCTACAGACAGGCCATGTCTGCAAAACACTCAACTAAACTGACCATTTGATTTGGGCAAAGGAGAATAATATGTTAACTAACGCATTACAAACTTAGCAAATGAGATTTGGGAGACATTAAAAGTTAAACATTTAATACGGCACACAGATATTAAAAATGTAGATTTACTTAAGGATCTAGGTATACGGACAGATCCAGCTTTGAGATTTTTCTAATCATAGCAACCAGTTAATGACAGTTACATAACTATAGGCTGTATAAAAAGATTTATAAAGTCTAGAAAATCAGAACTGGTAAATCATTGTTTATTGGTTACATTAGACCCAAACTAGTGTATGGGATAACAATATGTAAACCTTAAAAAAAAAAAAAAAACACATGAGTAAACTGGAAAGAGAACAGCGGAAATATATAAAGGGCATCCATGGATGTGAAAATTTAAGTTATTATGAAAGATCTGAACTTGTACAGTGTATCTTACAGATATCTAAAAGATCTTGTTCAGGTATATAGGGCCATTTACAGACAACTATCTTTGGAAAGTTTGGGGTTATCAAACCGTAACAGAAAAAGAGTCATGGACGTCATGGACTCACCATAATGTTCCATCTGAGTAGTTCTACTTCATTCGTCTTCAACCTGTGGGATACCGGATCAGAGCCGGCAATCTCACTAGCATCTGCTCCAAGCTCCCTTACCCATAATACACTTCCACTACCTTCCAACCCCCAGATCGAGTTTGCTGACCCTTATACTGATAACCTGACCTGAAAAATATTTTATGACCTACAAATGCAGCCCACAGGCTGTTCACATGACAAGGTCAGGGGGAAGGAAGGAGGGATGGTGGAAGACAAATGATGTAGAACTACTTAGATGGAACGTTATGGTGAGTACATAACTTCTTTATCTGAAGTAGTTTACTTCATTTGGCCTTCAACCCGTGGGACAGAGTCCCCAGCTACTAAACTCCTGGGTGGCCCACATGGAAGGATATTCCGGAGCACCGCGGAACCAAAGGATGCTCTCCTTCTAGAAGTCAAATTCAATTTGTAGTGAGAAATAAAGGTATGAGATAAGGACCAAGTAGCTGCAGAACAAATATTATCCAATGGGACTCTAGACCAAAAGGCTGCAGAAGTAGCCATGGACCTAGTGGAATGAGCTTTCACCTGACCCAGAGGAGACCTGCCTTTGTCCTTATAGACCTGAAGGATGCATGAGGAAATCCACCTAGCAATAGTGACCTTGGAGACAGGTTTATCCAAAAAAGGGTTTAAAGAAGGACACAAACATTGATTGGATTTACGGAAGTTTTTGGTCCTGTGTAAATAAAATCGTAACTGTCTATGAACATCCACCAAGTGGAATTTGTACTCCATTTTGTTAGCAAAATTAGGAAAGAAAACAGGTAAATTGATGGTTTGATTGATATTAACTTATGATGCCACCTTAGGAAGAAAAGACTGACTGGTCCAAAGGGAAACCCTATCTTTATGGAAAATCATATATGGAACTTTGATGGGCAAGGCTTGCAATTCTGAAACCCTCTTAGCAGAAGTGATAGCCACCAGGAATGCTATTTTCCAAGATAAGAATTTTAGATCTGTGGTTGCAGCAGGTTCAAAAGGTGGAGCAAACAAAGCTTGTAGAACCATAGTAAGGTCCCATGGGGGAAGAGGATCCTTGACCGGGGGGCATAACAGAAAATTCTTTTTGATAAAGGCTTTACACAGTCTGGAGGAGGCCAGTGAGGCCAAATTCTCACCCACATGAAAATGAGAAATGGCAGCCAATTGAACTCTGACAGTAGAAGAACTAGCTCCCTGTCGAAAAATATTTGCTAGGAAATCAAGAATGGCAGAAATAGGAGCCGTTAAGGGTCCAAACTCCTTTGAGAAGCCCAAAAGGAAAAACGTTTTCATTTGCTGCGGGATACCTTCCAGGTTGGAGAAAAGTCAAGCAGCCACCAGAACAGACTTAACTGAAGAGGATAATCCAGGAGTCCTAGCGATCAGGGGAACTGGAGCAGCCAAGCTGTGAGCTTCAAACTGTCCAGGTTCGGATGAGGAACCTCTGATGGGTGTGAAATCAAATCCTGAATGGGATCCAAGATCCAGGGCAGAGCCAGAACTTGAGACCAAAGGAAGGGAATCCATACCTGGCAAGGCCAAAACGGGGCAATGATGATCACTTTGCTCCCCAGTTGACGAGCTTTCTGTAGGAACCTCGGAATAAGAGGTACTGGAGGGTAAGCATACAGAAGACCAGGAGGCCAAGCATGAACTAGAGCATCTCTGGGGGACTCCCCCGGCAGGGGGTTCAGAGCGAAAAACTTGCTGCAGTTCGCGTTGGAAGGAAATGCGTAGAGATCGCAGCAAGGCTGATCCCACTCCAGGAAGATCTGCTCCATACTGAACGATTCAGAGACCACTCATAAGGCATCAGAATAGTCCGACAACCTGTCTGCTAGAATGTTGGACCATCCCGGAATGTGTGTTGCTATGAGAAAACGACTGGTGGAGATTACCCATTCCCACACTCTTATGGCCTTGCGACAAAGGGGGCAAGATCTGGTCCCCGCTGGTTTGTTGACGTACCAGACCACTGACACTGTTGCTTAATTGAATTGCAATGGTTCCCAGAGGAAGAAAGGCATGAAGGGCCTGAAATGCGAAAAGGACCACCCTCCTCTGTAGAACGTTTATGCACAAGCTGGTCTCTACAGGGGACCACAGGCCTTACACCATCCTGCCTGAACAATGCCCCCACACCCGAGCTGGGAGGCATCTGTGGTCACTGTGGCTTGGGCAGAGGCTGAAACAAAGGGCTGTCCTTCCAAGATCTTCGGAGAGCAAATCCACCACAGAAGGGATGACTGACTCTACTGAGTTGTATTGGATACGATAATGGAAGATTCAACAGGGACCATTGCACAGCTAGATTCCACTGTAGAATTCTCATATGTAACAGGCGCACAAAGTGTTATGGTCACCACCATTGAACCTAAGGCCCTCAACACTGATTCTGCCAATGGAAGAGAACGGTAGATCAGAGACATGCATCCTCAGGTTTTGTACTCTCTCTAAGGTCAGGAAGATTTTGCACTGTAAGGTGTCTATCCTTGCCCCAATGTAGTCTATCACCTGGACAGGATTTAGAAGTGATTTGGATATGTTGATTGTGATCCCCAAATGCAGGGTGAGCTTTAAAAATAATCCCTGGTTTGAGAAAGTAGATACTTCGTGGGAACAGTGAGAAGATAATCATCCAGATAATGGAAGACCTGAATCCCCTGAAGCATCAGGTGAGCTGCTACTACCGCCATCACTTTGGTGAACACCCTGGAGGCTGTGGTGAGACCAAAGGGTAGAGCTCGAAATTGGTAATGATTGACTCCTAACCGGAAGTGGAGGAACATCCTGGAGCTTCTGTGCATCTTTATGTGACAGTAGGCATCCTGGAGATCTAACAAGCACATCCAGCCGCTCTCTTGCAGGTATGGCATGATGGCCTGTAGTGTGACCATTTGGCAACTGACCGGGTTAGGGTAGATAGGTCCAGAATGGGCCTTAAGTCCCCCGTTTTCTTTGACACCAAAAAGAACCTGGAGTAGAAGCCCGATCCAGACTGATCTGGGGAGACTGTTTCGATGGCTCGTTTTCCTAGCAGCTTGGAAATTTCCTGTGCTGCTGTCTCCCTTTGCGTGGGTGGTATGTTTGGGAGGAACCACAAAAGGGATAGAGTATCCTCTGGATATGATCTGAAGCACCCAGCGGTCAGATGTAACGGACTCCCATGCCTGACACCAAAAAGAACCTGGAGTAGAAGCCCAATCCAGACTGATCTGGAGGGACGGGTTCGATGGCTTGTTTTCCTAGCAGCTTGGAAATTTCCTGTGCTGCTGCCTCCCTTTGCATGGGTGGTACGTTTGGGAGGAACCACAAAAGGGATAGAGTATCCTCTGGATATGATCTGAAGCACCCACCGGTCAGATGCAACGGACTCCCATGCCACCAGGTGCAATGACAATTGGCCCCCTGACTACCTCCAGAGTACAGCAATCGGGCAACCCCTCAGTGTTGCTGTCCAGGCCTGTCCAAGAAAGGTTCTCGAGACCCAAAATTCCTCTGACCCCCTCTGCCTCTGGGCCAGTGTCTACTCTGTCCCCCTCTGCCTCTGGGGGAAGAAGAGCAGAGTGTCCCGGCAATACCAGAGACTTCTGGAACCACATCTTCTTTTGCCCTCTCTGATTCCGGGGAAAAGGATCTTTCAGGGTTCAAGAAGTGGATCCCGATGGCAGACAGTGTCTTCCCATCCTTCTCACTCTGGACTAAAGTCTCTCTGATGGTCTTGCCAAATAGAGTAGAGCCGTTATAAGGGGCATTGGCAAAGGACGTCTTGAAAGGTTCCAAAAACTGACAGTGAGTCAAAAGTTGTGTCTCATGGACACGCCAGACCCAGCCACCCTAGCCGCTCCTTCAGTAGCATGTGAGAGGAGTCGCATGGACATGTTGGAGACTGCTTTCAAAGTGGCCATCCTCGTGGAAAACGAGTCCCTGTCCTCCAGCGACATGGAATTAGGGGGAGACTCAGCCAGCTCCTTGACCAGATCATGCTAGAGTCTCGTGACATGGGCCAGGTAGCTAAGCGCCCTAACAGAAAAGGTTGCTGATGCATAAAGCCACTTCCGCAAAGCGGTCCATCATCCTCGACTCTTGGTCAGGAGGATGAACCAAGGAACTCTCTTGGGCTAGTTCCTTTGTTGTGGCTGCTGCTACCACCATAGCTTCTACAGGGGTGCCCTTGTTCCATGCTAGCCTATCTGAAGGTGGACTCGAATTTTATCAGGCCATTTAGGGATCAGATCCATGGTGTTAGGCTCCTCCTTCCATGCCCGCGAGGTGAGCAGGTCCACCAAAGGATCTCTGGGAAGGGACACCCAGGAAGTAGATGGGTCCATGCCGAAAGCCTCCAGGAACACGGACTCGTCAGAAGAAGGTTTGGGGGTGGACCAACCTCCCCGTTGAAGGACTTCCATGACGTCTCCAAAGGAGACATCCTCTGAAGGTGACTTAGGGGAACCTTCACCATCATCCAAAGCAGTGTCCTCGGTGATGGACTCGGGGGAGTCCAAGTGCCTACTCTTACACGTATGCTTGCGAGACACATCTCCAGTGGGGCTCTCTGGGAACTCGCAAGCCACTGGTTCCTCAGGGGGAACAGTCTGGGGCTGCTCGAACATGGGCTATCCCTCTGGTAAAATGATGGGATTCATAGATAGAGCCAAGGGGGTTGGGTGGAGTTCGAGGGGATAGTCAAGGGTCTCGATCCAGCAGAGAGAACCCTTTCTACCATGAACGCCAAATTAGAACGAACCTCCTGGGGAACCAATAAGGAAGCCCGTCTCCCCGGATCAGACTTGAGAATCTGAGTCGGGCCTGAAGTGGACAGATCTCCGAGGGAGGGGAACTTGGCCTGACAAAGCCAGAGCCGAAGAAAAAAGGTCCACTCCCTCAGATCAGACAACCAAGCTCCGGCTCAGAGAGCAGCTCAGATCCGAACTGGTCAGATCAGACAACCTCCAAACAGCTGTCGGCGTCAAGGAAGCAGGTACAGTCGGCGCCGACCCCCTGACTAAGGCCATCCTCGGATCAGAATACTCTGAACCTGGAGGACAGATTGGGGAAGGAGAAATCTGTGTAAAAAAGGAAGCGAGCACCCCTCTCTGGAGGGAGAAGGGGCTGGAAAGACCCACATCTGGATCAGAGTATGAATGAACCTCATCATTTTATCCATGTCAACTTCCGAAGAGCTCAGCGTGGACCTCGACGAGGCCACGGACTCAGACCTTGCGGGTCAAGGAACCGGGGCCCTAGATGGAGAAAGTACAGTTGCGTACACTTACCATAAATGTAGATGTTAGAGTGTATTCACTGTTGCAGTCATCACATTTGGGTTATCTGCCTGCAGGTAGCCCTTAGCCGGCCTGAATACCAGAATCTTGGATTCCTGCGTCGGATGCGGTCTCTTCTTCCATGACGTCAGGTCGTCAGGGGTATAAAACATGCAGCCGATGCCATTACATCAGTTTTTCTTGCCCCAGATGTCAGGTGCCCCACAGTGGGAAGCAATTATATGTTATGGTACCCCTCCAACAAAAAGCAAATACATCAGAAAGCTTAAATACACCAAACAAGAAGGAAAGTTAGAGCCAAGAGAAGTCAGGGGGCTGGAGGGAAGGTAACTAGGACTGCAACAGTGAATACACTCTAACATCTACATTTATGGTAAGTGTACACAACTATACTATGTTCTTCGTGTTTCACTGTTGCAGTCATCACATTTGGGTTGATTCCCAAAGGTAAGGAAGGAAGGAGGAAGTTAGAGAGCATTAGGGCCAGCTATTAAGCCCTGCAATACTGCAGTGGCAAAACCAGCTCTGGATTTAGAAATTATAGGCATGTGGTAATGCTTGGTGAAGGTATGTACAGAGCTCCAGGTAGCAGCTTTTAGGATGTCCCTGCTGGGGACACCTCTGAGAAAGGCTGTAGAGGTAGATGCAGCCCTAGTGGAATGTGATCTTATCCCCTGTGGGGTATGTTTTCCATGGTGCTTATAGCAGAAATGAATGCAATGGGCTAACCACTTAGAAATGGCTTGCTTTGAAATGGCCTTCCCCTCTGGCCTTGCAGCAAAGCCAACTAGCAGCTGTTCAGATTTTCTGAGAGGCTTAGTCCTGTCCAAATAAAATCTAAGTTGTCTGTGCATGTTCAAAGAGTGCAGTATTCATTCACCTTTGTTTTGTGGATTTGGGAAAAAGGTAGGCAAATGAATGGACTGATTGGCCACACGACACCACCCTGTGCATAAAAGAAGGATTGGTCCTAAGGGAAACCCTGTCTGCATGGAAGATATTGAAGGGCTCCACTGCCATGAGGGCCTGTAATTCAGACACTCTTCTTGCTGAAGCGATGGCTAGCAGGAAGGCTGTTTTCCAAGAAAGGAATTTCAACTCTGCAGTTGCAGCTGGCTCAAAAGGAGGGAGAGTGAGCATTTCCAATACAAAGTTAAGGTCCCAGGCTGGAGTACGGGCTCTCCTCGGGGGGGGGGGGGTCTTACATTTTTGGCCCTCTGAATAATTGCTTTAGCAGGGGGTGAGAGAAGAGGGGTGGTTCAGAATTATAATGTGCTGAAATGGCAGAGGCATGAATTTTAATAGACGAGAAGGATAGGCCCTTCTGGAGCATTTCTATTAAGTACTGAAGAATATGAGGTAAGCTGGGCACTGTTGTACCCATCCCCGGTGTTTGGCTCCAGGAACAGTATCTTTTCCACTTTTCAGCATAGGATTTTCTAGTACTATGCCTCCTTGCCTCCAGAATGACGTCTAGTACCTGCTTATTGAGGGATGCTATTGGAGAGCTCAAGGAATTAGCCAGGCTGCAAGGTTCAGGGTTTGAAGCTAAGGGTGCAGAATATGGCCCGCCTGCTGGGACAGCAGGGAAGGGGTCTGAGGCAGGTGCTATGGTTCCGGCAGTGTCATACTGCACAATACAGTGCTAGCATGGCCAGTCCGGTGCAATCAGTATAGTCCTTGGTTTGTCCTGTTTGATCTTTAGCAAAACCTTCGAGAGGAGAGGCAGAGGGGGAAAGGCATAAAAGTATTCCAAACAGAATAAAACAATATATATATAAATATATGTATACATGCAAACAAATACACCATTATAGATTCCCCCAGCTAGCTGAAAGAGGGGTAAGCACCCTAGGAATACCACAGAGGGGAAGGCGGGTGGGTAATCCTGACTGCAGATGCATACCTATCGGACATCTACATTTATGGTAGGTACAAAACTGTACTATGTCCTTCAAGGATGCATCTGCAGTCATAACATATGGGTAGAATACCATAGCCAAACTGGGGGAGGAGGTACTAAGATAAGGATGGTGTAGTTATGATCCCCTGTAAAACTGCAGTTGCAAAACCTGCTCGGGATCTGGAGTAATAAAGGTAGATTGTAATGCTTGGCAAATGTATGCACGGAGCTCCAAGTAGCAGCTTCTAAAATGTCCTTGGTAGCCACCCCTCATAGGAAAGCTGTAGTGGTGGCTGTGGCTCTTGTGGAGTGAGGCCTGATATTTTCAGGAGCTGTCTTTCCATGAAAAGAGTAGCAGAAACGAATGCAATTTCCTATCCATTTAGAGATTGTCTGTTTGGAAATTGCTTTTCCTTGCACTCCAGTTGCATATGCTACTAGAAGTTGGTCAGTTTTTCTGCTGGTCTTAGTTCTGTCCAGATAGTAACGCAGTTGTCGGTGTACATCCAAGGTGTGCAGTAGTTTTTCCCCCCTGTTCTGTGGGTTAGGGAAGAACGTAGGCAAATGAATAGCTTGGTTCAAGGATACCCTGGATACCACCTTTGGCATGAAAGTAGGATTGGTTCTCAGAGACCCTCTGTCCTGGTGAAAAATAAGGAAAGGCTGCACTGCCATCAGTGCCTGTAACTCGGATACTCTTCTTGCTGAAGTGATTGCTAGAAGGAAAGCAGTTTTCCAGGATAAGAACTGTAAGTCTGCTGATGCTGCTGATTCAAAAGGAGGTAGTGTTAATTTTTCCAGCACAAAGTTGAGATCCCATGCAGGAAGAGGGGGTTTTCTTGGAGGTTTTACATTTTTGATCCCTCTTAAAAATTGTCTGAGGAGAGGGTGAGAGAAGATAGGAGGATCCATGTTGTATTCTGCTGAAATTGCTGAAGCATGAATCTTAATGGAGGAATAGGACAGGCCATTGTGGTACAGTTCTGCTAAGTATTCTAGGATGTGTGCTAGGTTTGCCAGTGTGACATTTGTACCCTTTGAAGCGCTCCAAATGAGGAATCTCTTCCATTTGGCTGAGTATGTCTTTCTTGTGGAGGGTCTATGGGCCTCCAGGATTATGTCCTTGACCCTCTGAGATAAGACAGTTTGGTTTTGTTTTAGGCAATTTTCCAGGCAGTCAGCTGCAGTGTTTTCAAGTTTGGATGCAGTGTCTTGAAGTTGTTCTGCGTTAGGGGTAGAGGCCATGGCTTCGTCCGAGACGTGCTTCTCAGTAGCGGATACCAGTGCTGCCTTGGCCAGTCCGGAGCTATCAGTATCACCTTTGGCTGCTCCTCTCTGATCTTCAGTAGTACTCTGTACATCAATGGGAGTGGTGGAAAAGCATACACTGTTAGGGCATTCCAGTTGAAAGAGAGGGAATCCACCTTCCAGGCTTGTGGGTGGTATACTCTTGAGCAGAATTTCCTTAGTTGGTTGTTGAGTGGGGAGGCGAAAAGGTCTATCTCTGGCATTCCCCATTTGTTTGTTATGATTTTGAACATGTCTGGATGCAGCATCCATTCGTGAGCATCCGTGGTAGTTCTGCTTAAGCTGTCTGCTAGTGAATTTTCTTTTCCTGGAACGAATTTGGCCTGCAGTTGTATGTTGAGATTCAGGGCTAGGTCCCACAGATCCATTGCCATCCGGCACAGAGGGTAGGAATGCGTGCCTCCCTGTTTGTTTATGTACCACATGACTGTGGTATTGTCTGTCCTTATCAGCAGATGACCTTGCTGGAGGAATGATTTGAATGCCTCGATTGCATGCTTCACTGCCAGCATCTCCTTTAGGTTTATGTGCAAATTTAGCTGGTCTTGAGTCCATAGGCCTTGGATGCACTTGTCCCCTATGTGTGCTCCCCATCCTAGGCCTGAGGCGTCAGTGGTGATGGTTTGCCTTGGTTGTGGTTTGTTGAAAGGCAACCCTCTGTTGGCTTGGCAGGCCTGAGCCCACCACAGGAATTCATTTTTCAGGCATGGAATGATTGGAATCATGATTTCTAGACTGTGCCTGTGTTGAGACCATACATTCCTTAGGTACCATTGTAATTTCCTCATATGCAGCCTGGCATGTGGGATCAAGATTATGCAAGATGCCATGTAACCCAGGGCCTGCATGACTTTCCTTGCAGTGAGCTGAGCTTGTCTTGTCAAAGCCATGAAGTAGACTGGTAGTTGCTTTTGTTTTTCTTCTGTGAGAAAAGCCATCTGAGTTATTGTGTCCAAATCCGCACCCAAAAAGGTTATCCTTTGGGATGGCACTAGTCTTGACTTCTGGATGTTGACTGTGTATCCCAAGGCCTGTAACAGGTGTATGACATAGGCCAAATCCTTTATAAGTCTTGTCCTGTTCTCCGCTTGTATCAGGCAGTCGTCCAGGTAAGGGTAAATTTGAATTCCCTGAAGCCTGCAATGTGCAATTACTGATACCAGGCATTTCGTGAATACTCTGGGCGCAGTAGATAAGTCAAAGGGCAATGCTGAGAATTGATAATGCTCTGATCCTGCAAGAAATCTGAGGTGTCTTCTGCAATCTGGTCATATAGGGACGTGCAGGTATGCCTCCTTGAGATCTAGAGTCACCAGCCAAGACTCCTTGCCCAACATGGGAAGAAGCTGCTGTAGGGTCAGCATTTTGAATTTTGGCACAATGAGATATGTGTTTAGTGCGGACAAGTCGAGAATAGGCCTCCATTGGGTGTCTTTTCTTGGTACAAGGAATAGTCTGGAGTAAAAGCCTTGACCTTGCTCCCGAGATGGTACCCTTTCTATTGCTTTCATCTGAAGTAAATTGTTGATTTGTCTTAAAGCCTCTGGCTTCTGGTTTGGTGGTAGGTTTGGCATTCCGCTCCTTCTTGGTAAAGCGTGGAAATGAAACCTGTAGCCTTTGTCTATTGTTTGCAATATCCATTTGTCTTTTGTAATGCAATGCCAGTTTTTTGAGAATAAAGCCAATTTTCTGCCCAAGGGTGTTTCCAGCTGTTCTCTTGTAGGCGGAATCAGAGTCAAGTCATTGTGTTTGTCCTGTGGAAGTGGTTGTAGTTGCAGCTGTGGCAGTACTCCTTTGGTTGGCAGGTTGCCACTGGCGACCCCTGTAGGCACCCTTTGATTGACCTCTGCCTCTTGGGCGTCTATTCCTGCTCCTCTGTGCTTTGGAGGTGTCTGGAAAGGACCAATTCTTTGAAGGCCAGTTTCTGCTGAACCTCGGAGGTTGGACCTGCAGAAAATCCTTAACTGTTTGCACAGATTTTGCTTTTTCTTCCACTTTCTTTAGAATCTCCTGTGCAGGGGAGCCAAATAAACTTTGTTTCTCCATTGGAGCATCTAGGAGTTTAGCCTTGACATGGTCCGGCAAGGATTGCTCTTTTAGCCAGACATGTCTACGAATTACTGCCCCAGTCATAGCTGATCTAAATGAAGCTTCCAGTGCATCATAGCCACATTTTAAGAAGTGATTACTGACCTGCTGAGAATTGTGTACCAAATCATGAAGGGCCTTACGGTCTAAAGGTTCAGGAGAAGAAAGTTTTTTATTCAGCTGATCTAGCAAATATTCCTGGTACTGTATCATATGGAATTGATAGTTTAAAGCCCTGGCAGAAAGAATAGCAGAGGTGTAAACCTTTTTTCCCCATCTCTCTAATGCTCTTGACTCCCTTTCAGAGGGTAGTGGGTTTTTAGCAGTGGCAGCTGCAACACCTTTCAGGCCCTGAGAAATAGTTTCTGGGTCTGTGGCATGGGCTTTATACAAGTGGAAGTGGGAATCAGGAAACCTGTAGTATCTGTCAGGTTTGGCAGGGGCCGGGGGAAGTGAGTCAGGGGCAGAGCTGACATCATTATATGCATCATCAACTACAGTTAGCACAGGAGGTATGGCTAAAGGCCTATGCTGTGGCAAGTGTAAGAAAGTCCTTAGTCTTTTTCTAGAATCAGAGAAATCTTGACCCTGCCATTGAAAGTGTTCCCTCAGAGTGTAAAGTTTCCCCAAATGAAAATTCCTCTGGAGGGGAAGCAGAAGGGATAGAGTCTTCTGCATCTGAATCCTCATAAGGCGAGTATGGCCCTTCCTGATGGTCTGACAAATCAGATCCATCAGAGGAGTAGTCAGAGGAGAGAGGTTCAGGGGGTTCAGTCCTGGGCCTTTTGTCAGGAGGAGGGTGGGAGGCCCTGTCTGGGTGAGGTTGGGAACCTCTAATCAGAGAAATAAGGTCCTCAGCAAGACTGAGCATCTGGGAACTTGAGGAAGGCCTCAGAGGTAGATTTTGCAGGCAATGCTTTAGCAATTTTAGCTACTTTAGCCCTGGAGAAAGCCTTAATAGACATAGAAGCAGGGGGCCTAGCTGCCCCACGTGCAGGAGTGGAAATGTCCAAAGGAATAGTGTCGGACAAATCTTGTGCACTTGCTTCTTCGGTAGGGATTTCTGTAGCCGACTCGGCCGGGGCCTCGCTGGCCATGGTAGTCGGAGGTATGTTTTCGGTGGAAGGAAGAACCGAGGCCTCGGTTTCAGCCGAAACAGAGACACTCGCGGTAGGCCTAACCGCGGTTTCAGCCGAAACTGCGGGCCGCGAGTGTCGGTCCTTTTCCTTGCGTTTTTTGGCTAAATGCGTAGTCGGAGTCTCCGACGGCATTTTATATGCAAAAGCGGATCCAAAAAACTCTTCCGCAAACTCCGACCGACGTCTAAGAGTCCGTCGGTTGAAGGAGGCACAGGCTAAACAAGCTGATACGTCGTGGTCTGGGCCTAAGCAAGGAAGGCAGTAGGAATGGAAATCCTTATGAGGTATTTGTTTCCCACAAGTTAAACAATTATTTACTTTGTCTGACATCGGCTGAGGCAAGAAAGAGTCCCCAACGAGGTATTTAGCTTTTTAGAAGTTTTCGGTAGCTGAATCTCTGGATCTGACCGACCGGCACTTGTGAACAGCTTCTGCTTCGGGCACCGCGCAGCAAGAAAGACTGAGGAAAATGGCGTCGGCTGATGCCTTTATACCCCAGCAGCTATGACGTCGGGGAAGATGCGACATCAGCAGAGGCCAGACCCAGACTTTGGAATCCGGCCGACCGAAGGGCTGCCTGAGGCAGGACAACCCATATGTTATGACTGCAGATGCATCCTTGAAGGACATCTGAGAGGCTTTCCCAGGTAAAGGACAGGGCATCCACTTTCCAAGCTCGACTGTGGTCAGTCCTTGTGCAGAATTTGTCCAATTGGTAGTTTTTCAAGGGAGGCAAACGGGTCTATCTCTGGGGTCCACTATTTGTTCAAGAGTTTGAATATTTTTAAATCCTGTTTCCATTCGTGTGGGTCCATGAGATTTCTGCTTAGGTTGTCTGCCAGTGAATTTAGCTTGCCTGGCAGGAATTGAGCTTGTAGGTGCACTTGGTAGCTCAAGGCTGTGTTCCCCAGAGCCAGGGCTAGTCTGCAGAGAGGGCACAAGTGGGTTCCCCCCAGCTTGTTTATGCACCACAGAAATGTGGTACTGTCTGTCTTTACTAATAATTGTCCTGGAAGAATGTAGTCCTTGAAGGCCGTCAGGGAATTCTGTACAGCTAACATTTCTTTTTGGTTGATATGCAAGTGCATCTGTCTCGGGTTCCATTTGCCCTGAATGCACTGCCCTGCCAAGTGAGCCCCCCATGCATAGTCTGATGCGTCTGTTAGGGTTTGGGTGGCGGGGGTAGAGTGAAAGGGAGCCCCTTGTTGTTGTAGCAGGCCTCTGCCCACCAAAGGAACTTTATACAAGGAATGATAGGAATCATTGATTCCAGGTCATGAGAATGTTAACACCATAGGCCTTTTAGATACCATTGCAGTTTCCTCATATGCAGTCTTGCATATGGAATTAGTAAATGCAAGAGGCCATGAACCCCAGGGCTTGCAGAATTTTCCTTGCAGATAGCTGGGTCTTTGTGGCCAGTTATTTGAAGTAGGTTGTTAAATAAACTTGTTTCTCTGGAATGATGAAAGTCATCTGGGAAGTTGTGTTCAAGCTTGGTCCCAGGAATACAATTTGTTGGCAGGGTAATGGTGTACCCCAGTGAGTTTGAAGTTTCTTTATGAATGCCAGATGCTTTAATAGCAATTACTGGCTTTCTGCCTGAATCAGGCAATTGTCCAGGTATGGGTATATCTGAATATTTATCTGCCTGCAAAATGCATTGGCTGGAGCTAGACACTTTGTGAATACCCTGGGCGCAGTAGATAAGCCAAAGGGAAGTGCAGAGAACCGAAAGTGCATGAAGCCTGCCCTGAAGCGTAGGTATTTCCTGCAAGATTCCCTTACTGGAATGTGCAGGTAAGCTTTCTTTAAGTCTAAGGTTGCCAACCAGGCATATTTGCCTATCCTAGGAAGCAGCTGTTGAAGTGTTAGCATCTCGGATCTATGCGGTCTGTCTGTCTATCTTTACGTTTTTTCGGAATATCGGTAGTGGGATGGCTTACCGAAGCCATTTCTGGAAAGTTAAACAGAGTACCAAAATAATATGCTGCAAATATAGACCGATGATCAGTTCGGGGGTTGAACAAGGCACAAAACCGACAACGAGGGTGGTCTGGGCCTAGACAAAGAATGCAGTACGATTGAAAATCTTTATGAGGCATTTGCTTTCCACAGGTAATACAATTGTTAACTTTTACTGACATCGGTTAAGAGCAAGAAAAAGGATCCTCCAACGGGGTACTTAGCTTTTTTGAAGACTTCGGTTCTGAAACTCGAAAGCGAAAATTTCAGGAGTCATGAGTCAGATTTCAGGAGTCAGCCGACCAGCACTTGCGAACTACTTCTGCTTTGGGCACCGCACGGCAAGAAAGACTGATGTAATAGCATCGGCTGCAAGTTTTATACCCTTGACAACCTGACGTCATGAAAGAGGCAGCATCAGACACAGGAATCCAAGACTCTGGTATTCAGGCCGGCTGAGGGCTACCTGCAGGCAGATAACCCAAATGCAATGACTGCAACAGTGAAACACGAAGAACATCGTGTTTCCTCAGGCTCCAGGGAAAATCCTGGATATCGGAGCTGAGGGGAGTCACAGGTCCTAGGCTGACTTTTGGCTAGAGAAGGGAGGTCCGGGGACCTTTTACATGTCATGTCTGTGGGATTTTGGCGCTCTCTCCTTCTCTTTAGTCCTTTTCCGCTCCACTTCCACAGACGTTGAAATGGGAGGTTAAGTCCCAGCCTGGGAGGGAGCAGAAGCAAGGGCAAGAGAGGAAGGAGAGGCGGCCATAGGGGCCGCTGTGACTGAAGCAGAGGACAAAGCAACCGCCTCAGAAATGGGAAGAAGGCCTTTCAGGGACAACTTATCCTTCCTGTCCTTGATAGCGCACGGGTTAAAACATGCGCATAGAGAGCAGTCAGTACCGAGATGGGCAACACCCAAGCACATTACAAAGAGTGCGGCCATCTGCTGGAGACAATTTATGGCCACACTCAGTACACCTTTTGAATACAGGCTCATCAGCCATGCTTCTATCCAGCCACTCAAACAAGAAAGGGAAAAAGGGGAGACAAATACCAGTTTTCCCCACTTAAACCACTCAAGTCACACAGAACACACTGAGAGGGGAGGGGAAGCAAAGCACACTAACCAACTAATGCTAAACTACAAGATCAATTTCATGACGCACCAGCGAGGGAATGAGAAGAGGGAACCTACGCTACAACACTATACTAATTTCAGAGAAAAAAAGGTGCTTAAACGCAGAAAAAAACACCACTGACTACTCGGAATTCAGATCATCACGATGCTTCAGCAAGCCGCGGCAAATGAGATTTGAGGTTGGAAGGTAGTGGAGGTGTATTATGGGTAAGGGGAGGAGCTTGGAGCAGATGCTAGTGAGACTGCCGGCTCAGATACGATACGGACCCAGTATCCCACAGGTTGAAGACCAAATGAAGTAAACTACTTCAGATTAATCATTCAACTTGTGAAGATTATATAGGAATGAGAGGTGTTCTAACTGGTTCTCAGACAGTAGCAGGCACTAGTTTAGATACTTTTTAAGAACAACCTGGACAATTATGGTATATTGCCAGCCCAGAAGGGCATTATTGCCCATGCTTGAAATATTTGCCTGGAAGACTGTATGTATGGAATTCATTTAGAACTCTGGAGACAAACTAACCATCCAACAGACTGCGAGTATCTGGTACACGTAGAAGCACATTAGGCTGCATGGCTAAGAACTGAAAATGGTGCCAACAGATATCACCCTTACGTCAGCCATCAGATCTCTGTTGGCTGGGAATGATGAAAAGATTCTTCAGGCTGGTCATGGCAGGAAGACCCAGGATCACTACTGCAACACTGACTATGAAGAACATCTTATTTGAAACCACTTTAAAATTCATTACCATGTTTAAACCTTTCCACTGACAGACATCCAACATTCATCTTCCCTATTCGCTCACATGACATTTCTTTTGATATGCTCCAATAAAGCAAACATGAAATGAAAATTTGTACACTGTAATGAACACTTACATACACTGTTGAAACCATCTTTCTTTTCTACTGCATACAAAGAATTGCGCACACTTTTCCTCAACTTATTTTGGTCTTACCAACATAAAATAAATTACATTCACTACAAACAAAAATATAAACTGAATAAAATAGACTCCCAGGTAAATCCTCCATAAGGTATGTAAACTCTTCCATATCCTTTGACAAAACAGTATTCACTTTATTAATACAGACGCAAAACTTACACTTATTGCGCTAACAGTGCCCTACTTGGTTTGGCAGTGTTACCTTTGTTAATGTCTGCTGCTTGTCTTTCTAAAATCTGCTTTAAAATTATTAGCCCTCTTATTTGTAAATCCAGGCTGTATAACTAAAACCTTTTTCACTTCTGCATTTCCATTAAAACATTTTCAGTCAGTTTTCACAATATTTTTAATCTGTTTACTATCAACTGCACAAGTTAAAACCAAACTAGACAAATCACTCCCCTCTGTAAAGCTATTCCTTTAAATTCTTTTCTGGATTACCTCCTCTCCTAAACCTTCCTTTAAACTATTCTTGTATATGGTTTCTTTCTTCATTTTCTGTAGTTCAATTATCAGCCCTCAATTGCAAGCTTTTAATCAGGTTATTTTTTAATGAAGAGGGATGCATACTTTTATAATGTAGTAATGAATTAAAAAAATGTAGTAATGAATTAAAAACTGGCATTAATTTAAAAAAGAAGGTAGAAAAGTCCTATCATCACTAATTTTAAATGACACTGTGTAAAAAGTTAATTTTAATCTTGTGATAAAATACTTGCACTGTTAAAAAAAATAACCTAAGGTACAGTTTAACTATAAAAAGAAAATTTTCAATTCACCTTCAGAGCTGCTCTACACAAAACAAAAGTCATCAAAATAATGTCCATAAAAACTTGTTCTATTTTCCCAAAAATGTATCAATAAATTAGCACACGTACCATAATTCAGAGCTAATGTTACACCCATCACTTCTCCCTTTATTTGCTGAAAATAGTGTCCTTCAAAAACAATGAATAAATATTAAAAAAATATGCATAGATTAACTAATAAGCACTACATCCTGCACAGTGCAAGTCAGTTCTAATTTTCTGTTAACAATCAGTAACACTACCCTACCTGCAGTATGGCTTACTTCTTTACACTCGTAATGATTTGCCCTCTTCACTGTGTGCATGCGCACATGCATGTGTACACCTATATATAAAGAAATCACAGACTGCAGCAAGATAGAATAAAGTGCAATCACCTGCATTAGAAGTTGTAGTTAAGTACAAACTTGCAGTTTTAAAAGTACTGTATTTCATTTTTTTCTGTACCTGTGTGTTTCACTGAACAGCGTGTGCTGTGAATCTCTCTGCAGTTTGTCCTCACCCACCCTCCCTGTTCTGGTTTTGGTGGCTCGGGAATTGCCCGCCCCTCCTGTAAATCTGTATTTGAACACTCCTGAGTCAATCTCATTTGCTTACTTAACCGAATACAGTGAGAAGACTTGAGAAGGCAAACTTACTTAGGTTCTTCCTTCCTCTCTCCTTGCACTTTACTAACAAAAAAAAATTGCACTTTATTCATCAACATTTACTGTATTTGTGTTTCCTCCTACTTTATTTTGTTTTTGCCTCTTTTTAAAAGTACTCAGTTTTATTTATTCTGGTGCATTTATTACTGCTTGGTAGTAGCCTGATTAAATTATAACTGTTATTCTAAAGTCTGCTGGTTTAAGCACTTGGGCTTAATACTGGTTGTTTTACATTAAGAAGGTTTGTGGTCTGCACTGTTGTGGCAGGAAAGGTAGCTTGCATCCTTCTAAGCTGGGAACTGCCGACTGAAGGCTCAGTGTCTGCTATTCTAAAAGTGTATTAGATCTAGTTTAAGCACTTGGGCTTCAGGCCAGTTATTCTACATTAAGGTTTGTGGTCTGCACTCTTGTGGGAGGAGAGGCTGGACTCTGCCCTTCTGAGCTGGGAATTTCTGGTCACAGGCTTATATTGTGCCTGCTTATTTGAACTGTTTCTTTCTGAAACTGGCGTGCCTTGTTGCTGTAGCACAGGACCAGATTCAGGCCTGCTGCATCTAGCTTTGTTTGTATAACTTGAGCACTGATCCAGGCCATCTTTTTTTGGAGAAGGTTCCCCTGCACCCTAGTAGCAGGAGTGTGCAGTTAGAACTTGTCCGATTGAAGACTGCTGAACAGGGCTCAGGTTTGCGCTTTTTTCTGGTTAATTGGGTAACTTGTTTAAATCAGTTGTTCCTTTTAGGTTCATAGGTTCATACTAGGCTATCTGCCCGAGGGCATTTACAAGCCTAGCCCATAGTTTTGTGGCTTACGCCACCCCTTTAGTATGGGGAACTATACCCATTATTTTGCTGTGCCTCTGTCGAGCAGTGACACTGAGGTAATCCCTGGGGTATATCTGCGATCTCCCATCCATTGGTCAAGATTTCTCTTGAACAAGGCCAGCGAGGTGCTCTGCCTCACATATACCGGGATTTTATTCCACAGCATAGGGAGTCTTTGGGTGATGAATCTATCCCTCCAGCACGTCCTATTAATAGCCGTGTCGAGGTTTAAGTCTCCCGCCCTTGTGGCTCTGACGGATCTAGATTTTTGAGGTGAAGCATATTCATCAAATCTGGGTTTGACATGGCCTTGTATGTTAGGCAAAGGTCACCTCTGAGCAAGCGGTAGGCGACTGAATAGAGCTGGAGTTCTTTCAGTCGGGCAGCATAGGACAGATGTTTGAGACCCTTTATCCTTTTGGTGAGGAACTTTTGTGGCCTCTCCAGCTGCTGCAAGTGTCGGGTCAGATACATTCCGAATGGGGCATTGTACTCAATCATTGGTCTGATGAGTGATGAGTATAGGGAGACTATGACCTCCCTTGATCTAGATGAGAATCCCTTCATGATAAGGTGGGCAATGTAGAAGGTCTTCCTAACTACTTTAGCTACATGGGTGTCGAATGACAGACTACTATCAACCTTTGTCCCCAGGTCCCTGATAACTTCTTCTGTGCTCAGTGGATTGCCACCTATTTGGTAGCTAGGGGTAACCTTGTTTTTCCCGAAGGGTATGACTATGCATTTTTTGGCATTTAACTTTAGGCCATGGCTCTGGCACCAGTTATCCGTTTCTGTGAGACCCTTCTGAAGGATATCTGTGTCAGATGTGTTTTCTACTATGGCGCCCAGTTTGCAGTCATCTGCAAACTTTGTCAGCCATAACCCTCCTGTGTTTGCTTGTACTCGGAAAAGTAGATGCCAAACAAGAGTGGGCCCAGGACTGAGCCCTGTGGTACACCACTTGTGACAGGCTTTGAGTCTGACATGGCGCCAGCAACTCTGACCCTGTGGGTTCTGTCACTCAGCCAGTTTGCAACCCATCTTGTGATGTATGGGTTAACATTTAAGCTGATGAGTTTTTCAATGATACCCGAGTGGGGTATTGTATCGAAGGCCTTCGCCAGATCGAGGTAGGCTGTATGGACTGCCTTTCCCTCATCAATGGCTTTGGTGACTGTTTCGAAAAAGTCAACCAAGTTTAGAAGGCATGATCTGCCTTTGACAAAGCCAAACTGGGATGGATCCAAAGTCTGCAAATTCCCTATGTCTTTATTTATTAGGTCCATTATGATCCTCTCCATGGCTTTGCAGATAAGGCTTGTCAAGCTAATGGGCCGGTAATTTCCAGGGTCGGTGGAGGGAGCGCCATTGAGATGTAGGACGAGAGTTGCAGTGCGCCACACCCTGGAATGTATCCAGAGGTAAGACTATGATTAAACAGCTGTCCTAGCTGTGGGTTTAATTCCTCGTTGAGTTCGTGGAGCACACAGCCGGGGACACCATCAGGTCCCATGGATGCTGTGTTTTTTGCTTTGGAGAGAGCAGTTCTCACTTGGGCGTTGGAGATGTTTGGGGGGCTGCAATTGCTTGGTATAGATATCTCTCCTTTTGGGGGGGAGGGGGGGAGAAGTTTGCACTGAACCTGTCAGCCAGTATGTTGGCAATGTCTGTAGGATCAGTAATCTTCACATCATTTTGAACTAGTTCTGAGCATATCTGGGAGTTTCCTCCCAGGTTTCTAACATAGCTAAAGAAGGCCTTATGATTGTCTTTTGAGTCTTTAGCTATTTTTCTCTCAAAATTTGCTTTGGATGATTTTATGAGAGCTCTTAGTTTTTTACTTATAGTGATCAAGGGTGTCTTACCTTTTAAGGATTTTGCTCTATCTTATAGTAGCTTCCTCCTTTTGTTGTAGAGTTTGTTTATGGCTGGGGTCCACCAGACTGGACGCTTGCCTTTGGTACAAAGAGTCTTTGTTTTGCTTGGGATTGCCTTATCCATGCAGTCCTGCAGGTGCTGGTAGAAGGCATTCTGTAAGTGATTCAGCGGCTTGAGTACTGTTTTCCGCCTCGGGGCCTTAAAGGAGACCACACTAGTCTTTAGAAGTGTGAAGTCGGCTTCGAGAAGTTCTTTACTGTGGTCTTTTTATTTCAGGTGGGGTGGGATGAGGACCTCCAGCGAGATAAGTTGTGATCTGATCTCACCAGTGAGGGGTATACTTCGGTGTTGAACATTGTGCTCCCATGTTCGTGATGATGAGATCAAGTATGTTTTCTCCTCTTGTGGGGATGGTGACTAGTTGTTCCATGGCATTTGAGTTTATGAATTCCAGGAACTTTTGGGCTAGGGTGTTTGGCCTTGAGTAGTGTTCCCAGTCTATATTAGGGTAATTGAAGTCACCTAGTATGATGGTGTTTGGTGATACATTTATCCCCTCTAGTGTTTTCAGGAAGGACATGTGAGGTTCCTGAGTTTGTGAGGGTGGCCTGTAACATGCTACAATTTGCAGAGCAGTCTTGCCTACGGTTAATTGCACCTGGATGGTCTCCGATGCATCGTGCGTTGCCACCAGTCTTGAGGTGTGGGTGTCCTTGATGAATATGGATACCCCCCCTCCTTTCTTGGTATTGTCCGGATTTTGGGGCCGGAACGCATGATAAGAGGTAAAACCTGATAGTGCTGGGGTGCTCTCAGGAGCCTTGAACCAGGTTTCTGTCACTGCACAGACATCGATGTTCTCCATACTGAGAAGGGCCTCTATTGTTATATATGTGTGTGTGTGTGTGTGTATGTATATGTATATAAAATTGCACTTCATCTGCTTTTACCGTATTTGTGCTTCTTCCTACTTTATTACTAGGGGCATTGACTACAACTCTGAACTGAGATACATAACAATAAGCATCCTTTTCTGTGCATTTAAAGTGTTTTTTGTATTGCACCTGCTTTATTTTCTGAACAAAAAAAATATACTTGTTTCCCACCTTTCTAAGCTAGTATAGTCCAGTTTTCAGGTTAGTGCTGAATTCAGGGCTGTGTTGCAAATCTCTGTGGTTGCCCATACCTTACTTGGATAGAAGGAAGTTTCTCTGTTCACCTGAGAGAAGGGAGCTTTGAGCAGCCGCCCTGACCCTGCAGGAGTGGTTTCAGCCCAGACATTAGCAGTTTACTGGCCATTTTGGGCTAATTTTTCTCTCTCTCTCATTTCCCTGCTATAAAAAGCAATTGACTGGTTTTGCATGCCGAGCAGCGCTGGGTAGCTAGGGTATAACTATTCCTGGCTCTACAAAGTCTCCTCTTCAATTTTTCCCTTGGAACTAGACAAATTTTCAAATTAAGCACTCAAGCTATTCATTTCTCAACCCTGCACTTGCTCAAAACTCATAGCAAGCACTTATAAACTCTAGCACTAGACCTCCCCCTATACTGTACAGAAGGACAAGGCTCTATTCAACCTTATCAGCCATTCAGTAAAACAGCTCACTGTACCCATCTAGGCATATCCAAAGGGCAGTTTCAGGTGTACTCTCCAGTCCAACCGGTGAATCTGGACATTTTGAGGCAATGTTACAACTGCCTCATGTACACAGACAACCCTCTGCTCCTACCACCAAACATGAATACATGCGAGAGATGCAATTATACAGCCAAACTGGAGGCTAAGCTCTTTCAACCCAAGAGTGGATCAGACAAGTCAAGAGGAGAAGGAAAATACTGGCATCACACCACCAGTCTCACATAGACCCATTAAACCAGCACCGGCAAAAAACACACAAATACATGAAAACATACTCGGAGGCTCTAAATAAAAATCTGCAAAAGCAACAGAGACCTCCAAAGCAGACATCCAAGCAACCTCCACCCTCCAACACAAACCATGAAACATATACTTCACAAAACCAGTGTGCCACGCAATCACGGCCATTAAGGCAAAATAACATACCCAACATACTAGTAATAGGTGAATCTATAGTCAGGCACACTGACGTCCCACTCACTAGGCTGAATAAGGAGAAGGTTACTGTTTGCTGCCTGTTGGGTGCCAGGATCCACCACATAACACAAGCACTCAGGTCACTCCAGAATAAGTACGAATCTGTCATTGTCCATGTTGGTGTGAATGACCTGAGCAGTACCTCCCTAGACTACATGAAAAGAGACATGGAAGAGCTCTCTGATCACGTAAGCCCAGGCCGGTATGACCCTGACACTGAGTAGCACCCTGCCCTCACCAAGAATAATACCACAGTATAAAGAAAAAAATATAAATTTCAACACTTGGCCAAGTTTCTGGTGTCCTTCAAAAGGAATTCAGTGTATGTCCCCCTGGGATGACATACTCGACAAGCCACGCTGCTTCACTAGAGACTGCTTGCACCTGTCACCCTTAGGCTTTTGAATATTGGACAAGGCTCTTCCACCCCATAGTGCCTTTTTTAGGCAAGGCTCAAAAGACAAACCCACCGCCGTAAATAGCACAAGTAACAAAAATCTGAGGGTAATGCTACTCAATGCCAGAAGTCTAAACCTGAAAATGTACACACTCGAGGCACTCCCTCAGTATGGAGAAAATCGATATATGTGCAGTAACAGAAACCTGGTTTAAGGCTCCAGAGAGCACCCCAGCATTACCAGGCTACAACTCATACCATACATTTCAACCACAGAACCTGGACCGAAATACAAAAGGCAGGGGAGTATCCATATTCATCAAGGATAACCACACATCCAGGTAAATGGCACAGCACGATGCTTCAGAGATCATCAACGTGCAAGGACAACGGGCAAAACTGCAATTCAAATTGTAGCTTGCTACAGATCACCCACCATGTCCAAGGGCCCCCATTCCGTGTTTCTGGAAACACTGGGAAATATAAAGGTCCTACCAAACATCCTAATATTGAGTGATTTCAACTACCCAAACATTAACTGGGAGAACTACTCAAGTACTAACTCCCTTGCCCAACATTTCCTAGAATTTATAAACTCAAACGCCTTGGATCAACTGGTCAACACTCCCACCAGAGGTGACAACATATTGGACCTGGTCATCACCAACATGGGCGACCGGTGTTCCACACCGAAGGTCAACCCCTCGCTGGTTAGAGCTGACCATAAACATATCACTTTGGATATCCACATTCTGCCCCCACCCCCGGACAAGGAAACCACCATGAAAAACTTTTCAAAAGCAAACTTCACGTTACTTAAGACAGAGGTGGAAAGCTTCAAAGCCCTCATGCTAAAGGATAACGCTGTCCAAGCTGCAAAATCCTTTACTAATGCATTCTACTGGCACCTACAAGAATGCATGGATTGTGCTATCCCAATCAAAACCAAGACTCACTCCTCCAAGAAAAGGAAACCAGTCTGGTGGACCCCTGCCATAAACAAGCTATACAATAGAAGGAGGAAACTAGTACAGAAAAGAGTAAAATCCCAAGAAGGGAAGACATCCCTGATCAGTATCAACAAGAAACTACGATCCCTCATAAAACTGTCCAAGGCGAGCTTCGAAAAAAAAATTGCCAAGGACTCCAAAAATAACCACAAGGCATTCTTTAGCTATTGTCAAGAATCTAAGTGGCAATGCTCAGAGATAGTGCAGAATGGCACAAAATACACTGAACCAACCCGATATTGCCAACATCCTGGCAGACAGGTTCAGTGCAAACTTCACCCGCCTCTCACCTGCAAGAGAGCCCATAACCATACCAGAAGAATGTAGAGCTCCTGAAATCACAGACACTCAGGTTAAAATAGCCCTCTCCAAAGCCAAAAACACAGCATCAATGGGACCGTACGTGTCCCAGGCTGCATCCTACACGAGCTCAAAGATGAACTAACCCCTCACCTAAACATACTGTTCAAACTCAGCCTCTCCTCCGGCTATGTACTCGCACAGTAGCGCGCAGCAACAGTTATTCCATTCCACAAAGGTGGAGCCACAACAGATCCCAGGATCTATCGCCCTCTATAAACCCAACTAGGTTGGTCTGCAAGGCTATGGAGTGTGCCATCATGGAACACATTAACAGAGACATTGGGAATCTCCAAACACTGGACCCTACCCAGTTCGGCTTTGTTAAGGGCAGATCATGCCTCCTAAACCTGATGGACTTCTTTGAGACAGTTACCAAGGCTACAGATGAGGGAAAGGTGGTACACACAGCCTACCTAGACCTTGCAAAGGCCTTCAACACCATTCCCCATTCTGGTATTATAGACAAGCTCACCAGCCTGAAAATAAACCCCTATGTCACAAGATGGGTTACAAATTGGCTCACGGACAGAACCCACATGGTGGGCGTTGTGGGAGTTGCAGGAGCTAGGTCTGACTCTAAACCGGTTACAAGTGGCGTTTCCCCAGGGCTCAGTCCTAGGACCCCTCCTGTTAGGCATATACTTCTCAGAGGTACAGGCAAGCACAGGACGACTATGGCTGACCAAGTTCACAGACGACTGCCAACTAGGGGCTATAATTGACTCTCTGGCTAACACAAACATCCTCCAAAAGGGTCTCACTGAGATGGATACCTGGTATCAAAATCCTCACAAAGAGGATTACTGGCCTCAAACAGATGCCCTACACTGACCAGTCTCAAATAAACTCCAGCTTTACTCCGTAGCATATCGCCTACAGCAAGGTAATCTCTGCCTAATATATAAAGCTATGTCAAACCCAGAGCTGTTGGACATGCTACACCTAAAGAAATCCCAATCCCTTAGTGCTACACGCTCTATGGACCTAAACCTTGTCACAATAAACAGGACATGCTGGAGGGAAAGATTCTTGTCCCAGAGACTTCCCATACTCTGGAACAGGCTACCCATCTATGTCAAGCAAAGTTCTTCATTAGCAATAGTCAAGAAAAATCTTGCTGAGTGGTTGGGAAATAGGAAATACACCCCGGGGATCACTTCTGTGTCTGCTCGACAGTGGCACATGAAAATAACTTTCTTGGGTGGCGTAAGCCAGAGAACCCTGTTGGCTAAGCTTCATAGGTCCTCAGGCCGATAGCCTAGTACCTACCTATGAACCTATGGCCTCAAGCTAAATGCCAAAAAGTGCATAGTCATCCCCTTTGGAAAAAACAAAGTACCCACAAACTACCACATATGTGGTAGTCCCCTAAATACAGAACACATAAGGGATCTGGGGACCCAAGTAGATAGTAATTGCTCCTTTGGTAATCACATTGCCAAAGTGGTTAGAAAATCCTTCTATGTGGCCCACTTAATCACAAAAGGGTTTGCCATCCAGATCAAGAGAGGTCATTGTGCCCCTCTCCTCATCACTCATCAGACCCATCATAGAGTACAATGCCCCATTTGGGATGTACCTTACAAGACACCTGCAACAGCTGGAAAGACCACAGACGTACCTCACCAAGAGGATCACTGGCCTCAAACAGACGCCCTATGCAGCTCAACTGAAGAAACTCCAGCTGTACTCTGTTGCATACCGCCTACTCAGAGGTTATCTCTGCCTGACATACAAGGCCATGTCCAACCCAGAACTGATGGACGTGCTCCAGCTAAAGAAAACCTTATCCCCTCGAGCCACACGCTCCAGGGATCTAAACCTCACCACAACAATAAATAGGACGTGCTAGAGGGATAGATTCCTGTCCCAGAGACTTCCCATACTTTGGAACAAGATTCCAGTCTACATTAGGCACAGCTCCTTGTTAAAGCTCTTCAAGAGAAACCTTGACGACTGGATGGGAAACAGTACGTTTACCCCGGGGATCACTTCAGTGGCTCTGCTGGACAGAGGCACAGGGAACTACTCTAAGGGGGCGGCGAAAGTCAACACATTCTGGCTAGGCTTATAAATGCCTTCGGGCAGATAGCATAGCACCTACCTATGAACCTAATTGTGTAAGACTGCATGTGTATATTTGAATCTCCTCAACTTTGCAAATATGAAAGGGCCTTTCTACATCCATCTGCATGTATTTTCAACTACCAAAACTTACAGCAAAGACAGTACAATTATTACTATAGCAATTCTTAACTTCATATTCTTAGATAAACTTCCTCCCAACACTGAAAAATGTCTGACAAAGTTCAGCAACAGGGCAGGACCTGAAAATTTACAGTAACAATCTCTGTCAAAGGGCACAAAGGAAAGTCTAACAATTTAAGACACTATTCCACTTTAAACCAACTGTGAATTAAGTATTGAATATTTTAATGAAGGCAAAAGAACTGGAAATGAGAATAGTTAGAAAAGTGAAGGAGTAAATTACATAAAAATAACTGGAATTTGTGGTTACACTGCATGCAATACAATGTTTAAGAAAGGAGTTACAGGACCACTACGGGCAAACAATGGAAAAACGCATATTTTTTTATCTTGCCATGATTTACTGCACTTCCTAAAGCTGCCTGCATCAAAACAAGTGCTCATTCCTAATTTTATTTATTTTACTCTTGTCTGCCCTCATGGGGGCAGACATCGTGACTCCGCCCTACCATTTGTTGTCAGACTAGACTTCCATTCACTTAGAATGGACCACCTGAAAAAAAAATGCCAAGTTTGAGAGTCTGCAGCTCATGTGTCATTGACTGGTATGTGCCGTGTTTTACAAATGTTGTTCCTACTGATGTACTACACATTCTCTGAAAGAAACTTGCAAAAGTGTCAACAAATTACCGACATAAAAAACACTTTTCACAAGGAGCAGTTTTGCAAGTTTCAATTCCTGGCTAAATTACTCCTCCCATCTCCCCTCCTTCAGTGGGCTACAGTCTCACATTTCAGGCTTGGGTAGCTTCAACTATTTTGTCAGCTTTGCATGACAATAGACATAAAAAAAATCACAGCCTGGTGTGCCACTAAAACTGTTCCCTTATACGTCTCCACTTCTGAATAGCATTTCCTCAGGAATAAAAAAAAAAAAAAAAGCACACACATCAGTCCAGAGTTTGGGCCAATCTATCCATTTCTTATTGTGCACAGTAAAACATTCAGTTTATAATGCATTCTGGCTGCTGACATGGTTATCTTTACATAGTTCTCTTATAGCATAACCTGAACTTATGGTATTCAATGCCAAGCTTTACAACAGTTCTCATTTTCTTAACAATGACCTCCCAAGCCTCTGATGTGACCCAGTACTTTGTCAATATACTGTAAATACATAGATTAATACAAATGTGTGCACATGACACGTACAATAATACGCACATCATTAATACAAGATAAATGCAACATAAATCATATGAATATAGTTATGATTTCTAGTTTATGACCCTGTTTGTCTATGGAAACTTCTTTTTGAATTTATGTTCAAGCAGTTGTATATTTGTTGTATATTATCTTGTTTAATTATTTCTCAATATTCTAACCACTGTGTATGCTGCATCAATTGTAAAACTCTGATTTTACTCCTTTTATATTTTCTATGCTCTTTGTACAAAATAGCTATGTTTGTATAATTTATTTTTATTATTTTTTATAATTGTTTACTATGTATCTTTCTCCCCCAACCTCCGCTGAAAATGGTCATCTTGTGTCCAGTTGGACTAACCTGTTAAACAAATGGAAAATAAATAAAAAATAAAATATACCAAGAAAATCAATCAATATACCAAGAAAAATCCAAAACGTAAGAAAAAAAAAAAAAACAGAAGGAAGGGAAATGTTTCCTTGATGCTGTCATGAAAATCCCAGTCACTTATTCAGATGTTATGGGCAAACATATATATATATATATATATATATATATATATATATATATATATAAAATATATTAGGCAAAACAACTTACCCAACACACTAGTCATAGGTGACCCACTTACCAGGCTAAACAAAGAGAAGGTTACTGTCAGCTGCCTGTCAGGTGCCAGGATCTGCCACATAACCCATGCACTCAGGTCACTCCACAACCAAGTACAAATATGACTCTGTCATTGTCCATGTTGGTGTGAATGACCCGAGACATGCCTCCCTGGATTACATGAAGAGATACATGGAAGAGCTCTCTGATCTTGTAGCCCAGGGAGGTATGACCCTAGCCCTGAGTAGCATTCTGCCATCGCCCAGAATGATACTGCAGTACAAGGACAAAATGATTGACTTCAACAATTGGCTAAGCTTCTGGTGTCATTCTAAGGGGATCCAGTATCTGTCTGCCTGAGACGACATGGTCGACGGACCATGATGTTTTGCCAGAGATGGCCTGCACCTGTCGCCCATGGGATTCTGGATACAGGCTAAGGCTCTTGCCACCCCTATAGTGCCTTTTTTAGACAAGTTTCAAATGTAACATGAACAGGCAAGCAAAAACTGAGGGTAATGCTACTCAATGCTAGAAGTCTAAATCTCAAAATGCAATCACTCAAGGCACTCATTAAAATGGAGAACATAGACATGCAGTGACTGAGACCTGGTTCAAAGCTCCAAAGAGCACCCCTGCACTACCAGGCTATAACTCATACCACACTTTTTGGCCACGTAACCTGGACCGGAACACTAAAGGCGGAGGTGTGCCCATATTCATTAAAGGAAAACAACAGGATATCAAATCAAATATCTCTACCTGATGTCTCTCTAAACACCCTAATAATGGGCGATTTCAACTACCCCACCATTAACTAGGAAAACTACTCATGTACCAACTCCTTCGCTCAACGCTTTTTGGAATTCATAAATTCTAGTGCCCTGGATCAACTTATCTACACCCCCACCAAGGGCAATAATATCATAGACTTAGTCATTACTAACATGAATGACCAGTGTTCCACACCCGAAGTCAACTCCTTGTTGGTCAGATCCGACCATAACCTAATCCCCCTAGATATCCATATCCCGCCCCCACCCCACATTAAGGAAACCATGGTAAAAAATTATTCCATAGCCAACTTCATGCTTCTTAAGAGAGAAGTGGCTAACTTCATGACACCCATGCAGACGGCCAATACAGTTACGACTGCTGAATCTTACACAAATGCACTCTATAAGCACTTACATGAGTGCATGGATCGTGCTATCCCAAACAGAACCAATAAGCTATCCTCCAAAAAAAGGAAGCCAATCTGGTGGTCCTCTGCCATAAACAAACTGTACAACAGAAGGAAGAAACTGTTGCAAAAGAGAGTAAAATCCCATGAGTGGTGGAGCTCCCTGGTCAGCCTCAGTAAGATGCTGAGATCCCTTATAAGAGCATCCAAAGCTAGCTATGAAAATAAAATCACCACTAATTCTAAGGACAACCACAAAGCATTCTATACCTATGTCAAGAATCTCAATGGCAACACCCAGATCTGCTCAGATTTACAGCACAACTGCATGAAAATTACAGAACCAACTGATACTGCCGACATTCTGGCAGATAGGTTCAGTGCTAACTTTACCACCCTCTCACACCCTAAAGGGCCCATATCTATACAGGAAGAATGCAGAGTCCCTGTAATCACAACTACACAGGTAAAAGCTGCACTCTCTAAAGCCAAAAACACAACATCCATGGGACTGGACAACATCCCAGACTGCATTTTACACAAACTACAGAACAAACTGGCTCCCCACCTAAGCACCATGTTCAATCATAGCCTCACATCAGGCTTTGTGCCCACTGAATGGCGCACAGCAACAGTTATCCCACTCCACAAAGGGGGTGCCACCACTGATCCCGGGAACTATTGTGCTATTAGCCTGATGAGCTTGGTCTGCAAGGCCATGGAACGTATAGATTCATAGGTAGGTACTAGGCTATCTGCCCTGGGGCCTATACAAGCCCAGCCAAAAAGGTACCCCAGCTTTTACCACCCAAGAAAATTATTTTCCTGTGCCACTGTCGAGCAGAGCCACAGAGGTGATCCCCGGGGTGAATTTCCTATTTCCCATCCAATCATCAAGATTTTTCTTGAAGAGTGCTAATGAAGAGCTTTGTTTGCTATAGATAAGTAGTTTATTCCAGAGTATGTGAAGTCTCTGGTAAAGAATATATCCCTCCGGCATGTTCTATTTATTGTGATGACAAGGTTTAGGTCCCTAGAGCGTGTAGCTCGGAGGGATTGGGATTTCTTTAAGTGGAGCAAGTCCAAAATTTCTGGGTTGGAGATAGCTTTGTATGTTAGGCAGAGATCACCTTTGAGTAGGCGATATGCGATGGAGTAAAGCTGAAGTTTTTTGAGATTGTCTGTGTAGGGCATCTGTTTGAGGCTGGTAATCCTCTTTGTGAGGCATTTCTGTGGCCTTTCCAGTTGTTGTAGATGTCTTGTGAGGTACATACCAAAAGAGGCGTTGTACTCTATAATGGGTCTAATGAGTGATGAGTAGAGGGGAACAATGACCTCTTTTTTCCTGGATGAAAAACCTTTTGTGATGAGGTGTGCCACTTACAAGGATTTCCTGACTACTGTAGTGATGTGATTATCAAAGGAGAGACTACTGTCCACCTCTGTCCCAAGGTATCATCACATTTTCAGTGTTAAGTAGACCGCTGCCTTTGTGCTATTTCATGGGTACAGAGTTTTTACCAAAAGAGATGATACTGCACTTTTTGGCATTGAGCTTGAGGCCATGGCTTTGACACCAGGTATCTGTCTCAGTGAGGCCCTTTTGTAGGATGTCCACATCGTTAGGAGTTTTGATTATGGCTCCTAAAATAAATACAAATACAAGTTCACAAAAATGGATAACGGAGCACACTTCTCTAAAACCCAAGATCTTCAACAACATTCCCCATTCAGGTATCATACAAAAGTAAAGGTTTGAAAAATAAACACATATGCAGAAAGATGAACATCAAACTGACAAAGACAAAACACATACAGAGCGAGTTGTAGATACCTCATCAGAAAGTAGCCAGTGGTGTGCCAAGACTCAGTGCTGGGTCCTTTCTTTTTTAGTATTTATTTCTAAGATCTCAAAGCAAACAGCCAAGACCTCAGTCTAACTACAAAACTGGAGGTGGTGGTGAAATCACCCTATGACACCCAAACCTCTTTTTCTGGATGAGAAACCTTTTGTGATGAGGTGTGCCATGTAGAAGGATTTCCTGACTACTGTGGTGATGTGATTATCAAAGGAGAGAATACTGTCCACCTGTGTCCCAAGGTCTCTTATCACACTTTTGGTGTTAAGTATACTACCACCTATGCTGTAGTTCATGGGTACAGAGTTTTTACCAAAGGGGATGACAACGCACTTTTTGGCATTGAGCTTGAGGCCATGGCTTACCAGGCATCTGTCTCAGTGAGGCCCTTTTGTAGGATGTCCACGTCATTAGGAGTTCTGATTATGGCTCCTAGTTTGCAGTCATCTGCAAACTTCATTAGCCAAAGACCTTCTGTGTTAGCCCGTACTTCAGAGAAGTAGATACCAAACGGGAGAGGACCCAGGACTGAACCCTGTAGTACTCCACTTGTCACTGGTCTGAAGTCAGATTTGGAGTCTGCTACTTTCACAGTTTGGGTTCTGTCAGTGAACCAGTTGCCAACCCATCTTGTGACATAGGGATTTATACCTAGTTTAGTGAGTTTATCTATAATTCCAGAGGGGGGGATGGGGTAGAAAGCCTTGGCATGATCTAGATAGGCTGTGTGAACCACCTTACCCTTGTCTATGGCTTTGGTGACTTCTTCAAAGAAGTCTATCAGGTTTAGGAGACATGATCTGCCTTTTACAAACCCGAACTGGGTGGAGTCCAGAGTGTGGAGATTACCAATGTCTTTGTTTATAAGTTCCACGATGATAAGTTCCATGGCCTTGCAGACCAGGCTTGTCAGGCTAATGGGGCGGTAGTTCCCGGGGTCCATAGTGGCTCCCCCCTTGTGGAGTGGGATAACAGTCGCTGTGCACCATTCAGCAGGCACAAAGCCTGAGGTGAGGCTATGATTGAAAAAAAATAAACAGCCTCTGCAAGGCTCAAACCCAGGACCCTGCACACCATAGCCAAAGTGATTTACCACTAAGCCCTGTCAGATATCATTATGGAACTCATAAACAAAGACATTGGTAACCTCCAAACTCTGGACCTCACCCAATTCAGGTTTGTGAAAGGCAGATCACGCATCCTGAACCTAATCGACTTCTCTGAGGCAGTCGATGAGGCTAAGGTGGTTCACACAGCCTATCTTGACCTCGCCAAGGCTTTTTACACCATCCCCCATTCTGGAATTATAGCTAAACTCACTAAACTACGTATAAAACCCTACGTTACAAGATGGGTTGTCAACTGACTCACTGACGGAACCCACACTGTAAAAGTTGCAGACTCCAAATCTGACATCAAACCAGTGACAAGTGGAGTATCACAGGGTTCAGTCCTGGGACTTCTCCTGTTTGGTATCTCCTTCTCTGAAGTACAGGCTAACACAGAAGGCTTCTGGCTAATGAAGTTCGCAGATGACTGCAAACTAGGAGCCATAGTCGAGCCCCCAAATGATGTGGACATCCTACAGAAGGGCCTCACTGAGACAGATGCCTGGTGTTAGAGCCATGGCCTCAAGCTCGATGCCAAAAGTGCACTGTCATCCCCTTTGGTAAAAACTCTGTACCTGTGAGCTACCACTTAGTCTCTCCTTTGATAATCACATTGCCACAGTAGTCAGGAAGTCCTTCTACGTGGCACACCTAATCACAAAAGGGTTCTCATCCAGGGAAAAAAAGAGGTCATTGTTCCCCTTTACATGACACTTATTAGACCCATTATAGGGTACAACGCCCCTTTTGGAATGCACCTCACAAGACATTTGCAGCAGCTGGAAAGGCCGCAGAAGTACCTTCAAAGAGGATTACTGGCCTCAAACAGATGCCCTACACTGACCATCTAAAAAAACTCCAGCTTTACTCCATAGCATATCGCCTACTCCGAGATAATTTCTGCCTAACATATAAAGCTATGTCAAACCCAGAGCTGTTGGACATGCTACACCTAAAGAAACCCCAATCCCTCTGAGCTACATACTCTAGGGACCTAAACCTTGTCACCACATGACATGCTGGAGAGAGAGATTCCTGTCCCAGAGACTTCCCATACTCTGGAACAAGCTACCCATCTATATCAAGTAAAGTTCCTCATTAGCGCTTTTCAAGAAAAATCTTTGAGTGGATGGGAGATAGGAAAATATACCCCGGGATGGGAATCACTTCTATGGCTCTGCTCGACAATGGCACAGGAAAATAACTTTCTTGGGTGGCATAAGCCAGGGAAACTTGCTGGCTAGGCTTACCTAAGCCCTTAGGCCGATAGCCTAGTACCTACCTATGAACCTATTATTAGACTAAATACAATATTATGTAGCATTGAAATGTGCTGACATAAGGGTGACAGTTCATTATTTACCCATAAAACAAATGTCAGAGTGGAAAAGTTCAAATAGTGGATAAAGAGGAGGAGGGAGTGAGAAAAAGTAGTTTTTAGAAGTAATAATTAGGGTAGATATGGGAGGCAGGAGAAAAAATGAGTAAAAGCAACATTACAGTAAGAGAAACTAAACCAAGGAAAAGAAGAAATAACATGGACAACAAGATTTACTGTGTGTGTGTGTGTGTGTGTGTGTGTGTGTGTGTGTGTGTGTGTGTGTGTGTGTGTGTGTTGTAAAAGAACTATAAAGCAAATCTGCACTGATACCTGACCTGCTTGCTGCCCTGCTGAGGTGGACACTTGTGCAAGTGCAGTGGACTGGCTCCAGTAGGAAGGGATGGCAGCATAACTCTCAACATTATAGAACAAGAAATCTGGACAAGGCCATAAATAATTGGGGACAAAGGCCCCAAAATGGGACAATTTATAAATATTGCACTTACAAACTTAGAAAGTTGATAAACAGGTTTTGCATTAGAGTGAATTTTCTTAAGGATATGAAGTCTGAAAATCAAATGCCTGTCAACTTTATGACTTCAGTGTTCAATGATTTGCCAGTGATTTGACAGAAAACTGCAATTTTATGAAAAACAGGCAAAAAATCTGGACTTTCTGCAAAAATCTGTACTGTTGAGAGATATGGATGGGAGTCTTGAACCAACACCCATCAATCATTTTCATTTGTTTGCCAAAGCCACTACAGCAGTGTTTTGCAGAGAGGTGGGAAAAGCCTTAAATTTGACTGGTATGTTGTGTGGGTAGCTGTGTTTGTGGAAGGTGGAGGTGTGCCTTTGTAAGTGTGGTGCGAATGTTATGGATTATGAAATGGAGAGATTAAGAGTAAAATTGTGCTCAGTGAAGTCCCTAGCAATTTCATTGCTGCTTGATTCAGACATATACATTCCCCTGTGTTTGTCAGTACTATGTTTGAGTGCATTGTTTTGGAGTGTAGTTTCTCTGCTACAGCTGCTGCTACTCTTTCAATAAAAGTATCTGCTTTGGAAGTTTTCTCCAGGAGTCTGTTGCTGAGAGGATGAGAGACATGCTACAGGTATACAACTAAGACAAACTAGATAAAGCAATAGTAAGAAAAAGTGCTAGGTCACATCAGAGGCTTGGGAGGTCATTCTTAAGAAACTGAGAACTGTTGTAAAATTTATCATTAAATATCATAAGTTCAGGTTATACTATAAGAGAATAACTATGTAAAGATAACCATGTCAGCAGCCAAAATGCATTACAAGTTCAATATTTTACTGTGCACATTTTAAATGGATAGACTGGCTTAAACTCTGGACTGATGAGTATGCTTTTTTTTTTTTTAATTTTTTTTTTTTATTCCTGGGAAATGTTATTCAGAAGTGAAGAGGCATAGAGACATACAAGGGAACAGATTTAGTGGCACACTAGGCTGCAATTTTTTTATGTCTATTGTCATGCAAAGCTGACTAAATAGTTGAATCTAGTAAAGCTGGAAATGTGAGACTGTAGCCCACTGAAGGAGGGGAGATGGGAGGAGTAACCTGGCCAGGAATTGAAACTTGCAAAACTGCTCCTTGTGAAAAGTCTTTTTGATCTCAGTAATTTGTTGACACTTTTGCAAGTTTCTTTCAGAGAATGTGTAGTACATCAGTAGGAACAACATTTGTAAAACTCAGCGCATACCAGTCAATGACACATGAGCTGCAGACTCCCAAACTTGGCAGTTTTTCAGGTGTTCCATTCTAAGTGAATGGAAGTCTAGTCTGACAACAAATGGTAGGGCTATTTGTTCTCAGTCTGTGCATTATGGGACAGATTTAGCTTTCCAAAGGAATCACAATGTCTGCCCCCATGAGGGCAGACAAGCGTAAAAACAAAATAAAATTAGGAATGCGTACATATTTTGCTGCAGGCAGCTTTGGGAGGTGTAGTAAATCATGGCAAGATAAAAAATATATGTTTTCTTCATCATTTGCCCGTAGTGGTCCTTTAATTTAAGGCATAGCAGGAATTGAGCGACTTGTGTAATGCTGGAATGAATGAAAATTGTTAAAAGTATACTGTATGAAAATAAAGGAAAGGTTTGTATTTTTTTCTTTTCTATTACTATCTACCTAGGCCACCTTTTAAAAGTGTCATTTTAATAAAGAACTTTAAAAAATATGGTCTGCCTTACTGTTGCATACAAATGGCTAAGAAATTATGCCATTTTTAAACAGCTGCTGATCTAAATATTACTGTGCAAGGGTGCAATATCTTAATTATGTAGTGAGACAATCATTCATCTTTAAATTATAAAATGACTGAAAATGTAATATTAAACACACACAGTATACAAATGGGATACATTTACATTTGCAACAATACAGCTCAGTGCAGATGCACCAAAATCAAACTGACATTAGCACAGCATGCTGGAGGTCTTGGGATCCAATCCCATGAGAACTGATTTTACCTTTTCACTTTCTTGTACAACAGTTTCAGAAAAGCAAACATCACTCTAATTTTTAATGTGTACGAATAAATGCATACACATATGATTGTTGTTGTTGCTTGTCTTTTCGGCCTTTCCCAGTTAGGGGTCGCCACAGCGGAACTCCGGTCTGCTAATGACTGGCAGTAGATTTTTATGGTGCTGAGTTTGCCAGCCCGATGCCCAACCTTCAGCGAAGGCACGCCCATTCACACATGTCTTCTGAATGCCACTCGACTGCGGGGAGGACATGCAGACTCCACACAGAAGGCACTCCAGCCAAAAATTTAACAGGAAGGAGAACCTCTTGCTGTGAGGCAACAACGCTACCGCTGTATCACCACGGCTGCATTATACACATGATTGTGTGAAGTGAAATATACAACTCTCAAAATGCTTTATTTGAAAAAAAAAATTCAAGTCATAAATCATACTTGTGTAAAGAGAGGCAGGTTTTACAACTTTGAAAGCACTAACACCTTGCCTCCCAGGCGTTATACTGAGCAAATAATATTCAGTCAACCAGTTTATCTTTCCACAAAGCAATGTGAGAGTGCAATATCCTGTTTGCATCCCGGTTTGTTTCTGGTTTTCACTGTTTGATGAGGTGATGCAAACTATACAATGAATGAGTTTCTGCTTGCACTGCAGATACAAAGGATGTTACTGTTCAACACGAATGATGGCAGTTAAGGAAATTCCAACAACATTTCTAGCAATACCAGATTACAGAACAGAAACAATGCTCCTCATGCCAAACTCAGTAAACTGTAAGTTACTTAATGCAAACAGTGTGATAATATTCTAACATGTTCACAAAAACTGATGTGGAAAAAGGAAAAAAAATCAAAGAAACAATTTCAACATCCAGGAAATGTTAATGATAAATGAATGAAACGATGTTTCCAGCTGCTAAAATATACACCTACTACACTTAAGTTTGATAAAGTTACAAGAGATTCATTTTTTTAGCCAACTCCGGTGATTCTTGAAATGGGTAACAAGTGCTACTACATACAGAAAAAATGTCTAGCAAACTTCTCACTTCCAGTATGTGGCTACTATTTTGATAAACGTGATACTGTGTATTCACACTAATAAAAAAAAACAAAACAAAAAAACTATACAGCATTTCCTGCGAATGACGTACATTGTGCAGATAAAACACTAACATATTTAAATAAAAAAAAGTTTACTTTAGCAGTAATGGAAGTGAGGTCAGGGTTAAGCCTCTGACTTCTTACAGTTCAACTTAAAGGGCTCATGACCTTACACATACTACCATCTGGGCACCTGTGGCAGGGAAACTTAACACATGATGGTGACCACAGGATATTGAATATGCAAAAACAAGAGGGGACGCGAAAGACTAGAATGAAATAACCAACAGATTTAGACTGCAAGATTTCTACTCAGATTTTGAAGTACTGCAGAAATGAGGAACAAGAACTGGTAATAGGTTTGCACATGAGATGCAACAAAAGTAACATGCATCAGAAAATAACTAAAGCAAGTTATTTATGTATTCTCTGTTGACCAGGTCAGCCCCATTAGGGCTTCTTTTCAAGGGGAGATGCAAGGTGTTATTTTCTACAAAGGAAAATTTGGCCAGGTCACTGGCATACTTAACTGCTTTGATGTAGGCATAGAACTATAATTTTGGCTCTCGGAATTAGCCTTCCTCTCCTAGACTGATGTTCCTCAAAGTTGGGACTGTATATCGGGTCGTACCTTATTAAATAAATAAACTAAGCCTATACAAAGAGTCCGTATCACCAACTGTATATGTTTTAGTAAATAAATACCTACTGTGAAAAATTCAGGTGTTCCTCATTCTGTTCCTCTGCCATGATCCAAGTTCATTGTTACGATTTTTAATTCTTGGAACTTCTACTCTTTTTGATAGGTGCAGTTAGAGCTTTGATCATCTGGGCTTCAGCCATCATGATCAAACCACACTGACCATGGATAAATCCTGATATACCCACACCCTGTCATGGATTATTAAGAAGCATTTGTTGCTATATAAATTAGGTACACAAATCTTCAGCTATGTCAGTTTTCTAGAGGGCATTCTGATCCATAGGACAATACTAGGCTATTGGCCTGGAGGCCCTTATAAGCTTAGCAAAGACTTTCACCCATGTTCCCACAAAGTCAGCACCTGGTTTCCCTGTCCAGCAGGGACACACGTGGAATCCCAGGGGTACATTTTCTGTTTCTCATCCAGTCATCCAAGCTCCTCTTAAAGAGGGCTAGTGAGGTGCTCTACTTGACATGGAGAGGAAGTCTATTCCACAGATAGGGGAGTTGTTGGGACACAAATCTATCCTGCCAACAAGTTCTATTAATGTTACAGACCATGTTGAGACCTTGCATGCGGGTTACACGAGTGGAGTTTGACTTACAGATAAGCAGCAACTCCATCAAGGCCGAGTCTGAGACGGCCTTGTATGCCAGACACAGGTCACCTCTGGGCAGTCTGTATGAGACTGAGTAGAGGGAGGTGGGCCATGTAGAAAGCCTTCCATACAACGGAGGCAACATGGTCTATGGGTCTACTACTAGAGGTGGCTTCCCCTATTTTGACTGAGTGGGATCAGTGAGCCAGTTAGCTACCCATCTGGTAACATACGGGTTAATGCCTAGCTGGGAGAGTTTATCTATTATGCCAGAGTGGGGAATAATGTCGAAGGCTTTGACTACGTCAAGGTAGGCAGTGTGCACAGTATTGCTCTCATACATGGCTTTGGTGATTATTTCGAAGAAGGCAACTAAGTTTAACAGGCGTGATCTCCCCTTGATAAAACCAAACTGTGTGGGGATCAAAGCATTTGGAGGGTGCCAATGTCCTTGTTTACAAGGTCCATGATAATGCGTTCCATGACCTTGCAGATAAGACTAGTTAGGCTTATGGGCCTACAACTGCCTGGGTCAGTGGATGCTCCACCTTTGTGCAGAGATGACAGTGGCTGCCCTCCATTCTGCTGAGATGAAGCCAGTGCACAGGCTTTGGTCGAATCGGGTGTCTAGTGGTGCTGAGAGCTCTTGCCTGAGTTCATGTAGGACACAGCCAGGGATGTTATCGGGTCCCATGAAGGCTGTATTTTTTGCCTTTGAGAGAGCAATAATAACTTGCTCCCTGGTGATGAGAGGAGGGGGGCAGGTGCAGGGGATGTCCTGGTTTACTGATGTGAGGATAGTGAAGATTTCACTGAACTTGTCTGCCAGCATGTTTGTGTATGTGGTACTCTTTACCACCAATTCAGAGCAGATTTGGGAGTTACCTTTGAGATTGCAGACATATGCAAAGAAGGCCTTGGTGTAGGCTTGGACATTAGTACTCGATTCAATTGAGGGGATGGTGGCTGTGAAGCTGCTTATACCTGCTCTCAGGTGGTTGTAGTCAGCTTTGGAAAAGTTTTTTTTTTTTTTTTTTTGTTTGACTTTAACTGGGGGGGGGGGGGTCAGGGGAGATGGTGACTTTGAAAGTGATTGCCTTATGGTCAGTTCTTACCAAGGAGGATGACACTTGTAGGGGTGCTACAGTGGCTACTCATGTTGGCTAGTACCAGGTCCAGGATATTTTCACCTCTTGTGGGAGTGTTGACCAGCTGATCCAATGCATTGGCATTGACGAAGTTGAGGAATCCCTGAGTGTTCGTGTTTGAGCTTAGAATAAGTCTTCCACTTTATGGTTGTATTCTGATGAAGTCCCAGGATTTGGGGACGAAAGCGCTTAATACTGTTTTTGTTTTAATAAAGGCGGGTCTTTTTCCAACCCTTGGTTTGCGTTTACTTGCTGGTTGTTTGGTTTTCATCCGCACTGCAATGGTTACGTCCTCCCAGGCTGTCATGTACTGGGTCTTCTTGGAATGACACCAGAAACTAAGCCAATTGTTAAAGTCAATCATTTTTGTTTGCACTGAACCATCATTCTGGTGATGGTAGGATGCTGCTTAAGGTTAGGGACATACCTGCCTGGGGCACATTCAGCAAGCTCAATCATGTCTCTCTTCATACAGTCCAGAGAGATACATCTGAAGTCATTCACACCAACATGAACTATGACAAAGTCATAACAGTAACTGTTGTTGACAGATCTGAGTGCATGAGTGATATGGTGGATTCTAGACCTGACAAACAACTTACTGTGACTTTCTCCTTGTCTAGCCTGGTAAAGGGCACGTGTGTGTCTCACGATGGTCTCTCCTATGACTAGTATGTTGAGTTTGTGGCTAGGTCTTAGAGGCTTGAGACACAGGCATGTGTACTGTGTGTTGTGCTTGGTGTGGTGGGTTGTGATGTGCATGTGTGCTTTTGCCTCCGAAGTCTCATTTTTTTAGGTATTTTTTGTTGAGAACCTCCACATATGTAAGAATGTACTGTACAGGTGTGGGTGGTGTTAGAGGTGTGGGGTTTGTGCAGACAGTCATCTCAGTGCCAGATGTACTGGCTTGTGATTGAGACAGCAAGGATTCTAGGTTCTTAATGTAATTGCATCACTCACATATTGTGTTCCTAGGTGGTAGAAGAAGAGGGTTGTCCATGTACATGAGGCAGTTGCTACACTCTCAGGATGCCCATATCAAGAATAGCAGGTGAAACCACCATATTAAGCACCACCATGTGAAAGTGGAATATAGGTATACAGTAGGATATAGTGAAAAGTATGGTAAACAGCTAAAATGACTTGACAACCTTACTGTATTACTTACACAATGAATTAAAACTTTGCACAGTCAATATTTACATGCAACAGGATGACCGAGATGAGACTCTGAACTCCATACACTACAACATGAAGCAAGATCTGTCTAAGAATATGATTTTGCCTGACTAGAGAGTAAATGACAGAATATCATAAAATTGTGTTATATTCTCAAAAGCTTCTGGAATTTCACCTTGATGTACAAGATAAGCTTTCTTTATGAAAAGAACCTGTACAATTGGATAACATAATGCTGTACACCTCGTATAAAAGTTTTTATTGTACAAACTGCACAGCAATTAACACTTGAATATAATTTGACATGAGCTTTGCTCATATGCCTGTCAGCCATCCTCCATCTTACCCTTCAATCCAGATGAATTGCTTTCCTGGGTGCAAAGTAATTATCAGTTATTTATCCAGAAATCCTTCATAAAAACAGCATGCTGTATGAAGTAATCACATTATGACTACATGCAGTATCTGCTTACTACCAAAGCCTGTCAAATCCAGGAAATGAGATAATCCTTTCAGAGACTGTCTGAAAACTGCATCACTATCTAAAATATTTACTAAACCATAAAAATGACAATTAAGTCAGCAGAACATATAGTAGTTTTTTGCAGCAGTCCCTACTGTCAGACTTCCACAGTGCCTCAAATATGTACCTACAAGTAAGGCCAGCCTTAGACCAGAAGGATCTACTTGGCCCACTAGGGTCCTGCACCAGGCTATAACAAGGTCATTACATCTTATGTTGCTAAGAAATTCACCCAAGAGACCCTACAGCTAAATGAAAGTCATTTTCAAACTTATAATCCTGCTCCCATATTACTTATAAATCTTATTAGTGGAGTGGTCATCTCCCATCATGCACTGCACTACTGGCTGGTCCAGTATTAGTAACTGCAGGTCCATGCCTCCTGTATGGCTCACACTGTTAGCTGCTTGCCCTCCCATAGTGGCCAGTCCCCATCCCAGAGTGCCTAACAGGGTTTTCAATCCAACACAAGTTGATTAACTACCTCTTTTTTGTACACTGCCCTGATCACTGCATTGGAAGATAACACTAGGCTTAATTTGAGGACTGACAGACAGGCAGGGTGATTTATTTTGATTCTCCTGCTGACATGTGGTTCATGATCTGTACAAATACAATTACAAGACATAGCTATGGAAATGTCTATTTCAGGCTGTACAACAAATATTAGTGAACCATACCTCACAACTGTTCAGATTTTTGCCTTGTATTTTAGGTCTATTACCTCATACAAAGTGTGTGCTTTTGGCATATCACTAAGGATTGAAGTCACTAACTGCTAACCAATATTTGTATTTCATATCAGAAAATACATGCAAACATAAACCCTGTTATTCTGGCAATTTTCTAGAATTTTGAGAGCAATATTTAAACTCTGTCCCTATTCTGAGGCCTTTGTCCCCCATTATTTCAGGCTTTTGTCCATATTTCATGCACTAAGAGGCTGAAAGGTACAATGATCATTAAAAAAATAATAAAATAACAGAATCCGTATTGTGCAGTTTATCACAATGGTTTTAATCTGCCATAATGCCTCTTGTTTCACCCGTTGTAGGGTCCAGGGGCCACCCCTTGGGTCTATGTCTAAACCATCAAAGATCATAAATTTAAATTCATGCCCCTTATACTCCTTACAGTGTTTAGCGAGACCATTTGTTTCTTTGCCTAACCTAATGTCCCTTAAATGCTCATATATCCTATGGATACTGGCTGGGTTTGAATGACGCTCTATCCTTAGCCTGTTTTTTGAAGTTAAAAGGATTAAATATATAAATTAATTGATATATGTATATTTTACATGTACATATATACTTTTATATGTATATATGTATATGTCTATTAGCAATATTTTTATCTTCACTATTTTGACAAATGCATGATATCTGGAATTGGGTGTGTTATTTGTTGCACTGTTTGCTGTTTTTTTTATTATAATGTCTGTTCTGTGGCTGAATTGTACTGGGATTGTTGAATATTTATAAATGTTATGAATATTTACTATGCAGTTTTACTTTTATTGGTCTAATGTTAATTAGCGGTGGATCTGCCTTTTTAAATATACCTCAATAACAGTTTACTAATTTCCCTGAAAAAGTCTCTGAATCATCAGAGACGAAAGCACTTAATATACTGTTCATACCTTTTGGATTGTTGGTTTATATCTGACTACACCTTTAGTGTGTTTTAACAGAATAAAATCTTGGATAAATTGTGATTCGGCTTCTGTACCTGAACCGACTGCTGCTCTTTTTTAGAGGAAGATGCATTTAGGAAAAGGCATGGAATGCATTTCTTCTTATAGGAGGCTACGATATGGTTGAATTTCCCATTCAGATAGTTTGGCAGGAATTGCCAAGTATGTTCATGGAGAGTTGCACATTATAACAGAACAGCAGTAAAAGGTAGGTCACTGGCAGGGGATGGGGGGTGGTGTTAGCAAGGAATATTGACTAAAAAATGCAGGGTTATTGTTAGTATCCGGGACCCAGCAATAACAGACACACTGCAGGAAGCAGCTCTGTTCTCTGCCACTACTTCATATTGTAACCCTGCCTTGAATGCTACCATTTAATATACTTAATTTTAATTGGTCAGAGTGTACTACAGACAGCAAGGCCTTATCGCATCCTAAATACATTTCTGGCACATTTTTATGTTTACATTATATTAGGGATCAGTTCACCAGCTGTAATAAAACACTGACATGTGGTTTACAGGATGTGTGTCCAGTTCTACAGTTATGCAACAAAACTCTCTCATTCTAATATAACCGTGTGGGCAAACTTCCAATAATTGACAGCCTGTTACAATACCCTTCAGCACTAAGCCGTGACAGAATGGGAGGTGAGGTCTGTCTAAGTGGTGAAGTCTGTGTCTGCAAGGCAGTAGCTGTGAGAAGCAGCAGCACTACCCCAATTCAGAACTTGATGTACTACTACTGTTACAAATTAGCTTTATTCAAAAACTTTTTTAAACAAGTCTGTCATTGGTAGGACTTTTGTGCTTTACTAAATTTTGCTTCAGTTGGAGAAGGAAGCCGTTGCAATACACAAGCACACATATATGTGTTGATACATCAGGGCACAAGGATGTCTAAATAAAGTTCACTCCACTAGAACCAAGCAACTGACATACCACAATAACTTTTTTTATATACTTTGATTTAGCAGAGGTTACCTGCATCCTGTTGGTATCTAGGTGTCAGTACAGGACAGATTTTAAATTCTTGTTTATACTCACTAGTATATTTTTGAATTTGTCTCAGTCCAGTTAAAAGTTCAAATGCTAACATGCGTTTTGTTTAGACCCCCCAGTACAGCTTTGAATGTCACATTCAGGTTAATGGAAGTTACAAATGCTAACATGGATTTAGAGTGACTTTTTTTGGCTTAGGCCACAAGATGACTTTGTTGCTTGTTGGAAATGTTACAGCCTACAAAAGGAAGAAAGGACTTGGCTAAAGCATAGCACTTGACAGATGACATAGGTTTTTTGCATACTGATGTTTCACATATTTAACTGATGTATTACACACGTAACATTTAGAGGATGGATCGCAAACACTACTGTTCAGCATCAAGATTTCTCACTTTGTATTTTATTCCCAACTTGCTTAGAATCTTTGCTGTTTCACACCATCCTTTCCCTCCTTTTCAATAACATTATGTATCTCTTGGATCATACAACTTAAGAGCTGTGCTACATTGCTAGTGTATATACAATATAGAATCCCCATCTGAAAAAGTGAAGAAAGCAAGACGCAAACAAAATTAGTGGTCCATGAATGCAGAAGTAGTGCTTCTAGGAAAAAAATATCAAAAGCAGCATCCTTTAAACATATAAAAACATGAAAGTACACACAAATATGGCCAAAAACTGCATCTTTCAGTGAACAGTACATTGGCGCTCTGCATACAAGCTGCATTTTGCCTACAGCACAAACCCAAGCTAATGTGCAGCAGCTTTGTCTAATAACAAGACAAATATACCATTTATGCACATAAAGCTTCACTTAACAGTTTTACAACACAATATGCAAGCACCACCTGGTCAGGTGCTACTTCCCAAGAACAGCTGCACATTCAAGCTGAGCATATAGAAACAGATCATGTTGAAGAAAACGGCCCCCAAGGTCCATGCCCAGGTGTTAAGCCACTGACCCATCAATGCTACAACTATCATCCCACTCCTTTTTTGCCTACATTTAGCACATTCCATGTTCAGATTTCCTCACAAATGAGGTCAGTCCCCAACAGTCTCAACCATGCATGCCTCACCTTTAACAGCTGCTGCAGGAGAGATCAAATCAAGAGCAAAAAATGAAAAGAAAAACGATCAATACCTCTATGTACAAGCAATCAATCAAATAGATATGCTGGCTTTGTTTCACTGAAAGTAGTTCGGACTCTGACAATGTTTTTCATGTTTACTTGAAAGAAGGTTTCCTGGGTCCTGTCCTGTTTGGTATCTACTTCTCTGAAGTCCAGGCCAACATGAAGGGACTCCGGCTGACAAAGTTCGCAGACGATTGCAAGGTGGAAGCTATTAACTCCCAGGGTGATGCTGACATCCTACAAGAAAAGCCTCACCGAGACCAACGACTGGTGTCAGAACAATGCCCTTAAGCTCAATGCCAAAAAATTTGTCGCCAGCCCCTTTGGGAAAAACCCGGTTCCCATGAATTACCACATCGATGGTAGTCCACTGCACACAGAAGGCATTATAAGAGATCTGGGAACACATGTTGACAGCAACCTTTCTTTTGACCACACATTGCCACTGTGGTCAGAAAGTCCTATGTGGCACATCTCATTACTAAGAACTTTGCATCCAGGAAGACAGAGGTCATGGTTCTCCCTCTACTCTTCCCTCATCAGGCCAATCATTTAGTACAATGCCCCATTTGGCATGTACCTCACTATACACATGCAACAACTGGAGAGGCTGCAAAAGTACCTCACAAAGAGGATCCTAGGCCTTAAACATTTGACCTACATGGACAGATTAAAAAAAACTCCAACTATTCTGTCTCATATCGCCTACTTAGAGGCGATCTCTGCTTGACTTACAAAGCCATGTCTGACCCAGCTCTGTTAGAAATGCTACATCTAAAGAAATCCCAATCCCTTCACACCACAAGCTTCAGAGACTTCAACCTCATTACCACAATCAACAGAACATTCTGGAAGGACAGGTTCATAACCCAAAGACTGCCCATTCTATGGAATAGACTTCCCATACATGTCAAGCAGCTCACCTCACTGGCCCTCTTCAAGAGAAATCTTGAGGAGTGGATGGGAAATAGAAAATTCACTCCAGAGATCACTCCAATGGCTTTACTCGACAGAGGCACTGGGAACTGAGGTCAGGTGGCACGATGCCAGGGCAATCCTATGGGCCAGGCTTGTAAAGGCTCCAGGTCCATTAGCCTAGTACGCATCTATGAACCTATTAACACTGGAGCCATACAAATTACCCTTATTAGTTTTAAGCCATGGTGGTGCAGCGGTAGCGTTGTTGCCTCACAGCAAGAGGTTCTCCCGTTCGATTATCGGCTGGAATGCGGGGAGTGCCTTCTGTGTGGAGTCTGCATGTCCTCCCATGGTTGGGTGGGCGTTCGAAAGACATGCGTAAATGGGCGTGCCTTCGTTGAAGGTTGAACATCGAGCTGGCATCTCGGCGCTCATCAAAATCTACTGCCAATCATTAGCGAACCGGAGTTCCGCTGTGGTGACCCCTAACTGGGAAAAGCCGAAAGACAACAGTTTTACCTAATAAGAATCAATGCAGTCTCATAATTAATAAACTGCATAACAAGAAACAAATTCATGAAACTCTGACAAGGCTGTAGTCCGCAATAGCTTGCCTATTTCTATAAATCAAGCTTATAATTAAATTAGTAAACTGCAGTTTGCTGAAGGGGAAATGGTCATTGGACAGAATTTCAACATATATCAATGTAACCAAATCCAATCAAAAGTCTGATTGAAGTACATCTGCAAAGGAGTGGGGGGTAGCAGAAAGCCATACTGCACCCTTCTAAATGACAGTTTGTTTTACCTACACCCTTTACCAGTTATATACATCAATTTAAAAATAGGACAACTTCAGAGAAAGGGAAACACTTTTGTAACAAGTACTCCTTTTTCTAAAACAAGTCTGTAAAAATTGGTTTTGCTCTCCTGCTTTTGACCTACTGTGCATCTCTGTAATATATTCCACACTTCAGAAATTATTGTTCAAGACATACAGAGAACACACACACACACACACACACACACTGTTCCTCCCTGCTATTCTCACTTTTTTTTTCTGCAGTGAAAGCCATGCAGTTTTACATGTGTAAATAAATCCAAAAATAAAAGAACCCACCACTAAAGATTGCTAGATTCCATGATGACCACACTGGTCTTAATGTTTTTTATATATATATGCACATGCATGCGCGCGCACACACACACACACACACACACACACACACACACACACACACACACACACACACACACACACACCTCCGTGTAAATACAGATACCTACATTTAAACCCACACACACACACACTAATTATTTACAAGGGACCCTTCCACCATTTCACATAAGGTTATATTTGAGGGCCCTTTACCAAAGAATAAATTTATATTCCATGAATTTCAAACACCGAGGTAACCTGCAGAGAAAGGCATAGTTTGAAAACTCTGTCATTAACATCACAAAATCATTTAATTTACACGATGAGAACAATCTGCAGAAAGAATGCCATTTGGTTCAGAATTAAAAATGTGCCATTATAGGTTCATAGTTGTTACTAGGCTAATGACCACTAGGGCCCTTACAAGCCTAGCCACACACTACAAACCATTTGGGTCCAAAGTATCATACGGGGGGGGGGGGATGTTAGTAGACCGATGGCCAAGAATTTGTGGGGAATGAGGTGTTAGGATAATACTTCTCTTACTGATGGTCTCTGTCCATAAAGGACATTGGGGCCAGAAGGGAGTAAATTTACAATTTTCCATACAATTTTCCATCCAATTTGCAAGGTTTCATTGACATAGGGTCAGGGATGAATTTGTTTTTACATGACTAGGGAGCCTATTCCATAGTAGGATTCTTTGGGACAATCATCTGTCTTTCCAGCATGTTCTGTTTATACCAAAAGTGAAGTTCAGATCCCTGGATTTCATGTTTCTGGTGGTGTTAGTTTTGCACATGTGCAACAGATCCATCAAGGTTGGGTCTAGGGAAGCCCTTTAAGTCAGGCAAAGACCACCTGCCCCCTCTCAGCAGCCTGTAGGAGACTGAAAACAGACACACAGCCCTTAGGTGATCACCATAGGGCACGTTATTCATGCCCTGAATTTTCCTGGTGAGAAACCTTTTCTGGGCATTCCAACTGTTGGAAGTGTCTGGTTAGATACATCCCAAAGGGGAACCTGCATTCAATGATAAGTCTGACAAGGGCTGAGTAGAGTGGTACTAGAACTTTCTTGGACCTGAATGCCATACCCTTACAAGTAGGGTAAGACAGAATGATTTTCTTATTATCTACATGTTGGTCAAAGGCCAGATTGTTGTCTACATATGTTCCTAGATCCCTTACTACCGGGATGACTCTTAGGGGCATTTCACCAATGGAATAATTAACCTGCACTGACAGTTTCTCAAAGCCATTATAATGCATTTTTTGGCATGAAGTTTTAGACCATGTCTTTGGCACCAGTCATTTGTCTTTGTTAAACCCACTTCATGATGTTTGCGTCTTGTGGGGAACATATTATAGGTCACAATTTACAGTCATCTGTAAACTTGTCAGCCAAATGCCTTTAACATTAGCAGAAAAGTACATGCCAAACAGGAGTAGGCCCAGCAAGAAGTCCTGGGGTACTCCACTGGTGACCCATCTCTTGCTGGAGGTGGTCTCACTGATCCTGACTTCTTGGCTGTCTGTGAGCCAGCCAGCAATCTACCGAATTATGCAAAGGTTTACACCTAGCTCAGGGAAGCTTGTCAACAATGTCCGAGTGAGGTATTAAATCAAATGCCTTAGCCAGACAGATCAAGATATGCAGTGTGCACTGTTTTACCCTCATCCATTGTCTTGGTGACCTTCTCAAAGAGGTCTACCAGGTTAAGTAGGCATGACCTTCCCTTATCAAGCCAAACTGGGATGACTTCAGTGTCTGGAGATTGCCAATTTCTTAGTTTATCATTTCCATGATGAGTCTTTCCATGACTTTGAATATTAAGCTTGTTAGACTGATGAATCTGTAGTTTCCTGGCTCAGTTGATGGTCCACTCTTTGTGGACGGAATGATTGTTGTGGTCTTCCATTCACTTGGAATGTAGCCAGGAAATGTAGCCTGTTTATAGGCTGCAAAGAGTGCCTCAAGTGGTCTGATAGGTTGTGTTTTAGACAGTAAAGGAGGCAACTGGGGATGCTGTCAAGACAAATGGAGGCAGTGTTCTTGGTTTTAGCAAGTGCTGCCTGCACCTGGCCCCTGCTGATAGTTGGCGGAAGCATGCTGGAGGGGATTTCACCTGGTGGAGCTAGACAAGAGTGGGAAGGTGAAGTGTGAGCTGAATCTATCAGCCAGTAGATTTGCTATGTCACCCTGATCGGTGTAGATGGCTTTGTTGAGCACACTGTTGGGGTGTTACCTCTAAGGTTCTAGATGTAGCTGAAGGCAGTCTTGATTGTCCTTGGCCTGTGAGGCTATCTTGATCTCACAGTTGGCCTTGTTGGACTTAGACTTAGACTTCTAAGCTTCTTGTTTAGCTGTATAAAGAGACCACTTGTCTTTAAGGGAGTTGTTTTTCCCGATTTTAGCCACGTGTTTTCTTTTATTATATATCCTGTTTAGGTGAGGAATCTACCAGTGGGGTTTGTTTTTATAGTGTTTGTTTTGGGGGGGGGGGTTTCCTATAGATATGGCTGTCTCTAAACAGCCATTCACATGTTTATATAGTAACTCTGAATAATTCTGGATAGGTCACTGTGATTTCAGGATTGGGGGAAGCCTTGAATTTTGACAAACTGTCACTTAATGGGGTGTAGTTTGTCTTTGAATAGTTCATAACTGTTACTAATTTAGCTGGACTTTCTGGGTTGATTTTTACTTCAAATGAAACAGCTTTGTGATCAGACCTCACAAGTGAGGACGTCACAAAGGCCATGTTGGTGAGTACCAGATCCAGTATGTTTGATCCTCTTGTTGGAGCTATCTGTTCCAGGGTGTTTGTGTTAATAAAGCCCAGGAAGCATTGTGCCTGTGAGTTTGAGTCAGTGCATGTTTCCCAGTCTACAAAGGGGTAGTTAAAAGTCATTCATGAACAGGGTGTTTGGTTGGATGGTGAGTGCTCTAGTAAGTTTACGTGAGAGTCATGAGACTCTAGGGGCAACAATGGTGACTTGCAACTAGCCACAATACGGTGAGGAAACTTACCTATGGTGACTTGCGTGTGGATGACTTCCATGGTATCATCCTTTTTAACCAAACTGGAGATGCATTTGTTGCTAACATAGATTTAAAGACCTCCACCTTGGGCTCCAGTCTGTGCTGCTGTTGGTCTAACTGTGTGGGAAGCACTGCAGTTTTCCACTTCTTGAGTACCTTCTATGGCTTTAAACCAAATCTCGGTCACAGCACAGACTATATTCTTCAGCGTGAGAAGGGCTTGAAAGGTGTGCAGTTTTTTTTAATTAGGCTCAGAGCACTGAGCACAACTTCAGGTTGCTTGTAGACTTTTTCACTACGTTGGTAGTTTGGCCTTTTTGACATAGTCTAAAAAAGGCTCTAAGGGGGTAGATAAAATTTTAGCCAATATCCGAAAGCCTAAGGGGGGGGCAGGTGGAACCCATCCTTGTCATGTTCTCCCAGAAAAGTAAGTCAATTATTAAAATCAACATATTATGTTTGTAATGTGGCATCATTCTTGAAGGCAGAATGCTACTCAATGCAATGCTCGTACCTATATGTGATGCATATTCTGACAGATTCATTAAGTCTCTTTTCCTATAGTCCAGTGATTTATGTCTCAGGTCATTTACACTCACATGGAATATGGCAAAATTGGATGCAGTAACTTTGGGTATGTGATATTGGAGACCCTGGCTCCAGATAGACAACTAACCATTACCTTCTCCAACCTGCTGAGTGGGGCATGTGTGTGTCACATGACGGAGTCTCCAATGACAAGAGTGTTAGGTAAAGTGTACAACTGCATTACGGGCTTTGCACTTGGGGGACCATTGGTTTTGCTTTTGGTGTGTTATTTTAATGGTTGCTGAGGAGCAGTGCTGCCAATAGGTGGCTTTGGAGACCTTTAATACTTGGAAAAGTTTCCTTTAGAGCCTAAGCATGAGACAATCTACATCTGTCATGAAAGGTATGCGTGAGAGATGCAGTGTGGGTATTCCTGACAACCTCATTTGTATGTGAGTTTTTGCCTCCGAAGAAGTTGTGCACTTATATTTTTCACCCAATGTTATTTTCTTTAATAGCTGGTTGTCTGAACAGTAGACAATTGTTGCATTGCCTTTGGATGCCCAAATCCCCCCAAGCTGGCCACAGAAAAGTTTGGAAATTGCATAATCATTTTGTCTGGTCCTGCAATAGGACTGGCTGTTTAGGATCAAGGATTGGGTTTTAACAGTGGTCTCCCAGGGTAGTATCTAGAGTTAAGAGCAGGATGTCATATAATGCCAGGATACAGTATAAGCCAGCTGATCTAAGCTTACTTCTGCACAATGCCACACTAACAGGTTTTGGATCCTAACTTTATAGGCAACAGCCTGTGAAGAGCTCCATGGAGAGGAAAAAAAAAGCCTGAAAACCAACTCCAATGTCCTCTAGCCAATAAATCACACTATGAGCTTCCCCCAGTGCTTTCCAACTCTGAGACACCATGAAACACCTTCTGCCACAAAATGTCTGACCTTGGCGTCTGTTAATGTAAATGCACAGCAAAATCAGCTATCAAGTGCAGATTAAAACACCACCAACTACCAATTAATTAAGTCTCTGGTAATTCATCCCTCTGCAAAGAGATTTGGAGGCACATGGACTAGAAATGCCAACAAACAGAGAAATTACTTTTTGCCACAAAATTAAAAATACTCAAAAAAGGTAGTAATGAGTGTATAAAACAAGTGCAGTCAATCAAGAAAATATCCTTAGATGGAACACCGGAAAAAAGTAGCAGAGTTCTCGGAGTTCTCTGTAAGTGATGCACCTCTACATTCTCTTTTGATACCCTGCACAGTTCAACTTCACACAAATGAGGTTTCTTCCCATAAAAAACAAAGTTATAAACCTTTTAAAGTTTTATCAGGTACTCTGCTTGCATAGTATTGTATATTTTAATCTACTATATCTTTCTGCAATTTGTTTAATCTGTATTTTTCTTTACAGATTTTTGTAATGTGATTGCATCAAACTGTTTTATCACTATGTATTTTGATGTATCTTGTTTGTATTCTGATTGCACCTTGGCCCAGGTTATGGCTAAAAAGGATCATTGGATCAGGTAACAAAATAAAATGCAGCTTAGCTTTATCATACATGGAAGAACAACTTTTTTTAATCAGGGAATAAATATTAAACAAAACATAAATGGATGGTACAATGTTTACAATTCTTGGTAATCTGTACCCCAGAATATGGTGAGAGTAGTTGTACTGCCAAATAAAATGCACATACCTGCATGCATATACTTAAATACATACGCACAAATAGCTGTGATTCAACTACCTGTCAGAGCCTTTTAATTGCCTTTTACTGGTAAATTCTTAGTAGTCATGGCAGCCCATAATGACCAAGAGGATGGAGAAAATAAATACAAAAAGATGACAGATGGTTTGCCGTTCTAAAAAAGAAGGTAGAAAATGTCATCACAAACAAGTGTATGACAGCGAGAAAGATGACATAGCAGACAATACTCATTCAGTAATTCCATGCTTTTAAACCTTTTCTAGATGCAGTGAAACCTTTAAGTAAATGGCTGGGATCAGGGCCAAGTTAGCAAAGTGGCCGTAACCAGAGTTAAAAATGACTTGAACAAAGCGTAGAGAATAAGTAAAGTATGGGACACTCATGTCTGCATCTGCAGAGTGATAAGACATTCAACTGAGTTACTGGTGATACAATTACCTGCCCAGGTGCCAGAAGCTGGCCAGATGGATAGAGAGAGAGCAAGCTCCATTAGGACGGCTACAGATCTGTGTATAAAAAAAATAATAATAGCAGGTTTACTACTTCAGCTATGCTACAAATATATGAATGTTTGCCACTGCTTCTCAGTCCTTTGGGGGTCATGACAGGTGTGGGAATACAAGTAGGCAACATAAAAAATATATACATATATATATACATATATATATATATATATATATATATATATATATATATATATATATACTAGCCCCCCCCCCCCGTTATGCATAGCTCCTTTGTAGTTCTCTGCTTTCTTCACTACATGCCAAGTAATGATGAGTGTTTACTGAGCAAAAATAATTGAAAAGTTAGCGGTGATCACTGAAGCAACAGAAAGAAAAACAGTGGATTTTTTGTTGTATATCTAACACTGAGATTTCTAACAGACAATTTCAGCTAAAGGAATATCTTCATCAGTGTAAGAAAAGCTGTGTTTAACTGTTGCAAAATGTTTAATAGGCATCACCATCCTGGTTGTACAACAGGATAAGTTTAAGACTACTGCTCAGGCATCCACTGCTTGATTAGCGGCTTGGACACCTGACAGGCTGTCAGGGAGGATGGGTATGCTCATCCTGGGGAAAGGAGCATGCCGGACAGGGTCCCACTCATCCTGGGGAAAGGAGCATGCCGGACAGGGTCCCACTCATCCTGGGGAAAGGAGCATGCCGGACAGGGTCCCACTCATCCTGGGGAAAGGAGCATGCCGGACAGGGTCCCACTCATCCTGGGGAAAGGAGCATGCCGGACAGGGTCCCACTCATCCTGGGGAAAGGAGCATGCCGGACAGGGTCCCACTCATCCTGGGGAAAGGAGCATGCCGGACAGGGTCCCACTCATCCTGGGGAAAGGAGCATGCCGGACAGGGTCCCACTCATCCTGGGGAAAGGAGCATGCCGGACAGGGTCCCACTCATCCTGGGGAAAGGAGCATGCTGGACAGGATCCCACTCATCCTGGGGAAGGAACGTACTGGGCAGGATCCCTGAAAGTCTTGGTGGAGGCCAGGACTCAAATATCATCAGGCTAGAACGTGTGGGCACATCCTCGCAGGTCAAACCTCATGACATCAGCAGGGAGGGAAAGGAGTAAAGAGTAAAGTGCAGCAATCAGAGTATATGTGTGTGTGGGGGGGGGTACTGGTATGAACCAAGATTTCCTAATCACCTTCCCTTCTGTAAAGCAACTTCAGAGGTAGAATGGTGCAGCCACAGGACAGAAGCCTGGTAGCTGATGATCAGCTGGTACAAGCAACAACAAAAAAAAAAATGTTTAGTGGATCATAAGCAGTTTGCAGACACTGCACTCAACAATTAGGACCAAGGCTTTTGTTTCTTTTTTTTTTAAATATAATTTTTATTAGAATTTTTATTCACATTTCTTTAACTGCAATGAAACATTACAACATAAGTTGAAGATATACATATCAAATGATTACATACAATTGTAAATACATAATGCATAGGAATCACAAGGCATATGTGATAACTGACAGATGTTTTAAATAAGAGTTGAGCATGTCCTGCAAAGCTAAATATGAATTATATTGCAAACACCTTGTCTAACAACTGGTCATTAAATTTGACATTAACATTAAACATTATTTTCTCAGGAAAAGAAATAAAACCATATATCTGAGTCTAACAGGCAACTATTTACAAATATTGACACTGGGTTGTCACTTATGCACATAATCATAGGAAGTTCAAAAGTTGATAATTTTTACATGCAATAGTGGTAGATGCATATGCCAATGGACTGGAAAGCACTTTGATAACCAATGGGTAATAGCACAATCATCTTGTAGTGAAGGTTGAATGTAGGCTTCATATGAAATTAATTAAGAAAGTTATTACTTAGTGGGGATTAAGAAAAAAATGAAAAGTGCTCTAGTTAGATAAGTGTGAATCTAGCCAAGGACCTCTAAGTCTTTTCCAATATTTCTGGAAATATGTTAATTTCTTATGGCTTACTGTTCTTATTTGTTTGCTAAAATGTATTTGATAGCTAAAGATTTAAACTCTGCCCAAGACGTTTTGGATCTCTCTAACCAGTTAAGGGCTACATAAGATTTCAGTGTTGCACACAATGTTACAATAATGTGTTTAGACTCAAATGTATAGGAGTTGGGGAAAATGTTTAATATTGCCATTTCCCATGAGAGCGTGGATTTCATATATCCTGATTTGTCCAGTTTTTCCCTTAAAGAGCACCATAATTTGTAGATATTTTTACAAGACCAAAATATGTGAAGAGTGTCTGCTACTGAATTTGAACATGTTGGGCAAAAAGGTGATATTCTGGGATTTATTTTTCTCAGAAAATTAATCATAAGTTGAGTGTAGATTAAATTTTTAAAGGGAGTTAATTTTGTAGTTATATCAATTGCCATGAATTTTTGTTCATTGGTTAATTTATTATTTTGATTCATCCAGTAACTGGAATATAAAAAGCGTTGTGGTATTTAATTTGAGTGATTAGTCTATAAATGTTCAATAGCATTTTAGTTCTCAATATAAGAAGGGAGGTGATTTGTTGAAACAGTTTAAAGTCTTGTGGAACTACATTAATTTTTGTTGTCAGAGTTACTAGGTATAAAATATGTTTGATAATTATGCAGTATTTTTTTACTTACTGCTAGGGAGTCTATGGCAGAAATCAGTGGTAGATCCTTGATTTGACAGAAATCCCAGACTGTACATTCCTTTATGATTGGGTAATTATCTAAATTTCGGATATTGTTGAGTCTGATATTAGGGTTAAGGTGTATTGGTTGAGCCATAGTTAGTGCATTCTTTAGGTTTAAGGAAGTTTGAAAACATGCCGTATTATTAAGGCTGGATGTATTTTTAGGCCTTTCAGAGTCTTGCCATTGTGAAAAGGTATAGCCTTTGAATTTACATTTAAGGATTTGAGATGCTGGTAATAAATTTTTATCCAAAGAGGGTGCCATGATGAATCCAAGATTTCATAATTAACTAGTCTTATAATACGACTGGCATTAATAAGATAATATATCTGAATTTCAGGAAGGTTCAGACCACCTCTCTCCTTGGGTACGGCTAATTTTATGTAACTAATCCTAGTATTTTTAGGGTGCTAGATGAATTTGCCTAGTGCTGTTGGCATTTAAAAAAAAAATATTTGGAACGTTCTGATTGGTGGCATTAAAATGATAAAGTATTTTAGGGAGGATATTCATTTTTATGATTGCTGTCTTTGAGAGAAGGGAAAGGCTTATGTTTTTCCATCTATCCAGATCTTCAGTAACTTTTGACCATACTTTAAGATTTTCTTTTTATTATTTCTTTGTGAGGGTGAGTATGAGTAACGCCCAGGTATCTGAGTGAATATCCTACTCTGTTTCTGGGAAGAATTCTTTGTGACTTTTGGGGTTTAACGGGAACATTTTTGATCTGCTTGGATTTATAGCAAAGTTTGAGATTGCAGAAAACTTATCAATGGAACTTAAGATCTTTTCTAGATCTGTGGAGGGAAATTCAAAGTAAATGTTAAGATAGTCAGCAAACACAGTATATTTAACTTGGATTTTGGAAATGTAGACAGAGTGATTGAATGTTTTCTGGATTAATTTCAAAAGGATGGCCTCTAAATAGAGGTTAAAAAGATGAGGAGAAAGTGGACAGTTCTGCCTTGTTCCATTGACTATTGGGATAGTGTTTGATTTCTTTTTATTTATGTATAGTGTAGTAGTGGCTTTATCATATAGCACCCTGACCATATCTATAAATTCTTCACGGAGAGAAAATTGTTTCAAAACCTTGCAGAGGAAATTTAGGTTTACTCTGTTGAAGGCCTTTTGTGCATCAACAGGAAGTGCATATTTGGGAGATGTATCCTTTACTGTCATGTTTATTGCTTCTACTGTTATTATTGTCCCAATCTTGTCTATTACTCATGAATCCCAACTGTTCATGTGATGCTACATAAAGGAGTATTTTAGTCTGTGCGCCAGTACTGTTGATAGAGTGATTGGGCGGTAATCATTAGGGATATGGTCATTTGTACTGGGTTTAAGTATAAGAACTGTTTATATATAAAAGTCAGTGATGCCAGATTTTATTATATAGGTTCACAGGTTGGTACTGGGCTATCTGCCCGAAGGCATATATTAGCCCAGCCATGTTGTGCGGTATTCACCGCCCCTTTAGTAGTTCCCTAGACCCTTGTACTAGCAGTTAGTACCCTTGGCCCCTATCTAGTAATGCTGTTGGTGTGATCCCCAGTGTGAACTTTCTGTTACCCATCCACTCATCAAGGTTCCTCTTGAAGAGTGATAGTGAGGGGCTCTGTCTTATGAAGATCGGGACCCTGTTCCATAGTAAGGGAAGTCTCTGCAAAGGGAATCTATCCCTCCAGCATGTTCTATTCGTTGTTGTGTTGAGGTTTATATCTCTAGAGCATGTAGCTCAAGTTGATTTGGTTTTGCTAAGATGGAGCATGTTCAACAATTCTGGGTTGGACATGGTTCTGTACATTAGACAGGGATCGCCTCTGAGAAAGCGGTATGCAACAAAGAACAGTCTTAGCTTTTTCAATCGTGCTGCATAGGGCAACTGTTTGAGGCCAGTAATCCTCTTGGTTAGGTACCTGTGTGGTCTCTCCAGCTGCTGGAGATGTCTTTATATAATTATAAACCTTAAGTAAAAGTGAAGCTAATTGTTTCTTGAAGGATTTATAAAATTCAGCTGAGTATTTGTCAGGCCCTGGGGCTTTCCCTGGTTTTAGCTTGTTAATGGCTAGAAATATTTCTTCAATAGTTATTGATGTCTTGAGAAGATTTATCAGAGTTTCGTTTAATAGTGGGAATTGTAATTCATTAAGGAAATTATCAGATTATATCTCCTTGGTGTGTTTTTGAGGGCCATAAACTTCTTGGTAAATTTTTTCAAAAACTTCAATGATTTCCTTATCCAAGAATAATGTCTTATTGTTGTGCTTAATTTGTTTTCTTCTAGAGGGGGAGGGTTGAATGTTGATTATTCTGGCCAGAATTTTAGAAGGAGTTTGGGTCCATTCAGCATATCTGTTTATGAGCCTGAGTTCATTAAGGGAGGACTGGTTTATTTGGATTTCTTGAAGTTGTTTTTGTATGGAAAGCATCTGTTTTTCTAAGTCTGTAGTGCACTTGGTTTGTAGCTTTATCTCTGTGTTTTTTAATTTGAGTTCTAAAGTGGCAAGTTGAGATTTAGCTCGTTTCTTGAGAAGAGACGTTTTGGATTAGTATTCCCCTAATTGTTACCTTAGCCGCGGCCCACTGTATATCGTAGGGAATGCTTTATTTTTCTAAGTTGTTGCTAGTTTGGCTAAGTTCCTGAATTTCCTGGAAGAGTTCCCTGTTTTTAAGAAGGTTTGGGTTTAAGGTCCAATTTGATGCAAATTGGTCAGTTATGTTTGACTTTATCTCTTTTATTTTTAGATTAATTTTGGCATGGTCAAATAGGATTCTAGGATCACTATAGTAATCTATTAATCTATTGCATATTTTGAGAAAGTAGTTGAAATTAAGAAAAAGACTATCCTAGACCATGATTTGTGGGATGATGAGAAAAATGTAAACTTACTGATTCCAGGATTATTTCCATACATTTCAAAAGGATCATATATACTAAAATCATCCATTAATTCAGTTATGAGCTTTGTCAGGTCAGGGGATTGTTTGTGTTCCTTGTTTGTTCTATCAAGTTCAGGTCTGGTAGTCATATTCCAGTCACCACCTAATACGTAAAGATGATTTGGGAGTTTCTCTAAAACTGTATAAATTTCGTATATCAAAGCAACTTGGGACATGTGGGTCTCTTGGATTAGCGTTACCCTCAGCACTTGATTTATAAATTAAATGTAAAATTTGATTTTTTTTTCTTACTATTTTGCAAGTCTTTAACATTCCAGAATTCCATTGATACCATTAAGTCATTACTCTAGCCTTTGAGTAGTTGTTGATATACTGAATAAGGTGTAGAGCATACATTTTAGAAGATTGTATATGACGTTTATGGCACATGTGGAAGATCTTAAAGATTACTTGTAATAAGGCAAATGCCTGACAAACCACCCCCTTAAGAACACCCCCCGTGCATGCCCATGACCTACTGCCATCTGAAAGAGGCATTATCACCATATTTACAAAACTAACTATTACACAAAATTCTACTGATACTCTAAGATCCATCAGACACTTGGCACAGGAACTAAACTTCATATCCTGCATTACTTTTGAGGATGTATCTTAAATTATAACTTTCCTTGATGATTAGATAAAGTAATTTTTAGTTATAGTCATGTGATGCTAGTTGGGGTTCCAATCTATGTTCGCTAAGAGAAAAGTAATAGTTATATTAGCTTAACTGATATTTATAGTTATATAAATTTTTCTTCATCTGTGGGATGAGAGTGTTTAATTTTCCCCAATTAGTATGAATCTGGGAAGGCTAATGGATTATGGTATAGTCCTTCACTTATGCTAAAATTATTCAAAATTTTAAAAATCTTATGTCTCCATGAATTCCTTGTAAATGGAAGGATAAGCATATAATCAAGTAAACCAGGAGTGTAACAACAAAATAGGTATATAACATGTGGATGATTAAATACTAACTTGTAATCCATACAGATGGACTACATAACTCAAGATGTTTAAAGCAACTGCACATTAATTGATACGCCACATCACATCTGCATATCACTTTTAACGAGTTGGACATCGAATCAATATACACAAACCTTTTAAAGTGAGGTCATATCATAACAGATCAATGCTCTATACTGCATATGTACCAATACCATGCTCTATACTGCATATCTACCAATACCATCCAATAGTTTAACTTCCTGTCCATCTTGTTATAGAGTTTTAAGTTTTGCTTAACATTTTGTCAACTTTTTACAGTTTAAAACCTTTGTCATAAAAGCTTTTTACAACCATTTTAACTAAGTCAAGGTTCCATAAAGAAAATCTTATCACACTTGAGCACATATATTTGGCTGAACAGAGTAGTAGAAAATATCATTCCATATAAACAAATGTGATTGTACATAAAAGTAATATTTTCCATATTTTAGATTGCATAAATGTAACTAAAACGGACAATATTAAGTTTTACAGTCATTACATAATTCTTAACATAATAATCATAAATTATACTCCAATACACACATTTTTACACTGTAGCGGCGTGCTGAAATACAGATTAGGTGCGTATACTCTTGGAACGTAGCTTGGAGCAAGGTGTTGGCCATTTTTAATTGCTAAATACAATTATGACTATATGTATGAGAAGCAAAATAGCATTAGCCAAGTTCAGTAGGTTTATAAAGCTACTTTCAGATCAATTTCAATATTAACACTAGCTAGACTGCAAGAAAATTATTTTTACTACAACTGTATGTTGTTGAAGTGCAGTATAGACTTAGAAAACTGATACATACTGCTAGAAAAAAATATCTGCCAACATACAAGTGCAGTAAAGATTTGGTAGAGAAAGTATGTGGAACATTATTCCCACTGACACCCAAGTATCAAGTTCACCGGGGCTGGAGTATTTTTACCCACACAACTGCATATGGGGAAAATCTCCCTGACTATGTTGGGCATGTATTCATATGTATGAGTATGGAGAAATGCCACCCCTAACCTTCCTGTAACTTCCTTATTGATGTTCAGATGTTTTTGCATTGCAAGCTATTTGAAATCCGAGTTGCAAGGTATACACATATTTTGAACAACAGAGAGCAATATAAAGCAGTAATTCACAATAGCATGTTTTAACAGCTGAAGGCGGCTTAACTTATGCTTATAGTTGCAGTCATGAAACTATACCAAACAATGAGGGCTAGGAGCACTGCCAACCATATGTCACGAAAATTCACATTGAGCGAAATAAAACTGATATATGAAGAAACCGAGGAATGCTGGTATTAAGAGAAGCCTTAATTTCTGTTAATCTAACACCATTTTTCATATTGCTTGATTTACTCCTACTATAACTAGTGACCTCTCTAGTATTATTTATTAATGATTTTTTGTTCGCTTTGAGTTAAGATGTTTGTAAACTTAAAATAAACTTTCCAAACTGTCAGCCAATAGTAACATTGCTAAATAAATGCGCAAGACGAACTTGTGACAGCTGGAGGTTCAACGTCTGGAGAAGGAAGAGAGATTTCATGGAGTTCAGCATTACCAAAGTTAGCCTTTTTCTTTCCCCCTGTTTCCTCTTAATCTTTAATTCAGGACAGTCACATTAGATTCATGACTGCTTATCAGACTACTTCTGAATAAGTGTTGGTATTCAGACAGCTGCTGATGGTATGGAGCAGTTGCAATGAGATCTGCGTAGATGTGTTGTGACGTTGGGGCGCTTGTTGCAACATCGAACTTGGCCCTCAGTAAACTTGTACTTCCTGGTTTTCACCTGGAAGAATCTTGTAAGGTCAGAGGTTGATTGCTGGCTGTTAGTTGCGTTTCCGCGACCTAGAGATGGAATTCTAAGATGGCAGATTTTATACCATTCAAAAAGTAAGGTAAGAAACTGGATATGTATGACTACACAGCTCCAATTTTATCACAATAAGGTTTGTGCTTTATATATGAAAGAGTACATTAACTTACTGTAGCTTCGGTTATTTATTTATGCAAGATTGGATGGCAACTCTTTAAAAGCTTTAGTAAAAGCTGATTTGGCTTAGTGTATGTTTTTGACGAAGTAATTAGTGCTATTATGGTGAAAGCAAAGAGTTGCCGGGTATTTCATTTGGAATTTTATATTTTTGTCTGTAAGGTAGTTGCAAAAAGGAGAGAGGACTTGCCTTGACTGTTTGATTGGAAGGGGCAGATCCTGGGCAACTGTGATTCTATTTCCTTTCCAGTTGATGGATTTCTTCTTTTTTGCTTGCAGAATAATGGTTTGAGCGTGTGAGGCATTCAGGATTCTAGCGTACACTTGCCGAGGAATATCTACGGATTGAGTCTTCCTTAACGCCCTGCAGATTCTCTCTATTGTTATTGTATGGGATATCTCCTTATTTTCCACTATCATATTGATAATTTCTTTTGCAATACTGGAGAGTTGTTTGTGGTCATACTTTTCTGGAATGCCTCCGATTAATATACTATTGCGTCTCGCTCTCGCTTCAAGGTCTATTATTTTCTGTTGTAGGTCCTTGACGGAGGTATCACTTAGAGAGAGAGCACTTTGCAACTCCTGCAATTTTATTTCATTATTCTTGTTTCATTTTGTTCCATTCTTGTCATGATTTGATCCAAGCTATTTCCGAATGATGTTGGCTTTGTGGAGAAGGTTTGAATTTCAGATTGAAGGTTAAGTAAAGCTGCTTTGAACTCCTCCATAGGAAAAGGTTGATCATTTTTGTTTTTTTGGATTTGTTTAGGAGCTTTAGCTTGTGTTTGGTTGTTTTCCGTTTCTTTGTAGAAATCTCCTTTTCTGGAGAGTTGATAAGTGATAGCCTGGTTTTAGTGGATTTTGATTCCATTTGTTCTATTTTGGTAAGAATTTGGTTTGTGTGTATAGGTTCATAGGTAGGTACTAGGCTATCGGCCCAAGGGCCTATGTAAGCTTAGCCAACAGGGTTCCCTGGCTTACGCCACTCAAGAAAGTTATTTTCCTGTGCCACTGTCGAGCAGAGACACAGAAGTGATCCTCGGGGTGTATTTCCTATTTCCAATTCACTCATCAAGATTTTTCTTGGAGTGCTAATGAAGAACCTTGCTTGACATAGATGGGTAGCCTGTTCCAGAGTATGGGAACTCTCTGGGACTGGAATCTATCCCTCTAGCATGTCCTGTTTATTGTGGTGACAAGGTTTAGGTCCCTAGAGCGTTTAGCTCAGAGGGATTGGGATTTCTTTAGGTGTAGCATGCCCAACAGCTCTGGTTTGAAATAGCTTTATATGTTAGGCAGAGATCACCTCAAAGTAGGCGATATGCTACGGAGTAAAGCTGGAGTTTTTTGAGATGGTCAGTGTAGGGCATTTGTTTGAGGCCAGTAATCCTCTTTGTGAGGTACTTCTGTGGCCTTTCCAGCAGCTGCAGATGGTCTTGTGAGGTACATTCCAAAAGGGGCATTGTACTCTATAATGGGTCTAATGAGTGTCGAGGAGAGAGGAACAATGACCTCTTTTTTTCCTGGATAAGAACCCTTTTATGATGAGGTGTGCCATGTAGAAGGACTTCCTGACTACTGTGGCGATGTGACTCTCAAAGGAGAGACTACTGTCCACCTGAGTCCCAAGGTCTCTTATCACACATTCTGTGTTAAGTAGATTGCTACCTATGTGGTAGTTCATGGGTACAGAGTTTTTACCAAAGGGGATGACACTGCACGTTTTGCCATTGAGCTTGAGGCCATGGCTCTGACACCAGGCATCTGTCTCAGCGAGGCCCTTCTGTAGGATGTCCACATCATTTGGGGACTTGACTATGGCTCCTAGTTTGCAATCATCTGCGAACTTCATTAGCCAGAGGTCTTCTGTGTTTGGTATCTACTTCTCTGAAGTACAGGCTAACAGGAGAGGTCCCAGGATGGAACCCTGTGGTATTCCATTTGTCACCGCTTTGAGGTCAGATTTGGAGTGCGCAACTTTTGCAGTGTGGGTTCTGTCAGTGAGCCAGTTGGCAACCCATCTTGTAACGTAGGGATTTATACCTAGTTTAGTGAGTTTAGCTATAATTCCAGAATGGGGGATGGTGTTGAAAGCCTTGGCAAGGCCAAGATAGGCAGTGTGAACCACCTTACCCTCATCTACGGCTTTGGTGACTGCCTCAAAGAAGTCAATCAGTTTTAGGAGGCATGATCTGCCTTTCACAAACCCGAACTGGGAGGGATCCAGAGTTTGAAGGTTACCAATGTCTTTGTTAATGAGTTCCATGATGATACGTTCCATGGCCTTGCAGACCAGAATTGTCAGGCTAATAGGTTGATAGTTCCCAGGATCAGTGATGGCTCCCCCTTTGTGGAGTGGGAGAACTGTTGCTGTGCGCCATTCAGTGGGCACAAAGCCTGATGCGAGGCTATTATTGAACATGGTGCTTAAGTGGGGAGCCAGTTCGTTCTGAAGTTTGTGTAAAACACAGCCTGGGATGTTGTCCGGTCCCATGGATGCTGTGTTTTTGGCTTTAGACAGTGCAGCTTTTACCTGCGTAGTTGTGATTACAGGGACTCTGCATTCTTCCTTTTTAGATATGGGCCCTTTAGGGGGTGAGGGGGTAAAGTTGGCACTAAACCTATCTGCCAGGATGTTGGCAATATCAGTTGGCTCTGTAATTTCCGTGCCATTGTGCTGTAACTCAGAGCAGATCTGGGTGTTGCCATCAAGATTCTTGACATAGCTATAGAATGCTTTGTGGTTGTCCTTAGAATTAGTGGCGAGTTTGTTTTCATAGCTAGTTTTGGAGGATCTTATAAGGGATCTTAGCTTCTTACTGAGGCTGACCAGGGAGCTCCTCCACTCTTGGGATTTTACTCTCTTTTGCAACAGTTTCTTCCTTCTGTTATACAGTTTTTTTATGGCAGGGGACCACCAGATTGGCTTCCTTTTTTTGGAGGATAGCGTCTTGATTCTGTTTGGGATAGCATGATCCATACACTCGTGTAAGTGCTTATAGAGTGCATTTGTGTAGGATTCAGCAGTCGTAACTGTATTGTCCATCTGCATGGGTGACACGAAGTTCACCACTTCTGTCTTAAGAAGCATGAAGATGGCTTTGGAGACATTTTTGACCATGGTTTCCTTAATGGGGGGTGGGGGCGGGATGTGGATATCAAGGGTGATTAGCTTATGGTTGGATCGGACCAACGAGGAGTTGACTTCAGGTGTGGAACACCGGTCACTCATGTTGCTAATGACTAGGTCAAGGATATTGTTGCCCCTGGTGGGGGTGTGGATAAGTTGATCCAGGGCATTGGAGTTTATGAATTCCAGAAAGCGTTGAGCTAAGGAGTTGGTACACGAGTAGTTTTCCCAGTTAATGGTGGAGTAAAGTCACCCATTATTAGGGTGCTTGGTTGAACCCTAATATTTTCCAGTACATCAAGAAAAGAGGAGTGGGAATCCTGGGGCATGGTGGGGGATCTGTAGCAAGCTACAATTTGTATTGCAGTTTTGCCCAGTGTTAGTTGCACTTAGATAACTTTGGATGCTTTATGCTGAGCAACTAGCCTGGAGGTGTGGATATCCTTAATGAATATGGACACACCTACATCTTTGGTGTTTCGGTCCAGGTTACATGGCCGAAAAGTGTGGTATGCATTATAGCCTGGTAGTGCAGGGGTGCTCTCTGGAGCCTTGAACCATGTCTCAGTCACTGCACAGATATCGATGTTCTCTATTTTAAGGAGTGCCTCGAGTGAGTGCATTTTGAGATTTAGACTTCTACAATTGAGTCGCATTTCAATTTTTGCTTGCCTGTTGCTGCTCCTATAGTGCCTTTTTTTTTAGGCAAGGTTCAAATGACAAATTCACCACCGTAGCAGGAAGAGCCTTAGCCAGTATCCAGAATCCCAGGGGCGACAGGTGCAGGCCATCTGTGGCAAAGCATCGTGGTCTGTCGACCATGTCATCCCAAGCAGATACTGGATCCCCTTAGAATGACACCTGAAGCTTAGCCAATTTTTGAAGTCAATCATTTTGTCCTTGTACTGCAGTATCATTCTGGGCGATGGCAGAATGCTACTCAGGGCTAGTGCATACCTGCCTTGGCTACAAGATCGGAGAGGTCTTCCATGTCTCTTTTCATGTAGTCCACAGGGAGGTATGTCTCAGGTCATTCACACCAACATGGACAATGACAGAGTCGTATTGTACTTTTGTGGAGTGATCCAAGTCTGTGGGTTATGTGGCGGATCCTGGCACCAGACAGGCAGCTGGCAGTAACCTTCTCCTGGTTTAGCTTGGTGAGTGGGACATCAGTGTGCCTGACTATAGAGTCACCTATGACTAGTGTGTTGGGTACGTTGTTTTGCCTTACTGGCTGTGGTTGAGTGGCACACTGTGTCTGTGGGCTATGTGTCATTTGGGTTGTGTTGGGGGATGAAGGTTGCTTGCGTTTCTGCTTTGGAGGTCTCTGTTGCTTAGACAGATGATTATTGAGAGCCTCCACGAATGTTTTTGTGTTACTTTGTGCGGATTTTGGTGGTGTACATTTAGTGAGACCATGTGATGAGTGTAATCTGGTGCAAATGTTTATCTTCTCCTCATGACTGTCAAGTTCAGTCTTGGTTGGAGAGAGCTTTACCTCCAGTTTGGCTAGATAAGTGCATCTCTCACAGGTTATAGTGTTGGGTGGTAGGAGGAGAGGGTTGTCTGTGTACATGAGGCAATTTCTACATTGCCTCAAAATGCCCAGATTCATCAGATAGACAGGAGAGAACACTGGGAGCTGACCCTTGAACATGCCTGAATAAAACACTATTTTCCTCTAGATAAGTGAGGAAGGGGAGTACAAGAGCTGTTTTTCTCTAAGCAAGTGAGAAAAGTAAGTACAAAAACTGTTTTCCTCTAGGTAATGAGGAAGGTTGAGTGCTATAGTAATTAATAGCTTATTTAGTGCTTACAAGTTCTGAACAAGTGCCGAGCAGAAATAAGCAAATTTAAATGCTAAAACTAAGAATCTGTATCTGCACTAGACAAGTTGCAGGACAGAAACAAGTGCAAATGCTGGCTTTCAAATCAGAAAGTTGAGAGAGATGGAAGAGATTGCCCAAACGGCCAATAACTACAATTTCTGGGCCAGAACCACTCCTTATGTGGTAGACAGGTTACCTAGGGCTTACCACTTCCACTGATAAGTGAAAAAGCTTGGGGGGCTCAGAAGCTTACATACAGTCCTGGATACAGCAAATCTCTATCTGGAACACTAGTTAAAGGAAAGGTAGGAAACAGGCTTACAGAATTTTTTTTTTTTAGCTAGCACACGAGTATGTAGCAAAATTAGACCAAATACAGTTTAAAGAATGCAATTAAATTAAAAAGGACTAAAAGCAAGTGCAGAGAGAGTTTATTAGGTAGAATATGGTAAAGAGATGGGACTGGGGGAATGCCTCAGATCAAATCTACAGTGGGGTGGGGCAACTGCAAAAGCCACCAAATTTAAACTACAACCCAGAAATAGGGAGGGTGAGCGGGACAAAACAGTTTCAACAGAGATCTAAGCAACAATTAACAGTACAAACTCAAGCTGTTAATTCAAGGCTGGCTGGCCCAAGCATATGTAGTCAGAGTCACCACTTCTATAAAACAGGATTGTTCTGGCTCAATCTTGCTACAGATCCGGTAAATTTGACAAGTAAGTTAATGTGTAGTTTTCTTTTTGTTATACTTTCTTTTAAGATTTGCCGCAGTAGTAGTATTTGATTTGATTAGTATGGAAATTTTCTTTGAGAGCAGGCTGAATTATGTGCTTCCTATCTGGCAGCTATCTTCGCATCCCAGGACCAAGGCTGCTTTTTTTTTTTTTGGTCCATTCATTTTTGCTCCCTTAACTGCACCACACTGCCATCTGTTGGCCAGAATCAGAAAAACACAACTGCCCAGCTTAGCAGGAGCACAAAGTACAGTTTTGTACCTACCATAAATGTAGATGTCCGATAGGTATGCATCTGCAGTCCTTGCATATGGGTTGTCCTGCCTCAGGCAGCCCTTCGGTCAGCCGGATTCCAAAGTCTGGGTCCGGCGTCGGCTGATGTCGCCCTTTCCCCGAAGTCAGAGCGCCTGGGGTATAAAAGAATCAGCCGACGCCATCTTCCTCAGTTTTTCTTGCCCCAGATGCCAGGTGCCCTCTAAGGAAGGCTAAATTTGGAGAAATGCAGAATATTCCAAACATGCACAGTAATAAAAAACAAATACACCATAATAGATAACCCCAGCTAACTATAAGAGGGATAAGTACCCAAGGAATACCACAGAGGGGAAGGAGGGAGGGAAAACCTGACTGCAGATGCATACCTATCGGACATCTACATTTATGGTAGGTACAAAACTGTACTATGTCCTTCAAGGATGCATCTGCAGTCCTTACATATGGGTAGAATACCATAGCCAAGCTGGGGGTGGAAGGATCTAAGAAAATGATGGTGTAGCTAAAATGCCCTGCAGGACTGCCGTAGCAAAGCCTGCTCTGGATCTGGAATATAAGGGCAAATTGTAATGCTTGGTAAATGTATGCACAGAGCTCCATGTAGCAGCTTCTAAAATGTCCTTGGTAGCCACCCCTCTTAAAAAGGCTGTGGAGGTGGCTGTGGCTCTGGTGGAATGAGGCCTGATGTTAGCTGGCACAGTTTTTCCATGATAAGAGTAGCAGAATCGAATGCAATTTCCTATCCATTTTGAAATTGTCTGTTTGGAAATTGCTTTGCCTTGGATGCCTGCAGCATATGCTACCAACAGCTGGTCAGTTTTTCTGAAAGTCTTAGTTCTGTCCAAGTAGTAGCGTTACTGTCTGTGAATGTCCAGGGTATGCAGAAGTTTTTCTCCCTTGTTTTGCGGATCTGGAAAGAAGGCAGGCAGGTGAATAGCTTGGTTCAATGAGACCCTGGATACCACCTTTGGCATGAATGAAGGATTGGTTCTCAAGGAAACTCTGTCCTGATGAAAAATAAGAAATGGTTGTACTGCCATGAGTGCCTGCAATTCAGATACTCTTCTTGCTGAGGTTATGGCCAGAAGGAAGGCAGTCTTCCAAGACAGGAACTGTAACTGAAGATGCTGCTGGTTCAAAGGGAGGTAGAGTCAACTTTTCTAACATGAAGTTAAGGTCCCATGTAGGCACTGGTGGTTTTCTTGGAGGATTGATGTTTTTAATTCCTCTTAGAAACTGCCTTAGGAGAGGATGAGAGAAGACAGGTGGATCAGTATTGTATTCTGCTGAAATTGCTGAAGCATGAATTTTTATGGAAGAGTAAGAAAGGCTATTGTGGAGCATTTCGGCCAAGTATTCCAGGATATGTGCCATGGTCATTACTGTGGCATCTAGGCCCTTTGCGGTGCTCCAAGTGTGGAATCTTTTCCATTTTGCTGAATATGCTTTTCTCGTGGAAGGTCTGCGAGCTTCCATGATGATATCCTTCACTCTCTTTGATAGCTCTTCCTGGTGAGGAGTCAAGGTATTCTCCAGGCTGTCAGCTGCAAGGTTTTCAGGCTGGAGTGCAGAGTTTTGTAATTGTGCTGTGTTAGAAGGAGTGACCATTGTGGTAGAGGCCATGGTTTCGTGTGCGACAGGCATCGTAACAGTGGATACCAGTGCTGTCTCGGCCAATCCGGGGCTATTAGAATCACTTTTGGCTGCTCTGTCCTGATTTTCAGTAAGACCCTGGACATTAGTGGAAGAGGTGGAAATGCATACACTGTTAGAGTATTCCAGCTGAAAGAGAGGGCGTCCACTTTCCATGCTTGTGGGTGGTATGTCCTTGAACAGAATTTTTTCAGCTGATTGTGGTGGGAGGCAAAAAGATCTATGTCCGGCCTTCCCCACAATTGTGTTATCTGAGGGAAGATGTCTGGGTGTAGCATTCATTCGTGTGGATCCATGGTATTTCTGCTTAGGCTGTCCGCCAGTATATTGTCTTTTCCTGGCACAAACTGGGATTGCAGCTATATATTGAGTTTTAGGGGAAAGTTCCCAAAGATTCATTGCTAGTCTGCAAAGAGGGTAGGAATGTGTACCTCCTTGCTTGTTTATGTACCACATAACTGTGGTATTGTCTGTCCTTATTAGCAGGTGGCCTTGATGTAGAAAGTCCTTGAAGGCCTCGATTGCATGTATCACTGCCAGCATTTCCTTTTGGTTTATGTGCATGTGCAATTCTTTCTGAGACCATAGTCCTTGGATGCATCTTTCCTCCATGTATGCTCCCCATCCATGGTCTGAGGCGTCAGAGGTAATGGTTTGGCTGGTTACTGGTTTGCTGAAAGGCAGACCCCTGTTTGACTGGCTTGCTTGGGCCCACCACAGGAATTCCTTTTGAAGGCAAGGAATGAGTGGTATCAAAGTTTCTAGGCTGTGATTGTGCTGAGACCATAAACTCCTTAGGTACCATTGTAGTTTTCTCATATGCAGCCTTGCTTGTGGAATCAGAAGAATGCACGATGCCATGTAACCCAGGGCCTGCAGGATTTTCCTTGCAGTCATCTGAGTTTGTTTTGTCAGATTTTTGAAGTAATCCGGTAGTTGTCTTTGTTTGTCTTCTGTGAGAAAAGCCATTTGGGTGGTTGTATCTAGTTCCGCACTCAGAAAAGTTATTCTTTGGGATGGCACAAGTCTTGACTTGTGAACGTTGACTGTGTATCCCAAGGCCTGCAGAAGGCGGATGGCATAATTCAAATGTTTTTCCAAAGTTTGTTGGCTGTCCGCTTGTATAAGGCAGTCGTCCAGATACGGGTATATTTGAATCCCCTGAAGTCTGCAGTGTGCAATTACTGATGCCAGGTATTTCGTGAATACTCTGGGCGCAGTAGATAAGCCAAAGGGCAATGCTGAGAATTGATAATGCTCTGAACCTGCAAGAAATCTGAGGTGTCTACTGCAACTTTGTCTGATAGGGACATGCAGGTATGCCTCCTTGAGGTCTAGAGTTACCAGCCAAGACCCCTTGCCCAGCATGGGAAGGAGTTGCTGTGGGGTCAGCATTTTGAATTTTGACACAATGAGTTAAGTATTGAGTGCGGACAAATCGAGAATAGGCCTCCATTGTTTTTCTTTTCTTGGGACAAGGAATAGTCTGGAATAAAATCCTTGGCCTTGTTCTGCGAGAGGAACCTTTTCTATAGCTTTCATTTGCAATAGGTTGGCAATTTGTTTTAAAGCCTCCGCCCTTTGATTTGGTGGCAGGTTTGGCATGCCTTTTCTTTTTGGTAATGTATGGAAATGAAACCTGTATCCTTTGTCTATTATTTGCAGTGTCCAGGTCCCTTGTAATACTGTGCCAATTTCTTGAAAATAAAGACAATTTTCCACCCAAAGGTGCTTCTAATTGAGCCCTGGTTGGCGGGATCAAGGTGAAGTCATTGAGTCTGTCCTTGTGCAGCAGTTGTTGCTCCTGCACTACCTCGCTGGTTAGGAGGTTGCCATTGACGTCCTCTGTAGGAGCCTCTAGCTTGCCCTCTACTTCTGGCACGCCTGTTCTTGCCTCTGATATCTCTCTTCCGGAAAGGACCAATTCTTAGAAGGCCAATTTCTGCTGAATCTTGGTGGTTGTACCTGGAGGAAATCTTTGACTGTTTGTACAGATTTAGCCTTTTCCTCAAATTTCTTTAATACCTCCTGAGCAGTGGAGCCAAACAACTTTTGCTTTTCTAGTGGAGCATCCAGAAGCTTAGCCTTAACATGGTCTGGCAGAGATTGTTCCTTCAGCCAAGCATGTCTACGTATGACTGCACCTGTCATTGCTGACCTACATGAAGCTTCCAATGCATCATAACCACACTGCAAGAAATGGTTGCTAACCTGTTGTGAATTATGTACCAGATCCTGAAGTGACTTGCGGTCTAAGGGTTCAGGAGAAGACAGCTTTTTCTGCAATTCATCTAACAAATACTCTTGGTACTGTATCATATGAAATTGACAATTTAAAGCCCTCATAGACAGAGTGGAAGAAGTATACACTTTTTTACCCCATCTCTCTAAAGCCCTGGACTCCCTGTCAGAGGGGAGTGGATTTTTAGTAGTGGCAGCTGCAACCCCTTTAGGACCCTGGGAAATAGTTTCTGGGTCAGCAGAGTGGGCCTTGTAAAGGAAATGATGAGAGTCCGGGACCCTGTAGTACCTATCAGGTTTAACAGGAGCCGGAGTTAGGGTGTCAGGGGTAGTGCTAGACTCAGAATACACATCATCAATGGCACTTAAAACAGGAGGAATAGCTAAAGGTCTATGCTGAGGTAAATGAAGGAAAGTCCTTAATCTCTTCCTGGAATCGGAGAATTCCTGGCCCTGCCATTGGAAATGCTCTCTCATGGAGTGAAGGGTCTCCCCAAAGGACAGCTCTTCAGGAGGGGAGGCAGAGGGAATGGATTCCTCTGCATCAGAATCCTCGTAGGCCGTGAAGGCCTCCTCCTGGTAATCTGATAGAGCAGAGCCATCAGAGGCCTCATCAGAGGACTGAGGATCAGCGGACTCAGCCCTGGGCCTTTTGTCTGGAGGGGGTTGAGAGCCCCTGTCCGGATGAGGCTGGGATCCCCTGATTAAGGAAATAAGATCCTCAGCCAAACTTAGTATCTGTGAACCTGTAGTGGGTCCCTGAGAAATAGTCTTGGGAGGCAGAGTTTTTTGCTGCTTAGCAGCTTTAGCCTTAATGAATGCTTTAATGGACATGGATGCAGGGCGCCTGGCTGCTCCACGTGCAGGGGTGTGTTATCTAAGGGAATGGTGTCGGTAGTTTCCTGAACACCAGTTTCCAAGGGTAAATCCAAAACAGACTCAGAAGAAGCCTCCGGGGCAGAGGCTGTCGGCTGTACCGTTTCCACGGTCGGAAGTACCAAGGACTCGGTTTCAGCCGAGACTGAGACACTCGCGGTAGGCCTAGGCGTGGTTTCAGCTGAAACCACGATCCGCGTGAGTCGGTCCTTGTCCTTCCATTTTTTGGTTAAATGAGAAGTCGGAGTCTACGACGGCATTTTATAAGAGAAACTAGCCCCAAAGAATTCCTCTGCAAACTCCAATCGACGCCTAAGAGTGCGTCGATTAAAGGAGGCACAGGCAGTACAGGCCGAGACGTCGTGGTCTGGGCCTAGGCAAGGGAGGCACTAGGAATGGAAATCCTTGAGAGGTATTTGTTTCCCACAAGTCAAGCAATTATTAACTTTAAGCGTTTTATCTGACATCGGCTGAGGCAAGAAAGAATCCCCAACAGGGTACTTAGCTTTTTGAAGTCTTCGGTAGCTGAATTTACAGAAGCTGGCCGACCGGCACTTGCGAACTGCTTCTGCTTCGGGCACCACGCGGCAAGAAAGACTGAGGAAGATGGCGTCGGCTGATTCTTTTATACCCCAGGCGCTCTGACGTCAGGGAAAGGGCGACATCAGCCGACGCCGGACCCAGACTTTGGAATACGTCCGACCGAAGGGCTGCCTGAGGCAGGACAACCCATATGTAAGGACTGCAGATGCATCCTTGGAGGACATCTAGTGATACTGAAACAGGGTCTGGAAAAAAATTAAGTAGCCAGTTCAGCATGTCGAATCAACAAGGTGGCTTAATGCATCAATGCAAAGCTCAACATGCTACTTCTGACAATGTAAATATATACATGCATCTTAAAATTGAGGCATCTCATCCTTGCACGGTGCCAAGAGGAAATGAATTGCACAGAGTAACAATCTTAGATCATAGATTAATAGGCTAATGGCCCTGGGGCTCTTACAAGCTTAGCCAAGAGTTTATCCCCAGCAAAGAAACCTCAAATCAGTACCTGTCTCCCCTTGTCAATGAGGGACACAGGTGGGACCCCTGGGACAAATTCGTGGTTTCTCATCCATTCATCAAGGTTGCACTTAAAGTGGGCCAGCAACAGCACTTTGTTTGACATGTATGGGGAGGCCATTCCAGACCTGGGGCAGCCTCTGGGAGACAAACCTGTCTCTCCAGCAGGTTTTGTTAATGTCACACATTAGATTTAGGCCTTTTGAGCATGTAATGTGCAAAGAAAGAAATTAGACAAAGATATGGAGCATCTCTAGTACAGCAGGGTCTGAGATTGTCTTGTAGGCAAGAGACAGATCACCTCTAAGCAATCTGTACGATACCAATCAGAGTGATAATGATTTGAGCCTGTCCACATAGGACAGGTGTTGGAGGCCATGGATTCTCTTTGCGAGGTATTTCTCTGTGGCATTTCCAGTTGGTGCAGGTGTTTGGAGGTACATATCACATGGGGTGTTCTACTCAATTATTTGCCTAATGAAGGAAAAGTACAGAGAGGTAATAACCTTTTTTTTTTGGAAGCAATCCCTTTACTTACGAGATGAGCCAAGTAAAAGGCTTTTCTGACCACTGCTGCTACATAAGAGTGTGAGATGGTTGTCAACCTGTGTACCCAAGTCTTTCACTACAGGTTATGTGCTTAGAGACTGCCGTTGATGTGGTAATCAGTAGGGGGCGTGTTTTTGCCGAATGGTATGATCATACATTTTTTTGCGTTTAACTTAAGGCCATGACTTTGGCACCAGTCAGTTGTTGCTGTGAGACTCTCTTCTAGCAAGTTAACATCTGGGGAGTTAATGACAGCATCCAACTTAAGAGTCGTCTGCAAACTTGGTCAGCCACAGGCCTTTTGTCTTTGCCTGGACCTCTGAGAAGTAGATGCCAAACAGTAGGGGTCCCAGGACAGATCTCTGGGGAACACCACTAGTGACAGGTCTGCTGTCAACAGTGGGGGCCACCTGTTTTGACCCTGTGGGTCCCATCGGTGAGCTAGTTGGCCACCCAACTGATGAGACAGGGATTTATGCAAAGTTGTGTTCGCTTTTCAATGATGCCAGAGTGGGTGATTGTGTCAACGGCTTTGGCCAAGTCAAGGTAAGCTGTATGTACTAACTTTCCCTCATCCAGTCCCTTGGCGAGGGTCTCAAAATAGTCAATCAGGTTCAACAGGCAAGATCTGCCCTTGACTAAACCAAACTGAGTGGTTACAGAGCAACAAACTTAGCAGCCACAAGGTTTTCTGACTACTTAAACTTGTTTTAGCCACAACCGTACCTTGTGGTTAAGCACAAGAATTTCTTACTGGGATCTTAGAACCTTCTTAGTCAGTCCTAATTTACAGCCTGTCCAGTCAAATAATCCAAACTTTCCATGTGTACTTATTAGAATTGTTACACAGGTGATACAGTAGTCCAATCATGACAAAGGGCATTTCTCAGGGCAGTTACCAATGTGTCAAATATACAATAAATGTGGGTAATGTGCCATACATGCATATATACATACATACAGACACACTACAATGGAACACAACTAGAGAATCTGGAGCTCTACAGGGAGAATATATCAATTTAACAAGCAAAGTGGATCGCATCCAGATGCTAACAATACCACACTTAATGACTTGGGTAGAATGGTTAAGTATAACAGTGCAAAAAGAGAAGAAATTTAAAAAAGCAAACAAGACAGGGGGCACGGGCATCACTGAATAATACTCATCTTGACTTGCATCCAATAAAAAAAGGACAACAATTAGTGTTAATGGAATGTAAGACAGTAGCAAATTGTTGGTAGTAAAGACAGTGGTGGCTGGTGACATCAAATCAAAGGGGACAGCTGAATGGGTGGGGCCAAGGGAAAGGAGTGTGACCAACTAGAAAGGGGCAGAGAGCTATGCTCAAAACCACAAAAACTGGGACTTTAATTAAATACGCTGCACTGGGTACCAAACTATCACTATGAGAGTCCAATCAAGACAAAATGAAGTATAGAAGAAAAAATATTTTAATGCATTGGCTGTGACAGCTTACTTAATATCCAGATGGAAACAAAAAGGTTGTGAGGCATGAACAAATAAATTACTTTTAAAATACATTACTGAAATGCCAGTCAAAATCAAGTGTAAAAAAACAAGCAGCACTTAACTCAACCACTTCTTCTTGCACTGCAGTTCTAATTATATTTAGCTTCATAAAAGTGCCAAGTAACATGCTGAAAGTAGCAATCTACGTAATATCCCCACTTGTAAAAATGCCTCAAAAAGACCTGCTGCCTGACAACTATCTACTTGTTTCATGGGGAAAATATGATCAAAGTAAAAAATGAATAGCATACAAAAACAAGCTCAAGATAAATTGCTTACATGATTACTACATAGGATATGGATCACACATGATAGACTGGCATTCTGTTTAGTTTATGGGTAAAGCCTGTAAAGATGACTTCAAGTCTCCAACAAATGTAATGATCTTCTGAAAATACTGTAATCCTGTCCTTTATTACAAATACTGGCATATGCATTTCAATACCCAAGGCTTGTATGTTATGTAAATATTCTCTGCATGGCAACAACAAAAAGACTTTCAATGTTGGTAATTCTTTAACAGTATGCTTAAAGCTTGCTTGCATCTTACAATCTCAGACAAACTTATGTTGTATACAGTTCTTGCTTAAGCATACCTCTCAACTGTCCAGATTTTTTCAGAATGTCCAGATTTATGCCTCATATTTTGGCTGGTTTCTGATAAAATGTGTGGTGGGTGGTCAATGAATAATGAGATACATTTGAGTTTCAGACTTCATATCCTTCAGGGAATGCATGACAAATCCATATCCTTCAGGGAATGCACGACATAAATCCAGCTATTGTAGCAACTTTCTAAGTTTGTAAGAGCAATATTTAAAATCTGTCCCTATTTTCTGGGCCCTTGTCCTTCCATTTTAGGCTTTGACCAACTTTCTTGCCCTAAGAGTTTGACAAGTATGTACTTCAGTAAGGGTGAGTGTTGCCCCCTGCACCAACTTACTTGTGTTTGGTAAATACATAACTACAACCTTGCACCTAAACCTAACCATCCACATTATATTATTAAAAATTCCCTAACACTACTACACAAGACAAATGAACACAGATCACACACAATACCAAACATGTAGTACTCTAAATCTATCCCCTTATCTAGCCCTTATTTTTCTCACAGACACTTGTATATGCACACTGTACAGTATAATGCAATCTTCCACAACCACCTTTTCTGTCAAACATTCATTTTCATGCTGGCTCCTACTTACCTTACCTGCACTCACTGTATAAAATTTTAATTCAACCATTTTAGATTCACACATATGTGCAGTCACTCTTTTTTACACACACACACACACACACACACACACACACACACACACACACACACACACACACTAATTAAACAAAAAATAAATAAAAGTTAGGAAAAACCTTTCCAGTAAAAGTTTAGGTTGGCCAAGCCTACACATTCTGTAAACAGTAAACTCTTGATTACCATCAGCAGCACACCACACATGTATAAATTACAAAAAAAAAAAAATATATCATCTTTTTCTTTTCTCACCATTATAGCCCTTTTGCTTCTGGATTATCCAGAGTGCTGTTTCTTAAAAAAAAACAAAAAAAAAAACAACATACAAACAAAGCTTCAGCAATGATATGCTGACTACAGATGAAATAAAAAAAAAGTGTTGTACTATTTTGACAGTGACACCAAAGCCTGGCAAAAAAACAGTAAACTTTAAACTCAATGTAATCTGGCTGTTAAGAGGCCCGCCTCATTAGTGGATTTGAAAACTAACTCTAACTCAAGTTACTCAACTGTAAAGAAGTAAACAAGCCACCACAAACAGTATAGCAAATATACTGTTTAGGGCAAGTAAACATGCCACCAG
>NC_056728.1:90687231-90819731 GCF_019279795.1 Protopterus annectens
TTCTCTACTGCACAAGTCCAAGCAAGAGAACCTTCCTATCAGTGGCCACTGTGCACTTAGACTTTTGCCCACCAGTGCACCTAGAAGTTATCCCATCACAGGTAGCTAAACAAAGAATGCAATGCACAAAAGCACACTATACATAGACGGGCAGGCAGATCAACTGCATAAAAATACCAAGCTTTAAGCAGCTTGGATCTAGTTAGAGGCATTCTCAAATGAAAAAGAAAAAGCAACATGCAGCCACTTTTGCTGCTCAGAGAAACCAGGGAGAATCAACAGAAAGGGAAGCAGTTCTTGTTAACTAATGGAATTCAAGTAATGGCATGGTTCAGGGTATAGCCTAAAGTCAGGAACTGTAGAATCTGACAAGACTGCTTAGCAAGGGCTATGCACCCAAGTCCACATTGTTTCGATCATGCAGGTTTGATGAAAGTAAATCTTAATGTCAGGAGATGCTATGAAGTAAAACACGCCTGAATTTAACCCCAGTCTACCTTAGGGAATCTATCTGTGAGGCTACTCATCTCACAGACATCCAAAAGACAAGAGTGAAGTGGTATGCTCTACAAGAGTCAGAATGGCTACTCCACCACATCGGCCAAAATCCAGTTGTAGAGTACATGGGAGAACTAACTATTCAAATCTGCCCCTGCCCCCCTGACCACCTACCAACAATTCATTATTATATTATACACACATTTGAACTGACAGTTTCATCCTCAAACTATGGCATCATGTCATAGTGGACCCCTGTTTACATTGGACTTCCAGTTACTAGAGCTTCATCCATTTCACTAACATGCTGTATACGGTTATGAACAGGATCGTTATGGAATTTGTTCAGAAGGACAATCTGTTTCTACCTATGAAAGAATAGTTGTGTAAAATCTTAGCATAACCATAGATGTCCTCTTCCATGTTGCAGTATTCTTACTGTGAGATTCTCTGCCTCAGGCTACCCAAACATTGGCTCCTATACAAAAGCTTAAACCTAGTTGCTGTTGGTGTATGGGACGTCATATGCAGGGCCATAAACCAGGTCCCTTAAATGCGACGTCTGCACGAAAAGACCTCAGAACTAACTGCCCAGTAGGACAGTAGACTAGGTAGAGCCAACTGGTGTCCTCCAGACTGGTGAAATGCCATGGACTGCCGTGTGTGACCAAAGTCTATGTGGTGCCCCAGGGTGCTCAACAGACAGGTGAAAAGGAATGCAGGGGGATAGGTGGGAGGGACGGAACACTGCAACATGGAAGAGAAGGACATCTATGGTTATGGTAAGATTTTACACAACTATTCTATATCCTTCTATTCCCATGTTGCAGTATTCTTACTGTGGGAGAGTACCACAGCTTAGAAAGGAGGAAGCGTGGAGGTAGAGGTAGCTGATTCCAGAAATCCCTGCAGAATTGCCCTAGCGAAACCTGCTCTGGAGATGTGATCCAATTTGTAGTGTCTGGTAAAGGTATGTATAGTGGACCAGGTGGCTGCCTCCAGGATGGAGGATGTGTCTAAGCCCTTGAAGAAGGCCTTGGTAGATGCTACAGCGCTAGCAGATTGAGCTCTTACTCCCTGAAGTAAATCCTTGCCATGGTAGGAGTAGCAGAAGCAAATAGTTTTCCTGATCTAACAGGAGATAGTTTGTTTGGAGACTGCCTTCCCCAGGGCCCTGGGATGAAAGGATACAAAAAGAGTTGATTAAATTTTCTAATGGTCTTAGTTTTGTCCAAGTAAAACCTTAGCTGCCTGTGAACATCCAGGAAATGGAGTATTCTCTTGCTGTTATTTGTAGGAGAGGGAAAGAAGGTGGGTAGGTGAATGAACTGATTTAAATGATAGCTCGTTGACCACTTTGGGCATGAAAGAAGGGTTGGTGAACAGGGTAACCCTGTCTTTGTGGAAGATAGTGTAGGGGGGCAAGCCATGACAGCCTGTAACTCTGATACCCTTCTGGATGAGGTGAGGGCTACCAGCAGGAATGTTTTCCATGTGCACATTTGTAGGGATGCAGCACTAGCTGGCTCAAATGGAGCCGGGGTGAGTTTTTCCAGGATAAAGTTTAGGTCCCAAGGGGGTGGGGATAGGCTTCCTTGGTGGTCTGATGTGCAAGATCCCCTTCAGGAACAATTTAACATCTAGCCTGGAGAGGAGAGTCTAAGGGTAAAGTAGGCAGAGATAGCAGAAAGGTGTACTTTCACCGAAGAGTATAAAAGGCCTGCCTTGATAAGCTCGCACACACAAGCTAAGATTAGAGGTACAGTGGATATTAAAAAAAAAGTTTACACACCTCTGTCAAAATGCCAGGTTTTTGTGATATAAAAAAATGAGACCACAATAAATAATTTCAAAACTTTTCCCACCTTTAATGTGACCTATAACCTGTACAATTCAATTGAAAACCAAATTTGTTAGGGGAAAAATATGAAAAAATAAAAGTAAGTACAATAAGCTGGTTGCATAAGTGTGCACAACCTTAAACTAATACTTTATTGAAGCACCTTTTGACTTAATTGCAGCATTCAGTCTTCTTGGGTACACACCTGCCATCAATTACAGAGACTCTGATTAACCCCAAATAAAGTTCAGCTGTCCTAGTAGGATTTTCCTGACATTCACTCAGTTGCCTGCTACAGCAAAAGCCATGGTTCGCAGAGAGCTTCCAAGGCATCAAAGGGATCTCATTGTTGAAAGGCATTAGTCAGGAGAAGGGTACAAAAAAATTTCCGCAGCATTGGATATACCATGGAACACAGTGAAAACAGCCATTAAAAACTGGACAAAATATGGGACAACAGTGACATTGCAAAGAACTGGACGTCCTTCCAAAATTTATGAAAAGAGGAGATGAATACTTGTCAGGGAGGCTGCCAAGAGACTTACAGCAACACTGAAGGAGCTGCATGAATTTCTGGCAAGTACTGGTTGTGTACACTACATGACAACAATCTCCCGTATTCTCCATACGTCTGGGCTATGGGACAGGATTGCAAGAAGGAAGCCTTTTCTTACACAGAAAAACATCCAGGCCAAGCTTAAATTTGCAAAATAATACAAGTCACCCAAAAGCATGTGGGAAAATGTGTTATTGTCTGATGAGACTAAGGTTGGACTTTTTGACCACAATTCCAAAAGGTATGTTTGGTGCAAAAGCAACGCATCACCAAAAGAATACCATCCCCACAGTGAAGCATGGTGGTGGCAGTATCATGATTTGGGGTTGCTTTTCTTCAGTTGGAACTGGGGCTTTAGTCAAGGTGGAGGGAATTATGAACAGTTGCAAATACCAGTCACTTTTGGCCCAAAACCTTCAGGCATCTGCTAGAAAGATGAAGAGGAAGTTCACCTTTCAACACAACAATGACCCCAAGCATACATCCAAATCAACAAAAGAATGGCTTCACCAGAAGAAAATTAAAGTTTTGGAATGGCCCAGTCAGAGACCAGACCTAAATCCAATAGAAAAACTGTGGGGTGACCTGAACAGGGATGTGCACAAGAGATGCCCTCGCAATCTGCCAGATTTGAAGCTGTTTCGCAAGGAAGAGTGGGCAAATATTGCCAAGTCAAGATGTGCCATACTGACAGACTCCTACCCAAGAAGGCTGAATGCTGTAATTAAATCAAAAGGTGCTTCAACAAAGTATTAGTTTAAGGGTGTGCACACTTATGCAACAGCTTATTGTACGTTTATTTTTTTTACATATCCCCCCCCCCCCAACAGATTTTTCAACTGAATTGTACAGGTTATAGGTCACATTAAAAGTGGGAAAAGTTTTGAAATGATTTATTGTGGTCTCATTTTTTTACATCACAAAAAAGTGGCATTTTAACAGGGGTGTGTAAACTTTTTATATTTACTGTACATCCGCTAGAGAGAGAAATCCCGAAGCCTTTGGATACACCATTTGGAGAATCTTTCCCAGTTTAAAATACAGGATCTCCTTGTGTTATGTTTCCTGGCCTCCCCCAAAACAGAAAGTGTGTCCTCAGAGTAGTGGTGTCTGAAGGGTATTAAAAGTTCATCACCCAGAGCGTTACACACAGCATCTCCAGATGAGGGTGGATGAGAGTTTCCTTCTGCTGTGCGAGTAGGTCCACCTTGTAGGGTAACTTGTGGTGATTGCCCTTGGCAAGGGATAGTAGAAGGGGGGAACCAATGCTGACTTGCCCAACAGGGAGTCACCAGCAAGATTTCTGGATTCTCCCTCTTGATTTTCAGGAGGGCCTTTTGAATGAGAAGAAAGGGATGAAAGGCATACAGAAATCGTCCCTTTCATGAGATGGTGAAGGCGTCCACTCTCCAGGCTAGTGAGGAGTGATCCTTGGTACAGAATTTTCACAGCTGTCTGTTCTGGGAGGAGGCAAATAAGTATATTTGAGGTGCGCCCCACTGGTGGACAATGTCCAGAAAAACTTCTCTGTGCAACATCCACTCGTGATGCAGCAAGAATGACCTGCTGAGAGCATCCGCTTGGTGGCTGTCCTGGGATGGGATGTAGACTGCCTGCAGAGGTGGGTTGTTTTGTGAGGCTAGGTCCTAAATCTACACTACCAGCCTGCACTGGAGGTAATAATTGGTCCCACCTGTTTGTTGATGTACCACATGACCATGGCATTGTCTGTGAAGATTTGAAGGGGGCCTAGCTGTAAGTAGGGGAAGAAAAGCTTTCAAGGCTAAATGAACTGCAGTCATCTCCCTTACGTTAATGTGTTTTTTTTCAGGAGGCGTGCCTGCCTGCATTCTTGCATATTGAGGCCCTTTGTGGTAGCCCCCCAGCCCAGATCTGAGGCATCTGTGTGCATATGCTGAACTGGTGTGGGAGGTAGGAGGGAAGGCCTGGGTTCATTTGAACTTGTTGAATCCACAACTGTAACTCTGCTTTTAGGTAAGGTAGGATGGGGATCTGGAGGGTGGCTGTGTTGGGACCACACATTCTTTAGATACCACTGTAGCTTCCTCATGTGCATCCTGGCTAGTGGTAACATAGGAATAGTGGCAGAGACCTAGAAGTCGCATGACTTGTCTTGCTGACAGTTGGTGGGCCTGGATAAGATCCTGGAAGTGTTCTGTTAGGGAAATTACCTTGTCCTGAGGAAGGAATGCCTTCATCAGGTCTATTCGGATCCTGCATTCCAGGAAGATTTTGTCCTGATCTGGTGCAAGGGATGATTTGGGGAGATTGAGGGTGAACCCCAACCCTTGTAGTAGTGTAGCAGAGACAAGGAAAACTGCAGACAGATTTTTGGGTTTTCTTTCTCTGCAAGAATGAGATCATCATCTAGGTAGGGGTAGATTTGAATACCCTTGGTCCTCCAGTAGGCTAAGGTGGGAGCTAGGCATTTGGTGAAGACCCTGGGTGCAGTGGACAAACCAAAGTGTAATGCAGTAAATTGAAAGTGAAAACAGGGCCCAGCAAAGGGCCCAGCAAAACGTAAGTACTTAATGTGAATGGGCTGTATAGGTATGTGAAGGTAGGCCTCCTTCAGGTGTAGAGTGGCAGCAGTGCAAGGAGGGTCTGAAGGGATAGCATTCTGAAGGAAGGGACTTTTAGGAAGAGGTTTAAAAAAGGCAAATCCAGGATAGGCCTCCATGGTCCATCCTTTTTTGGTACTAGGAAGAATATCCCTTTTCTACTATTGCCAGAACCCAGCGATCTGAGGTGACTGTTCTCCAAAGGGCAGGCAGTGGGGGAGACAGGATGACAGGGGGAGATGGGCAAGGCAGTCGCACATTGTTGGCACCATTTTAGTCTTGAAACAGCTGTCTGTGGGTAGGCTGAGAAGAGGCCGGCCTGGAAGAAGTTTGCATCCTGTTCCTTTCTTATGCCTGGAAGGAGGAGAAGCAGTGGCAGGAGTTCTTCAGCCATAGGCGATCTTAGCTGGATAGTTTCTGTAGTATTTTGGTATAGGAGATACCAGAAGGTGCTTAATGTTTTGTAGCTCCTTGCTCTTCTCCTGAAGGTTCTTAAACAGTTCGGCAGACTGTTTTCCAAACAGGAGGTTGTGGTCTAGTGGGGCATCCAGAAATTTAGATTTGAAATATTCAGGCAATTGCTGTAGCCAAAGCCATGAATATCTGCATAGCACAGATGCAGATGCAGCAGATCTAACAGACCTTTGCTGCATCATAGCTGCATCCAATAGAGTGCCTGGCTACCTGGGATGCCAGGGTCAGTTTTGATGCTACTTCTGTCTTGTTGGGAGAGTCTGGCATGGAGGATAGAGGTGTAGATGCTTGGGATACCACGTCCACGGCATACTTAATCATATGGGTTTGGTAGATAATGGCTCTGAAGGCTAGGGTGGAAGAGGTATAAACCTTCTTACCCAGTCTATCAATGTTCTTGCTGTCCTTGTCAGCAGGCAGATGGGATCAGTCTTGACTACTTATCAGGGGGCCACAGCTATCACTGCATGGTCCACCAAGGGGGTTTCACAAGACATTTGTGGTCATCAGACACCTTATAGAAATGGTCAGGTCTCTTAGTAGCAGGTGGCCGAGTCTCAGGATTTTTAGATGCTGATGCAAATGCATCTATATATGCAGGTATAACTGGGGTTACGGCAGATGGTAAAGGAGATTCAATTTGCAGCAGCTCAAAATATCTTGAGTTTCAGTCATTTGGGAAGTATCCCATTTGAAATCTTCTTTCATTTTAGTAATGGTCTCTCCAAAAGTGACGTCTTCTGGAGGAGAGTCCACTTCTATGGATTCCTCATCTGGGGAATAGTATTCCAGGGGAGAAGCTATTTATGATGAGTAAGAAATAAACTCATCTGATGAGGAAAAAACTTCCTCTTCTTCCTGTGAAGTGGGAGGAGGAACAGAAGTAGCCGAGGTAGGTCTTGGGCTAAGCACTGGGACAGTGGAGGGTATGGAGGCCGAGGGCCTTAGGGTCATGAAGGCCTGCATCAATAACTGTGTAAAAGATTGCCGGTCAGATACTTCTTCAGAAGAGGGAGAAAGAGGTTTGATTTTTTGCTTTCTTTTTAAAGGGGTAGTTTTGGGAGAAGGCCTAGTTTCAGGGGCCTGAAATAAGAAGAGGATTTGGATTCCTATATCCCAGATGGGTGTCCAGTGGTGCCTGGTTCCCCCTTGACTTTGGTAGAAACCTAAGTCTGAGCAACCCTCCACTAATGTGCCGGCTGGTACTTTAGAAGCAACATCCTCAAGAGGAGCCAAAGTAGCCGGCTCTAGCGGACATCCCTCAATCCCTATATCGGCAGTTGGCAGGGCATCCTATGATGGAGGGGCAGAGGTAGTAGGCTGTTGAAAACTTTGCCTTTTTTTGTGGTGGTTCCACCTGGACAGCCAATTCAGGATCCATCCCAAGTGCTAACTTTTTAAGCCTCTGATTTTCCAAATACAGACTAAGGGCGGCTATGTGGCTTCTAAGCATTTTAGGGATGAAGGACTGGCAATCGGTGCAGGAGGTATGGTCATGTTCCCAGCCTAAGCAGAACATGCAATGGTCATGGGCGCCCTTATGCGGAATTTGACACTTGCACTGGCATTTACCCTTCATAGCGGACATCAGCTAACAAGAAGCAAGCAAAGCAAGTTCAAGCAGTAAGAAATGTTACTACTTTAAGAATTCCCCAAATGGAGTACTTGGCTTTAAACGTCTTGATAATAGAGGAGTGATGCGATCGATCCGACATTCGACTGTGGCAGAAAAGTTTTGAGGTCCGTATGTGCAGATGCCCAGCCAACTGCCTGGTTTATGGCCCTGTGTGGGACGTCCCACACACCAACAGCAACCAGGCCTAAGCTTTTGTATAGGAGCAGACGTTCAGGTCACCTGAGGCAGAGAATCCCAAAGTAAGAATACTGCAATATGGGAATAGGACATCCAATAATGCCTACTTAAGGAAAGACATACCTGCCAAATGTGGCCACCTTTTCGTGATGGGTAAACTTGTCATGGATGAAGGGTTTGCACAATGACTTCTCTCAGCTTTGAAGGGCCTTCAAGATTATACCCTATGAAGGGAAAATTAAGCTAGAGGGCGACATATTTAGGTTATTGGAATGTCAACTGGCTTTCTAGAAAAACCCAAATGGTAGCAGTTATTTTTTTTCAGGACTATTAAGCAACTAGCTCTGTCCATTTTGTGAACAGATTTGCTCCCTAAGGGGTGACAGCCTAGTGGCCAACTGAATCAAGGGATGAGCATTCTAATAGCAGTGCAATATCTGCAAGCACAGCAAGGCTTTTACTTTGTTCCCTGCTCAGTCTTTGCACATATCAGACTCCCCTCCAAGGGTGGGGTTGAATGTCAGTATGCATTAAAGCAAGACGGTTATTTGTTTCTTTGGTTGATAAAAGAATGCAGATGGTGTCCGCTTGAGACAAAAGGCTCGCTGACTCTGTAGTCTAGTGGAGCTCAAACACAGCATGTGTTATTGGACACATGTCCCTCCCTTTTCAACTAGACAGAAGTAATAGAGCATGGCCAAGCCCAACCGAACTCAGGTCCTCCTTTCTTTTGCCCCCTCCAGTCAACTTTTCTAGTGTGGGACTGTTATTTGATCACTGGTGATCTAGAATGTAGGCAGTGCTCTATCTTTCTATGTCAAAGTGCCAATGAATTCAGGCAGTAAAGGTGGGAGGTCAGCTTTCCTCACTGTTTAAAATTATCAGTATGGTACCAAAGGGATCAGTTCTATCATCATTTCTCTTCAACTTCTTTTTCTACGCACATACTGATAGTAAAAGTATTTGACTTAAGTTTGTTAGAATTACAACCAGTACATGTGTCGCGGAGATTGCCCCTTCTTTGGAAAAGGCTTCCAATTCACATTAAGCAGAACTCTTCCATCTCTTTCTTCAAATGCAATTTGGATAAATGTATAAGAAATCGCAACTTCACACCTGGGGTAGTGCCTGTGTCCCCTTATGGACAGGGGCAATCTGTAACACACTCAATGCACAGTAACAAATCCATACCATACTCTTGCCCCTACAGGACATATTTCATTTTTTATTTGATATTTGTTTACTGAAGTGGTCCAACTGGACTTAGTAGCCCCTTTTCAGTGGAGTCCCGGGGAGAAAAGCTCCACATACAAGAGAAAGTGCAGTTGTGTACACTTACCATAAATGTAGATGTTCAAGTGTATTCACTGTTGCAGTCATTGCATCTGGGTAATCTGCTAGCAGGTTGCCCTCAAGTCGGCCTGAATTCTAAAGTCTTGGGTCTTGCGTCGGTTGCTGTCTCCTCTTCCATGACGTCAGGTCATCAGGGGTATAAAACCAGCAGCCGACGCTATTTTCTTTAGTTTTTCTTGCCCCAGATGTCAGGTGCCCCCAAAAAGGTAGCAAAAATATATATGCATAAAAACTATATATACATGCATCAATATAAACTTTACCTTCATCTACAAGCAAATACACCACATAGGTTGTAGAAGACAGAGAAGGAAAAATAAACTCCAGAATGAAAGGGGGATGGCGGGCGGGTAACCTGGACTGCAACAGTGAATACACTCTAACATCAACATTTATGGTAAGTGTACACAACTGTACCATGTTCTTCGTGTTTCACTGTTGCAGTCATTACATTTGGGTAGAATCCCAAAGCTATGGTTGGGAGGCTGGAGCTAAACAGCATTAGGTGCGGCTATAAGGCCCTGCAGAACTGCAGTGGCAAAACCTGCCCTGGACTTGAGAGGCAAATGATAATGCTTTGTAAAGGTGTGAACAGAACTCCAAGTAGCAGCCTCTATAATGTCTTTGGTTGGTACTCCTCTGAGAAAGGCTGCTGAAGTAGCTGCAGCTCTGGAGGAATGACTCCAAATGCCCTTGGGCACATGTTTACCATGGTGTAAGTAGCAGAAACGAATGTAGTGGCTTATCCACTTTGAAATAGTCTGCTTTGAAATAGCCTTTCCTTCTGATCCTGCAGCATATGTCACTAGTAATTGCTCAGTTTTTCTTAGAGCTTTAGTCCTGCTCAAATAGAATCTTAGCTGTCTGTGTACGTCCAAGGAATGCAGAATTCTCTCCCCCTTGTTCTGCGAATTTGGATAAAAGGTTGGTAGATGAACAGTTTGGTTAAGAGCCACACTGGAAACCACCTTAGGCATAATGTTGGATTTGTCCTCAGACACCCTGTCTGGGTGAAATATGATAAAAGGCTGCACAGCCATGAGGGCCTGTAGCTCTGAGACACTTTTTGCTGAAGTAATTGCTAGTAGCAGAGCTGTTTTCCATGATAAGAACTTTATATCAGCGGTAGCAGCTGGTTCAAATGGAGGCAGGGTGAGCTTTTCCAACACATAATTGAGATCCCATGCAGGTATTGGTGATCTTCTAGGAGGCCTTAAATTTTTGGCTCCTCTAAGATACTAAAAGGATGAGAAAAAGATTGGTGGCTCTGTATTGTAATGAGCCAAAATGGCAGAGGCATGGATTTTAATTGATGAGAAAGATAGGCCTTTGTCAAGCATCTCAGTCAAGTATTGTAATATCTGAGGAATATTTGGTTCTGCTGTATCAGTTCCTTGTGCTTGATTCCAAGCATAGAATCTCTTCCATTTATCAGCATAAGATTTTTTAGTACTAGGCCTTCTGGCTTCCAAAATGACATCCATCACAGCTTTACTGAGAGGTGTTGATATATAACTACATGACCAGCCATGCTGCCAGGTTCAGTGTCTGGAGTTGATTGTGCAGGATCTGATTGTTTTGCCTGGACAGTAGTTGAGGTCTTTGAGGTAAGGTCCAAGCTGGGTATTGAGACAAGTTCCTTAGGACTGGGTACCAGTATTGGCGGGGCCAGTCTGGGGCAATTAGTATCATCTTTGGTTTCTCGTCTGACTTTTAGGAGGACCTTGGGAAGAAGAGGCAGAAGAGGAAAGGCGTAAACTGATAGGTTTGTCCTTGTGCAGAATCTTTTCAATTGATAATTTTGAGGAGAGGCAAATAGATCTATGTCTGGGCTCCCCCATTTCTTTGTTATCATGCTGAAGATTTATGGATCTAGTTTCCACTCATGAGGATCCATAAGGTTTCTGCTTAAATCGTCTGCCAGAGTATTTTGTTTTCCTGGCAGGAATTGAGCTTGAAGATGTACCTGGTAAGTCAAAGCTGTGTCCCACAGTGCCATGGCTAATCTGCAAAGGGGGTATGAGTGCATGCCCCTCTTCTTGTTTATATACCACATGACCGTGGTGTTGTCCGTCTTTATCAGTAGTTGTCCTGGATGAAGTAAGTCCTTGAAGGCTGTCAGGGCATTTTGAACAGCTAGCATCTCTTTCTGGTTAATATGTAGATGCATTTGTTTTGGGGTCCATATGCCCTGAATGCATCTTCCCGCCATGTGCCCCCCCCCCCAGGCATAATCTGATGCATCTGTTGTTAAGGTCTGGCTGGCAGGGGGGTAGAGTGAAGGCCCGTCCCATGTTTTGGTGACATGCCTTTGCCCACCATAGAAACTCCTGTTGTAGGCAATGAGAGGAATCATTGTTTCCAGACTGTGACAATGTTGACTCCATAAACTTTTTAGGTACCACTGAAGTTTCCTCATATGCATTCTTGCATATGCAATCAGTAGGATGCAGGATGCCATGAAGCCCAAAGCCTGCAGAATTTGTCTTGCAGATAACTGGGTTTTTGTTGCCATCAGTTTGAAGCAAGTAGTCAGTTGCCTTTGCTTGTCTGGTGTGAGGTAAGCCATCTGGGCAGCTGTATTCAAGCTTGCACCCAGTAATGTTATCTTTTGAGAGGGTACCAGTTGTGATTTCTTTTCGTTTATTGTGTACCCTAGGCATGTTAGAAGCCTTTTCACAAAGGCCAGGTGTTGAAGAAGAATGTCCTTGTTCTCTGCTTGAATGAGACAGTCATCCAGATAAGGATACATTTGTATACTTCTTTGTCTGCAAAATGCAATTACTGGTGCCAGGTACTTTATAAAGACCCTGGGCTCAGTAGATAAGCCAAAGGGCAGTGCAGAGAATGGGTAATGCATTAAGCCAGCCTTGAATCTAACGTATCTTCTGCACGACTGCCTTATTGGGACATGCAGGTATGCCTCCTTTAGGTCTAATGTTACCAGCCAAGCATTCTTGCCCAGCATGGGCAGAAGCTGCTGCAAAGTCAGCATTTTGAATTTTGGAATATCAGGTATGTGTTCAAAATCGATAAATCCAGTATTGGCCGCCAGGCCTTGTCCTTTCTGGGTACCAAGAACAGTCTTGAGTAAAAACCTTGTCCTTTTTCCTGTTCTGGTACTGACTGAATGGCCCCCATATCCATGAGGGACATAACCTGTTTCTGTGCCTCTGCCCATTTATTTTTTTTAGCAGATCTGGCCAACCGTTTGCTATTGGCAGAGTATGGAAATGGAATCTATATCCCTGTGATGCTATGTTTAGCACCCACTTGTCCTAGGTTATTAACTGCCAATTTTGAGCAAAAAGTGCTAATTTTCCCCCTAAGGGTGCTGCCAAAAGATAAGTACTTGGTGAAGGCAGAGGGAAGTCATTGTGACTGTTTCCTGTAGGTTTGCGCTTTATCTCCTCCAGATTTGAAGGTAGAAGCGCCCCATTGCTTTGACCTGTATGAATCTTGTGCCTGGTATCTGGAACCCTTAGGGTGTCTGGATTTGCCCCTTTGAGCTCTGTCTGACACAGGAAAGGACCAATTTTTTGTAGGCCAGTGTTTACTGAATCTTGGTGGCTGCACTTGTAAGAAGTCTTTTACAGTTTGCATAGACTTAGCTTTGTCTTCCATTTTGTTTAAAACCTCTTCTTCCTTAATACCAGAGTATCATGCTGTAAAGGTGCATCTAGTAATTTAGCTTTAACATGATCAGGCAAATTTTGTTCCTTTAGCCAGGCATGCCTCCTAATCACAGATCCAGTAACTGCCACCCTGCAGGAGGCCTCTAAGGAATCAAAACCACATTGCAAAGTATGCTTTCCAACCTTTTCAGCTGCATGCAATAATTCCTGCAATTCTTTATTTTCTGCACATTCAGAAATCAACATAATTTTCCGTTTCAGCAATCCCATAACATGTTGATACTTGAGCATATGAAACTGGCAATTTAAGGCCCTAATTGCCAAGGTTGCAGATGTATAAACCTTTTTCCCCATCTATCCAGTGCCCTTGAATCTCTGTCAGAAGGGGCAGGATTTTTTGCTGTTGATGCCTTAAATCCCTTTGGACCCTGTGAAATAGATTCAGGAGCAGCAGCAGGGTTTCTAAATAAAAAATTGTGAGAATCAGGGACCCTGTAATATCTGTCAGGCTTGCTGGGAGCCCAAGGTAAGGAGTCAGGGGTCAAGCTTGACTCCGAAAACACATCATCCACAATGTCTAAAATAGGTTGAGGGAGAAGGAGGAAATCCCTGAGCCTCTTTTTTGATCCTGAGAAATCTTGACTCTCCCAGTGAAAATGCTCCCTCAAAGTATGCAAGGTTTCTCCAATGAATAATCCTCAGGAGGTGATGCAGATGGTATAGACTCCTCTGCATCAGAATCCTCATAGGGAGGTATAGATAATTCCTGATCAGAAGAAATAGAAACCTGATCTGAAGATTCATAATCAGTGTTTTGCCTAGGCCTCTTACCTGGAGGGGGATGGGAACCCCTGATCAAGGTAAGAAAGTCTTCAGCCATTTTGATAATCTGTTTTTTAGGCAGAGAGGCCTGTGCACGTGGCTCATGCGTCAGTTTTTTAGTTTTAGAAGTTGCTTTGTCTTTGATTTTGCAGCGGTCGCTGGTTTGATATAAAAATGTTGAGGCCTGAATACACCCTCAGAAGCCGATGCCTGCTCAGCGGCTCCGGACCCATCCGAGGGAGATACATCCGTGGGTCCAATACTTTGAGTATCTCACGGCATGCCACTCCACATGGGTGTCGGTAGGGGCCTGTGACTCGAAAGTAGCCGGCATCAGGGGCTGCGAAAGCACCTCACTGAGTACCGGCGAACTGGCAACTGGCTTAGAAGCTTCGTCATTGTTTTTGGACCTCAACTGTCTCTCTGTGTCCTTTTCTTTGCGTTTTTATGTACTCCGGTAGTCGCATTGCTATCGGACGACATTTCTGGGTAGTTAACTCTGTTTCCAAAATACTTTGAGGCAAAAATATACCAACGCTTAATAGTGCGTTGGTTAAATCTAGCACAAAACCGAAAGCCAGGCATGTTGTGATCAGGGCCTAGGCAAGGAATACAGTATAAATGGAAATCCTTATGAGATATTTGCTTCCCACAAGTAATATAATTAACTTTTTCTGACATTGGTATGGAACAAGAAAAAAGTTTCCCCAATGGGGTACTTAGCTTTAGTCAAGACTTTGGTTTTGAAACCCGAACATTTCAGGAGTCTGCCGACCAGCACTTGCGAAATGCTTCTGCTTCGGGCACCACGCGGCAAGAAAGACAAAGAAAATGGTGTCAGCTGCTTGTTTTATACCCCTGACGACCGGACGTCATGGAAGAGGAGACAGCAATCCAAGACTTTGGAATTCAGGCTGACAGAGCAACCTGCCAGCAGCCTACCCAAATGTAATGACTGCAACAGTGAAACACGAAGAACATATACAATACAATTTTATATACACAAACCAACGTTCAGTGGATACAATCTGTGATAGTTGCAAACTGTTTACAATTTTACAAGAACAAAATACATTAGTTACATTCGTCACAATATATTCACGACAAAAAAAACTTGTAGGACTGAAACTAGTAAGAAGCTACTAGAGTAATACAGAATAAGCAGCTCATTGTTCAAAAATTCAGGACAGCTATGGCATACTACAAAATTAATTGTACAGTTTGAAAAATTTGGTTAGGAGTATTAAGCGTCTGTGACATTAACATTTAGGGCTGTGGATGAGGTAAAGAGGAAAGAGCAGAGATGGAAGGAGTTGGGGGATGATGAAATAATACTCGTATTAGCCTGGGGATATGCTGGAGTATGTCCAAACTGTCACTTAGGTGTGTTTTTTTTAAGTAGATTTTTGAATGAGGTGAGGTCTTCTGTTGTGAAAATATTCTGGGGTACAGAATTCCATTTTTTTTTAAGATTTCATTTGAATAAAGGGAGTCTCCAAAGTCATTGCTTGACTTAGTGACTTTTGGCTGGAGTTTGGTAGAGGATCTTATGAGTCTATTAGTGTGGGTTTGTACTACGTTTTGAAGGGCTGGACACTTATCAGGTTGGTACATGACAGAATGGGTTACTGTAAGCTGGTTGAAGGATAAGAGGTTGGTTAGCTTTAGCCATTTTAGTTGCTGGAGAGTAACACAGTGATTGCTTCTGTTGGGAAAGTTACTGGCAATTTTGTGGTAGCAAGCCTCTAGTCTATTTAGATCTGCTTTTCTAAGATTTGTGAATATTGGGTTGGCATATAGTACAATGGATAAAAGGTGTGTTCGAGTGACTGCTTGTCTGGAAGAGTTGGTATGGTTTGATTCTACAGAGTGAGCCTAATTTGATGTGGGCTTTTTAATAACGTGTCAAATGTTTGTCAATTTTTAGACCATCAATAGTGACACCTAAAAGCTTTGTTTCTGTAATTGGTTCAATTACTGTGTTAGAAGTGATGATTCTAAAGTGCCGACTGTGGCTATTAGCTTTACTGTGGCTGTTCTGGAACAGTATTTATTTGGTATTGCTGGGGTTCAGAATGAGTTGGAAGGTGTTTAGGTAGGATTCGATGGCAGAGAAAGAATTTTGAGTAATTTACTAGAGCTGTGGCAGGGATAGTGCTGAACAGATGACAGTGGAGTCATCTGCGTATTGGATGAGGGTGGCAAGGCTGCAGGCAGTATGAGGTTTGTTTGTGAAGACAGAGAAAGTGGGCCTAGTATTGATCCTTGCGGGACACCAACAGTGACTGGTAGCACAGCCTGTTGGTGAACAGAAAGACAAGAGCTTTTGGTGAGATACTGTATCAAATGCTTTAGACACATTTAAAAAGGTAGAGGAGACATGTTCCCCTTCATTTCTGAACTGGTTTATGGTGTTGGAGAAAGAGAGTGCAGCTGTGGTGCTATGTTTGGGACAGAAGTAGTGTTGAGAATTGGATAGCATGTTTTTGTTAGTAGATGGTTGATCAGATGAGCACGGATACATTTTTTCAAAATTTTTGAAAGCGGTGATGGAATGGAAATTGACCTAAAATTAGAAGCTCTAGTAATGATCTACCTTTGTGTAGAGGGACTACATTTGGAGTATATTGTTCAGTGATGGATTACTGATCAATAGGATATAGGGTAGCACATGATATTGCCTGCCAATTTGAGGTATTCATTTGGCAGCTATTCAGCTGCAAGTGATGTAGGTTTTAGCTTTAACTTTTTTTTTTATCTCGTCTATCTGGACAGGTTGGAAAGAGTGGGGTGATAAGAGTGTGATGATCATCTTTAATAGTGACAAGACAGAATTGGTGAAGAAAGAGTTGAATTGGGTAGCTATAGTTTCTTCTGAATTTGAGGTATTGTGGGGTTGTGGCTTGTCCTGATTGTAGAAGTTGTTAATGGAGCCCACAAACTTTTTTGGATTGTTATGATGCAATTGTTGGATTCTGGTGTAGTAGATTGTCATTCTTAATTTGTTTTTTTTTTTTTTGGATTTATTTCTAACGTGACAATAATTATTACATGACTATTTTTGTTACCTTGATATTGTGACCAGAGTTTCTGTTGCAGAATTTGTTTGGTTTCTTTAGAGACCCATGGACAATAATTAGCTTTAGTTCTAATATTCCTGATGGGGGCCAGGCTATTGAAGACCTCAAGAAATTTGTTGCTGGACAGCTGAGTCTAGTGGGAGGTTTTGCAAATTTGTAGTAGTAGTTTGAAGGTATGTATAGAAAAATTTCTTGTGTTGCATACTTGTTGATAAATTATAGATTTGTTAGGATTATTACGATGTCTCAGGATGTAGGTTGGCAGGTGGGTCTCTTACGCTGTTTGGGAGACAACCTGACTGACAGATTAGTGAGGGTTTGTTAGTTAGTCAAGAACAGACTGTTTGTTGCTGTGTTTATCCTCCCTAGTTGGTGTGGTTATCATCCAAGTAAATCCATACAAGTTTAAGTTGTTTGAGGGATTATTTGAGGAATAAGTTTTCTAATCCCCTACTATAATTGTTTCTTGGCTAAATCTGGTGGATGCCCAGGATAGTAGGTTTTCAAATATGGAGGGTTTATTGCTGGGTGGGATGTATACTGACAGTAAGACAATGTCTTTATTATGGCTGATTTCTCGACAGGAGGCCAACAGTTGGGTATTTAGTTCTGGGTGGGTTTACTTGTAACTGTTCCAGTTTTAGTGTTTTTATACATTACAGCTACACCACCACCTTGCTTTTGTATTCTATATTGTCTTAGGATGTTGTAGCCAGGGGACAGGATTTCACTGTTGTTCAGGTGTGCTTTGAGCCAGGTTTTTATTAATACAACAATGTAAAGGTTGTACTGGGAGAGGGTAGCATAGAACTCTTACATTTTATTTAGTATGCTTCTAATATTACTAGAACCATTTTGGGGTATGTTGGTGAAAGATAAGAAGTTACTATGGTTTGAGGACTGGTTTGTTTGTTGTGTGCTGTTAGGAACTTGTTGAATACCTTTTGGGCTGGGGTTTGGGTGTATGTCCCCACTCAATTGCAGCTCTGTTTTTTTTTTATGTGAGGGTGACAAAGTTTTTGTGATTATCAGATGTGTTTTAGCAAGGTAGATGGAAATGTCGTTGTATGGAGGTATTTATAAAAAAAATAGCTCTGTTTTAGAAAATCTAAAGAGGTATGGTGCTATACATGTGTCACTGTGTGCAGTTAGAGGTCGGGAGGGGAAATGGTAAGTGGGAGCGTGTATGCAAATGTTGAGATTGAGTGAAGTGGTAAGGTGGATGGCTATTAACAGGATTGGGCTGGTTATGTGAAGTAATAACACTGTTGTGTTTGTCTTTTAGTTAGGTGGTAATATAAGTTAACGTTTGAGACATGTATAGTAATAAGAGAATAGTTGCATTAAATTGTGAAGCAGGTGTTGGGATAGGTGTGGGTGGGGTTATCATAATTAGTGGAAATTGGTGGTGACTGGATAGTGAGTTCAGGTGGGTGTGGTATGGTTATGATAAATGTTAGTGTAGAGGGGAAGGGTGGGAATTGTGGAGTGGCGTGAGCCAGAGTCTTGAATGGACACTGCCTGAATGGACACTTTGCTAGGAAAACAATCAGTAAGGAAACACTGATGTTTTGTAGATGCTTAAGCACATAACCGCAGTAGAAGGTATTGTAGCTACTATAGTAGTGCACTTATAGAATTAACTGTAGACAGGAGTCCTGCAGAATGGAGACAGGGTTTGAAGGGAAAAAAGAAAGGAAAGTGAATAGGAATAGATAAATAAGTTAACTGAAGTATGGATAATGGAGAGGGGCAAGTGAATAGTACTGTCAGCAGTAAGAGGGAATAACGTTTTAGAGAGCACCTAGGTAGATGCAGTCGGATAGAAGTAGAGACGGGGAAACCAGAGTAGCCTGCATTTGCGCTGGTTTCCCACCTTTCCTATAATTAGTCTAGTCCAGATACAGATTTGCTGTATCCAAGACTGTCTGTAAGCTTCTGAGCCCCCCAATCCTCTCTGTGTCGGAGAGAAGCGTTCTAGCTCGTCAGTGGGAGTGATAAGCACCAGGTAGCCTATCACAAGAGGAGCAGTTTCTGGCCCAGAAATTGTAGTTTATTGGCGTTTGGGAAGTTTTTTCCATCTCTTTCAACTTTCTGGTTTAAAAGCACGTGTTTGGGCTTATCCTGCCTTTCCTATAACTAGTCTAGTTCAGATACAGATATGCTATATCCAGGACTATTTGAAAGATCCTGAGAGGTGCAAAAGTCTGCTCTTCAATTTTTCCCTTAGATCTGCTAGTTCTCTCCTCTCCTGCACTTTTACTAGCTTATTAGTTTAGCACTTTACCATACCAGACTTCTTGTAGCAAATACTGTAGCATACAAAAGTGCTACCAGCACTAAATGTTCTACAAGGAAAGAGCTCCAGTACTTAGTAATGCCCACCCCTCCAGGTATGTCTAAAGGTCAGTTCCCTGTGCTTTTTCCTGTTAACCTGGTGAACTTTGGCATCTTGAGGCAATGTAGCAACTGTCACATGTACACAGACAACCCTCTCCTCTTACCTCCCAAGACTTGCGAGAGATGCACTTACATATCAAAATTGGAAGCCACGCACTCTCCAGCCAAGACCAGAATAGCTGGTCAAGAGGAGAAGGTCAACACTAGCACCACATCACATGGAACACATAGCCCTCGAGAACAAACACCAGCACTGCCTTCACATAAAAACACAAACCACACACACCCTTCGCTGAGGCTTTCAATAAAAATCTACCCAAACAGCAGAGACCTGCAAAGGCAGAAATGCACTCGACCAACACAACACTAACCACGAGTCACACAGCTCTCCTAAACAGTGTGCCATTCAACCAAAGCCCCCAAGGCAAAACAGCATGCCCAGCACACTAGTCATAGGTGACTCGATAGTGAGGCTCAGTGATGTCCCACTCACTAGGTCGATTAAGGAGAAAGTAACAGTCAGCTGCTGGTCAGGTGCCAGGATCTGCCATATAACGCACACACTCAGGTACCTTCAACAACAGGTACAAATATGACTCTGTCATTGTACATGTGGGTGTGAATGACCCTGAAACGCACCTCCCTGGACTACATGAAGAGAGACATGGAGTAGCTCTCACATTATGTAGACCAGGCAGGTATGACCCTAGCCCTGAGCAGCGTCTTATCACCCAGAATGATACCAACGTACAAGCAGAAAATTATTGATTTCAACAACTGGCTAAGTTTCTGGTGTCATTCTAAGGGGATCCAGTATAGTCTGCCTGGGATGAGATGATTGACAGACCTCTATGCTTTGCCAGAGATGGCTTGCATCTGTCACCCCTGGACTTCCGGATACTGGCCAAGGTTCTTGCCACCCCTATAGTGCCTTTTTTAGGCATGTTCCAAAGACCAAATTATCACCATAACAGTTACAAACAAATGCAATCTGAGGGTCATGTTGCTCAACGCTAGAAGTCTAAATCTCAAAATGCACTCGCTTGAAGCACTCCTTAAAATGGAGAATATTGACATTTGTGCTGTAACAGAGACCTGGTTCAAGGCAGCAGAAAGCACCCCTGCACTACCAGGCTATAACTCATTTCACGCCTTTCGGCCCTAGAACTTAGACCAAAGCTCCAAAGGTGGTGGTGTTTCCATATTCATACAAGGATGCGCACACCACCAGACTGGTAGCCCAGCATAATGCATCAGAGATGCTTCAGGTGCAGCTAACATTGGGTAAGACAGCGATTCAGGCTGTAGCCTGTTATAGGTCCCCAACCACGTCCCAAGACACACTCCACGTTCCTAAACACTCTGGAGAATATTAGGGTCAACCTAACACACACATACTGGGTGACTTTCAACTACCCCTCCATTAACTGGGAAAAAGTACAGTTGTGTACACTTACCATAAATGTAGATGTTCAAGTGTATTCACTGTTGCTGTCATTACATTTGGGTTATCTGCCTGCAGGTAGCCCTCAGTCGGCCTGTTTAACAAAGTCTTGGGTTCTGCATTGGTTGCTGTCCCTTCTTCCATGACATCAGGTCGTCAGGGGTATAAAACATGCAGCCGACGCCATTACATCAGTTTTTCTTGCCCCAGATGTCAGGTGCCCCACTGAATGGGAAGCAATTAAATATAAAAGGTACAAAGATATACCTCCAACAAAAAAGTAAATACATCAAAAAGGCTTTTATGCATAGTAAAGGAATGTAGAGGTATAGGCAAAAGAAGTTAGGGGGCTGGAGGGAGGGTAACCAGGACTGCAACAGTGAATACACTTGAACATCTACATTTATGGCAAGTGTACACAACTGTACTATGTTCTTCGTGTTTCACTGTTTCAATCATTACATTTGGGTAGATTCCCAAAGCTATGGTTGGGAGGAGGAAATCAGATAGCATTAGGGCCAGCTATAAGGCCCTGCAAGACTGCAGTGGCAAAGCCAGCTCTGGATTTAGAAAAAATTGGCAAATGATAATGTTTGCTGAAAGTATGTATAGGACTCCAGGTAGCAGCTTCTAGGATGTCCCTGGTAGGGACGCCTCTGAGAAAGGCTGTAGAGGTATATGCAGCCAGGGTGGAGTGAGGTCTGATCTCCTGGGGATATATTTTCCATGGTGCTTATAGTAGAAATGAATGCAATGGCTTATCCACTTAGAAATGGTTTGCATTGAAATAGCCTTCCCCTCTGCCCCTGCAGCAAATACCACCAGCAGTTGTTCAGATTTCCTTTGAGGTTTAGTCCTGTCAAAGTAGAATCTAAGTTGTCTGTGCACATCTAAGGAATGCAGTATCCATTCCCCCTTTATTCTGTGGATTGAGAAAGAAGGTTGGCAAATGAATGGACTGATTAAGAGCCACACTGGATACCACCATGGGCATGAAGGATGGATTGGTTCTGAAGGAAACCCTGTCCGCATGAAAGATGATGAAAGGCTCCACTGCCATAAGGGCCTGTAATTCAGATATCCTTCTAGCTGAAGTGATTGCTAAAAGGAAAGCTGTTTTCCAAGAAATAAATTTTAAGTCTGCAGTAAGCAGCTGGCTCGAAAGGAGGTAGAGTGAGTTTCTCCAAGACAAAGTTAAGGTCCCAAGCTGGGGTTGGAGCTCTCCTGGGTGGTCTCAAATTTTTGACCCCTCTGAGGAACTGCTTGAGCAGTGGATGAGAGAAGAGGGGAGGTTGAGTTATAATTAGCTGAAATGGCTGAGGCGTGGAATTTAATGGAGGAAAAAGACAGGCCTTTGTGAAACATCTCAGTTAAGTATTGTAAAATCTGAGGTAAATTGGGCGCTGCTGTGCTCATCCCTTGAGATTGGTTCCAGGCACAGAATCTTTTCCATTTTTCAGCATAAAATTTTCTAGTACTAGGCCTCCTTGCCTCTAAAAGGATATCCATCACAGGTTTGCGGAGGGATGGTAAAGGAGAGATTAAGTAATTAGCCAGGCTTCAATGTTCAGTGTTAGAAGCTGAGGGTGCAGAGTCTGGCTGCCCTGCTGAGACAGCAGGGAAGGAGTCTGAGGCAGGTGCCATGGAAATAATCGTGATGCACTGCGCAGGAGGGGGTAGCAGTGTTGGCGCGGCCAGCCTGAAGCAATCAAAATTATCCTTGGTTTGTCCTGTTTGATTTTTAGTAATACTTTGGAGAGCAGAGGCACAGGGGGGGAAGGCATAGACTGATAGGTTTTTCCCGCTGAAGGAAAGAACATCCACTTTCCAGGCTTGTTTGTGGGGAGTCCTTGTGCAAAATTTGTCCAATTAGTAGTTCTGGGGACAGGCAAACAGGTCTATACCTGGTTCCCCTGTTTGCTTGTCAACATGTTGAAAATCCTTGGTTCCAGTTTCTATTCATGTGGGTCCATGAGGTTTCTGCTTAGTCCATCTGCAAGTGTATTTAATCTTCCTGGCAGGAATTGGGCTTGTAGGTGCACTTGGTAGCTCAAGGCTGTGTTCCACAATGCCATGGCTAGTCTGCAGAGGGGGTAGGAATGTGTACCCCCCTGCTTGTTTATGTACCACATAACTGTGGTGGTGTCCGTCTTTACCATTAGTTGTCCTGGAAGAATGTGGTCCGTGAAGGCTCTCAGAGCATTCTGTACAGCTAACACTTCTTTTTGATTGATATGCAGGTGCATTTGACTTGGGTTCCATTTGCCCTTAATGCACTTCCCTGCCAGGTGAGCTCCCCCATGCATAGTCTGAGGAGTCTGTTTGGGTTTGGGCGGCAGGAGGTGGTGTGAAAGGTAGTCAGGTAGTCCCTTGTTTTGGTGGCAGGCCTCTGCCCACCAAAGGAACTCCAGGCGTAGGCAAGGTATGATAGGAATCATTGTTTCTAGGTCTTGAGAATGTGGACACCACAGGTTTTTTTTAGATACCACTGTACTTTCCTCATATGCAGTCTTGCATATGGAATTAGAAGAATGCAGGAGGCCATGAACCCCAAGCCTTGCAGTATTTGTCTTGCAGATATCAGGGTTTTTGTGGCCACTTGATTGAAGTAGGTTGTCAAATTAATTTGTTTCCCTGGCGTGAGGTAAGCCATCTGGGAAGTTGTATTCAAGCTTGCTCCAAGGAATATAGTTTGTTGACAGGGTACCAGGTGTGATTTATTTTCGGTTATGGTGTACCCCAGACAAATTAGAACCCTTTGTACAAAGGTCAGATGATTCAAAAGTATCTCCTGGCTTTCTGCCTGAATTCGACAACCATCCAGGTATGGGTATATTTGAATATTTCTTTGCCTGCAAAAATGCAATAACTGGAGCTAGGCACTTTGTGAATACCCTGGGCGCAGTAGATAAGCCAGAGGGCAGTGCAGAGAACTGACAGTGCGTGTAGCCTGCTTTGAAGCGTAGGTACCTTCTGCAAGACTCCCTGATTGGGATGTGCAGGTATGTTTCTTTTGAATCTAGTGTTGCCAACCAGGCATCTTTGCCTAGCATAGGAAGTAATTGAAGAGTCAGCATCTTGAATTTTGGAATCTCCAAAAAGGTGTTTAGAGTAGGCAGGCCCAGGATAGAATGCCATGAATGGTCTTTTCTGGCTACCAGGAAAAGTCTTGAGTAGAAACCTCGTCCCTTTTCCTCTTCTGGTACCAGTTGAATAGCCCCCATGCTTAAGAGAGAAAGTACTTGTTTTTGGGCCTCTGACCACTCATTTGGGGGTAGGTCCACCCACCCCTTGGTGTTGGCAACGTGTGGAAATGTAATCTGTATCCCTGGGACACTATATTTAAAACCCATTTGTCCTGGGTAATGAGTTCCCAATTCTTTGCATGAAGAGCAATCTTTCCCCCCAAAGGGGCAGTCAGTTGATAAGTGCTTGGAAATTTTAAAAGGAAGTCGTTGAGACCGTTTACCATAGGGGGGAGTCTTATTATTCCTAGATTTGGAAGTGGAGACCCCCCCACTGCTTAGTTCTGTGTGTCCCATGGGACTGAAACCTGGGGTTTTTGCTGTGTCTGAGTTTGGTTTGAGAAGACCTGGAAGGGGCTGGAAAGGACCAATTCTTACAGGGCCAGTGCCTACTAAATCTAGGAGGCTGAACTTGTAAAAAAATCTTTAACAGTTTGCATAGATTTAGCTTTATCTTCCACCTTTTTAAGAACTTCCTCAGCCTTGTTGCCAAACAGGCGGTCCTAATTTAAAGGAGCATCCAACAATTTAGCTTTAACATGATCAAGCAAAGACTGCTCCTTAAGCCAAGCATGCCTTCTGAGCACAGACCCAGTAACAGCAGCCCTGCAAGAAGCCTCTAATGAATCAAAACCACATTGCAAAGTACGTTTTCCAACTTGTTCAGCAGAATGCATTAAATCCTGTAATTCTTTATTTTCCACACAGTCAGGAATAAACAATTTTCTGTTTAAGCAGTCCAATAACATGTTGCTGATACTTTAACATATGAAACTAGCAGTTTAAATCCCTAATGGCCAATGTTGCAGAAGTGTATACCTTCTTACCCCATCTATCCAGTGCCCTGGAGTCTATCAGAAGGGGTAGGATTTTTAGCAGTAGAAGGCTTAATGCCCTTAGGCCCCTGTGAAATAGTCTCTGGATCTGCAATAGGATTTTTAAAAAGGAACTTGTGGGACTCTGGGTCCCTGTAGTATCTGTCAGGTTTACTGGGAGCAGGAGGCAGGGAATCGGGGGCCAAACTAGATTCCAAAAAAGCATCAACAACAATGCCTAGTACAGGAGGAATAGCTAAAGGACTACGCTGAGGTAGGAGAAGGAAATCCCTAAGCCTCTTTTTTGAATTAGAAAAATCCTGGCTTTCCCAGTGGAAATGCTCCTTTAGAGTGTGTAAGGTTTCCCCAAAAGAAAAATCCTCAGGAGGGGAAGGAGAGGGAATGCAGTCCTCTGCATCATAATCTTCATAAGTAGATCAGGACAAATCCAGATCATCAGAAGATTCAGAAAAAACAGAATCCTGATCAGAAGATTTATAATCAACTTCAGTCCTAGGCCTCTTAGAAGGGGAGGGTGGCTACCCCTGATTAGAGTTATTAGATATTCAGCCATTCTTATCATTTGTTTTTAGACAGAGGCCTGAGCATGTGGCCTGGGCGTCATTTCTTTAGGCATGGATCGAGATTTAGGCCTAAGTAAAGAAGGAGGTGTCTGTTTAATATGCAAGTCCATAGGCCTGAATACACCCTCAGATGCCAGTGCCTTCACAGCGGCTCCGGACCCATCCAAGGTAGTAACATCCGCAGGTTTCATAGTTGAAGCACCTAGCGGCATACCGGACTCCATATGGGTCTCAGTAGAGGCCTGCGAATCAAAAGTAGCAGGCATCAGGGGCTGCAAAAGCGCCTCACTGAGTACTGGCGAACTGGTGACTGGCTTAGGAGAAGTGTCGTTGGCAGTTTTGGACCTCGGCAGCCTGTCTCTGTCTTTATCTTTGCATTTTTTTGGAATCCCAGTAATCGGATGGCTAACCGACATTTCTGGATAATTAAACAGAGAACCGAAATATTTAGAGGTGAAAATATACAGACAACAGATAGTGCGCTGATTAAATAAAGCACAAAACCAACAGCAAGGTACGTCGTGGTCAGGGCCTAGGCAAGGAATACAGTACGAATGAAAATCTTTGTGAGGTATTTGCTTTCCAGAAGTAATGCAATTATTACCTTTTACTGACATCGGTAAGAAGCAAGAAAAAGTTTCCCAATGGGGTACTTAGCTTTAGTTGAAGACTTCAGTTCTGACACTAAAACGAAAATTTCAGGAGTCTGCCGACCGGCACTTGCGAACTGCTTCGGGCACCACGCGGCAAGGAAGACTGATGTAATGGCATCGGCTGCATGTCTTATACCCCTGACAACCTGACATCATGAAAGAAGGGACAGCAACCGACGCAGGACCCAAGACTTTGTTAATTAGACCAACCGAGGGCTACCTGCAGGCAGACAATCCAAATGTAATGACTGCAACAGTGAAACATGAAGAACATCTACTCATATACCAATACACTTGCCCATCGTTTCCTGGAATTCATTAATTCCAATGCCCTGGCCCAGCTCATTCTTACCCCTACTAGAGGTAGCAACATCCATGACCTGGTCATTACCAACATGGGCGACCGTTGCTCTACACCAATAGTCAACTCCTCCCTGGTTACATCAGACCACAAACTAATCACCTTGAAAATCCACCCCCCCCACACACACACACACACACACACACACACACACACACACACACACACACACACACACACAGGTAACCACCATGAAAAACTTCTCCAAAGCTAACTTTGGGCTCCTAAGAACAGAGGTGGCCAACTTCACAGCAGCCATGCAAATGGAGAATAGCTGCATGACCGCCAAATCATACACTAATGCACTTTACGAATATGTACACAAATGCATGGATCTCGCCATACCCAATAGAACCAAGGCTCTCTCCTCCAAAACAAAGGAAGCCAATCTCGTGGTCCCCTGCCATAAACAAACTCTACAACAGGAGGAGGAAACTGATGCAGAATAAAGCCTCAACAAAAAACTGAGATCCCTCATCAAATCCTCTGAAACTAGCTATGAAAACAGAATTGCAGCAGATAGTAAAGACAACCACAATGCCTTTTATAGTTATGTAAAGAACCTCCACGGCAATACCCAGATTTGCTCTGAGCTATTGCACAATGGTACCTCCTATACCAAGCCAACAGATATTGCCAATATACTGGCCGACAGATTCAGTGCCAACTTTTCCCCTTTCTTCCCGCCCCAAAGGACCAATCACAATACCAGTAGATTGTTAGGCACCCAGTATTACTGCTGCACAGGTTAAAATAGCACTGTCCAAGGCCAAAAATACAGCCTCTGTGGAACCTGACCATATCCCTAGCTGTGTTTTACATGAATTACAGAGTGAACTGGCACCTCACCTGTGTGCCCTGTTCAATCACAGCCTCACCTCAGGCTTTGTCCCCATCACATGGCACACTGCTATAATCATCCCTCTCCACAAAGGAGGAGCGACTACAGATCCTGGGAACCATCGCTCCATTAGCCTGACAAGTCTGATATGCAAAGCTATGGAAAGCATCATCATGGACCTAAACAAGGATATAGGGAATCTCCAAACTCTGGATCCCACACAGTTTGGTTTTGTGAAGGGTAGATCATGCCTGCTCAACTTGGTCGACTTCTTTGAGTCAGTCACCAGAGATGTGGATGAAGGCAAGGTGGTTCATATAGCCTACCTTTATCTGGCCATGGCCTTTGATACCATTCCCCACTCAAGAATCATAGAACAACTCACTAAGCTAGGCATCAACCCCTATATCACTAGGTGGGTTGCAAACTGGCTCACAGATAGAACCCACAGTGTGAAAGTAGCTGATTCAAAGTCAGACTGCCGACTAGTCATGAGTGGAGTCCCACAGGGATCGGTCCTGGGTCCTCTCCTATTTGGTATCTACTTCTCAGAAGTCCAGTCCAACACGAAGGGACTCTGGCTGACCAAGTTCACAGACGATTGCAAGTTGGATGCCATTATTAACTCCCCAAGTGATGCTGACATCCTACAGAAAGGCCTCACTGAGACCAATGACTAGGGTCAGAACCATGGCCTTAAGCTCAATGCCAAAAAATGTAATTCCCTTTGGGAAAAACCCAGTTCCCATGAAGTACCACATTAATGGTAGCCCACTGAACACAGAAGGTGTTCTAAGAGATCTGGGAACACAGGTTGACAGCAACCTCTCTTTTGACTACCACACTGCCACTGTAGTCAGAAAGTTCTATGTGGCACATCTCATTACTAAGGCTTTTGCATCCGGGAAGAAAGGGGGTCATTGTCTCCTTCTACTCTTCCCTCATTAGGCCAATCAAAGTACAATGCCCCATTTGGCATGTACCTCACTAGACACCTGCAACAACTGGAGAGCCCGCAAAAGTACTTCACAAAGAGGATCCTAGGCCTTAAAACACTTGTCCTATATGGACAGACTCAAAACTCCAACTATTCTCCGTCTCATATCACCTACTTAGAGGTGATCGCTGCTCGACTTACAAAGCCATGTCTGACCTAGCTCTGTAAGAAATGCTACATCTAAAGAAATCCCAATCCCTCCGCACCACGAGCTCCAGAGACCTCAACATCATTACCACAATCAACAGAAGATGCTGGGGGGACAGGTTCATAAACCCAGAGACTGCTCATGCTATGGAATAGGCTTCCCATACATGTCAGAGCGCCTCACTGGCCCTCTTCAAGAGAAATCTTAATGAGTGGATGGGAAATAGGAAATTCACCCTGGAGATCACTCCAGTGGCTCTACACGATAGAAGCACTGGAAACTAAGGTTGCATGGCACGATGCCAGGGTAATCCTATGGGCTAGGCTTGTAAAGGCTCCAGGGCCATTAGCCTAGTACACACCTATGAACCTATAAACCTATGAACAAGAGAACAGGGGATAACCAGCATCTTTAGTGTGTGGAAGGAAGGGAAAAGTGTAAAGTACAGGGGGAATGGTGATGTGCGTTACAACTATGAGAAGGTACAGACCTAATATATATACAAGACTGCAGAACACATTAAACATACAGTACTAAACTCTGGATAGTAGTGGCTGTCAGGGATCCAAAGCCTTAGTGAAAAACTGCTTGTGGCCAGGAATGGTGTGGTGGTTGATGTCTGGTGATGACAATGTGTCTTTAACCTAGGGAGAAGGAAACAACAGAATTAAGAATTGTGCAGGTAAAGTTTCAGAAAAAGAACAAGGCAAAAGGTAACCAGTAATAGAAGGTAAATCAGGAGGGGAGATTTAAGGAGTTATGGGAACATTTAGGAAGAGGAATGGAGGAGAAAAAGATGATTGAGAAGCAAATGTAGCAGCTGATACAGTTCAACTTGGGTAGTATTTAAAATTAAACAGCATCCCATAATATATAATAGACTCAGATACACAACAAAATACTGAAACTAAACAGTACAATATTAAAACTTCAACACTAAACTAAATATGGTACACTAAATGCACATAGCTTAAGGCTTATAACCATAGATATCAGGGTATACAACTTTATATTTCTTGAAATATTGAGCATCTAGTTTATCTTATAGCAGTTTACATTGAGAAAAAATATTAGCATTAAACACAGTGAGACGCAAGATCATTACAGTATGTTTCACCAACTCCCCAGAGCAGCCTGGAGGATACACAGCTCTCGGCTCAAATACAGTTAATATAAGCAAATCGAGCCGTGAGAAAATGCACTTAGAATACGGCATACAGTGTAGGTATTCAGATAACAGCTTTACATGTTCTCTGCATACCGCGCTAATTACATTACATTGCAATTTGATTACACACTTACGGTGTCACCATTCAGGTAGCAGCCTTTAAAAACTACGCTATCCACACACCAGTTATGAAACTACTAGAATGTGCACTCAGTTAACTAAATATCGTGCAGTCGATCAGGCAGCAGCCTTATAAATAAGCGCTGCACATATAATTATATTCCACTGGATCATGAAAACTCATGCAAAATGAAACTAGTGCAGGCAAACAGTAGCGGCCTATCAAATGCCAAGTGACAAACTTCTTACATAACTACTTAAATTTGTTCTTACAAAGATTGCAAAATAAATAGATCAGGTAACCGCTTAGTGCTTACTGAGAAACCCATGCTTATTGTACTGCACATTCTCTAGCAGGTAATACAATGACACTGTAGCTCTCATGAGCAAAATTTTCGGGTATCAGTCTATATATTGGGTAAAATCAGGTTGTATTGGCTAGCTTGGGCACTTAAGCTGTTGGCCTAGTAATCTCCTATGAATAAGGAAATAATCCTGCCACTGTTCATCTCACTCATTCAGCCAGTCAGACATGAACTCACCTTTTGCATCCTCATAACCAAACACCTGGGTCAGCTAAAAAGGTCAAACGTTATTTGTCAAGAGGATAGATAGGATTGGAAACCTGGTTTACTCACTTGGGCTTCAAAAGTTGTTGCTCTTTTCAGTATTACGCCCCTTCAGGAGGGCTCTTCGTTTTGTTTTTTTTTTCCAGTCCATGAAAGCTCCATTGTTCTATCTGCAGCATCCCAGTGGAGGACCAATGCACATGCAAATGCAATCAACCTTAAAATATAGTTCAGAATAGCAGTGGGTATTGGCAAGTTTAGCATTTGACTTTTCAGCAAACATCTGCCACTAAAACACGGCCAATCCCATCATTTTTTTATTAATCAAGATGAAAACAAGGCAACAGATATAGCGCTTGTAGAAGTGCATTAGAAAATAAGCTTTGTCACTGAATGTGTTGAACAAGAAAAAGACAAAACTGTGCACAACTACCATTTGTGAATGCACTTAATACTGTACACTACCAACAACTGCAAAGTACAGTTGTGTACACTTACCATAAATGCAGATGTTCGAGTGTATTCATTGTTGCAGTCATTACATTTAGGTAATCTGCTGGCAGGTTGCCCTCAGTCAGCCTGATTAACAAAGTCTTGGGTCCTGCGTCAGTTGCTGTCCCTTCTTCCATGACGTGAGGTAGTCAGGGGTATAAAACATGCAGCCGACGCCATTACATCAGTTTTTCTTGCCCCAGAAGTCAGGTGCCCCCCCTAATGGGGAGCAAATAAACATAAGAAACACAAAGGTATACCTCCAACAAAAAGCAAATACACCAAAAAGGCTTTTAAGCATAGTAAAAGAAAGTAGAGGTATAGCCAGAAAAAGTTAGGGGGCTGGAGGGAGGGTAACCAGGACTGCAACAGTGAATACACTTGAACATCTACATTTATGGTAAGTGTACACAACTGTACGATGTTCTTCGTGTTTCACTGTTGCAGTCATTACATTTGGGTAGATTCCCAAAGCTATGGTTGGGAGGAGGAGTTTATACAGCATTAGTGCCAGCTATAAAGCCCTGCAAGACAGCAGTGGCAAAGCCAGCTCTGTATTTAGAGAAAATTGATAAATGATAATGCTTGGTGAAAGTATGTACAGAGCTCCAGGTAGCAGCTTCTAGGATGCCCCTGGTAGGAACACCTCTGTGAAAGGCTGCAGAAGTAGATGCAGCCTTGGTGGAGTGAGATCTGGATCCCCTGGGGATAGGTTTTCCATGGTGCTTATAGCAGAATTCCATGGTACTTATAGGAGAAATTAATGCAATGGCTTATCCATTTAGAAATGGTTTGTTTTGAAATAGCCTTCCCCTATGCCCCTGCAGCAAATGCTACCAGCAGTTGTTCAGATTTCCTTCGAGGTTTAGTCCTGTCCAAGTAGAAACTATGTTGTCTGTGCACATCCAAGGAATGCAGAATCAGTTCTCCCTTTGCTCTGTGGATTGGGAAAGAAGGTTGGCAAATGAATGGACTGATTAAGAGCCACACTAGAAACCACCTTGGGCAGGAAAGATGGATTGGTCCTGAGAAATACCCTGTCCACATGAAAGATGATGAAAGGGCTCCACTGCCATAAAGACCTGTAATTCAGATATCCTTCTAGCTGAAGTGATTGCTAAAAGGAAGGAGTTTTTTCCAAAAAAGAAACTTTAAGTCTACAGTAGCAGTTGGCTCGAAAAGAGGTAGAGTGAGTTGCTCCACAACAAAGTTAAGGTCCCAGGCAGGAGTTGGAGTTCTCCTGGGTGGTCTCAAGTTTTTTGCCCCTCTGAGATACTGCTTGAGCAGTGGATGAGAGAAGAGGGGAGGTTCTGTGTTATAATTAGCTGAAATAGCTGAGGCATGGATTTTTATGGAGGAAAAAGACAGGCCCTTGTGAAGCATCTCAGTTAAGTATTGCAAAATCTGAGGTAAATTGGGTGCTGCTGTGCTCATCCCTAGAGATTGGGTCCAGGCACAGAATCTTTTCCATTTGTCAGCATAAGATTTTCTAGTACTAGGTCTCCTTGCCTCCAAGATGACATCCATCACAGGTTTGCGGAGGGATGACAAGGGTGAATTTAAGTGATTAACCAGGCTGTAAGGTTCAATGTTGGAAAGCTGAGGGTGCAGAATTTGGTAGTCCTGCTGAGACAGCAGGGAAGGGGTCTGAGGCAGGTGCCATGGAGATAACTGTGACACGCTGCATAGGAGGGGGTACCAGTGCTGGCGCGGCCAATCTGGAGCAATCAAGATCATCCCTGGTTTGTCCTGTTTGACTTTTAGTAGAACTTTGGAGAGCACAGGCAGTGTGTGTGTGTGTGTGTGTGTGTGGGGGGGGGGGGGGGGCGTAGACTGATAGGTTTTTCCAGCTGAAGGACAGAGTATCCACTTTCCAGGCTTGTTTGTGGGGAGTCCTAGTGCAAAACTTGTCCAACTGGTAGTTCTTGGGGGAGGCAAATAGATCTATGTCTGGTATCCCTCATTCACTTGTCAACATGTTGAAAATCCTTGGTTCCAGTTTCCACTCGTGTGGCTCCATGAGGTTTCTGCTTAGTCCGTCTGCCAGTGTATTCAATTTTCCTGGCAGGAATTGAGCTTGTAGGTGCACTTGGTAGTTCAAGGCTGTGTTCCACAATGCCATGGCTAGTCTGCAGAGGGGGTAGGAATGTGTACCCCCCCTGCTTATGTACCACATAACCGTGGTGTTGTCCGTCTTTACCAGTAGTTGTCCTGGAAGAATGTAGTCCTTGAAGGCTGTCAGAGCATTCTGTACAGCTAACATTTCTTTGATTGATATGCAGTTGCATTTGATTTGGGTTCCATTTGCCCTGAATGCACTTCCCTGCCAGGTGAGCCACCCATGCATAGTCTGATGCATCTGTAGTTAGGGTTTGGGTGGCAGGGGGTGGTGTGAATGGTATTCCCTTGTTTTGGTGGCAGGCCTCTGTCCACCATAGGAATTCCAGGCATAGGCAAGGTATGATAAGAATAGGCTGCGATAATGTTGACTCCATAGACATTTTAGATACCACTGTAGTTTCCTCATATGCAGTCCTGCATATGGAATTAGAAGAATGCAGGAGGCCATGAACCCCAAGGCTTGCAGTATTTGTCTTGCAGATAGCGGGGTTTTTGTGGCCACTTGTCTAAAGTAAGTTACCAAATGAATTTGCTTTTCTGGCATGAGGAAAGCCATCTGGGCAGTTGTATTCAAGCTTGCACCCAGGAATGTAATTTGTTGACAGGGTACCAGTTGTGATTTCTTTTCATTTATGGTGTACCCCAGACAAGTTAGAATCCTTTTTACAAATGCCAGAAGATTTAAAAGTATGCCCTGGTTTTCTGCCCGAATTAGACAATCGTCCAGATACGGATATATTTGAATATTTGAATGAAGTTATGCTCCTTAGTAATGGATACCAGCGCTGTCTTGGCCAGTCTGGAGCTATTAAGATGCCTTTGGGTTGCTCTGTTTTGATCTTCAGTAACACCTTGGTCATTAATGGTAGAGGTGGGAATGCATATATTGTTAGAGAGTTCCAGCTGAATGAGAGAGCATCTATTCTCCAGGCTTGTGGATGTTGTGTCCTCGAACAGAACCTTTTCAGCTGATGATTGAGGTGGGAAGCAAAGAGATCTATGTCCGGCCTCCCCCATGCAAGAGTTATTTGTGCAAAAATGTCTGGATGCAACATCCATTGGTGCGGGTCCAGGATGTTTCTGCTTAGACTGTCCGCCAGAACATTGTCCCTGCCCGGAACAAACTGGGATTGCAGCTGTATTTTCAGTTTCAGGGACTTTTCCCAAAGAGTCATTGTTAGTCTGCAATGGGGGTAAGAATGAGTACCTCCCTGTTTGTTTATGTACCACATAACAGTGGTGTTGTCTGTCTTTATTAGCAAATGACCTTGTTGAAGATATCTTCCGAAGGCCTCGATTGCATGAATTACTGCTAACATCTCTTTTTGATTGAGGTGAAGATGCCCTTCCTGTGTGGTCCATTGCCCTTGAATGCATCTGCCCTCCATGTGCGCCCCCCATCCATGGTCTGAGGCGTCTGTTGTAATGGTTTGGCTTGTTTGAGGATTGATGAAAGGCATACCTTTGTTCAACTGGCTTGCTTGGGCCCACCACAGAAATTCCCTTTGCAGACATGGGATGAGTGGAATAATTGCTTCTAAGTTGTGGCTGTGCTGAGACCATAAACTTTTTAGGTACCATTGTAATTTTCTCATGTGTAATCTTGCCAGTGGAACCAGTAGAATGCAAGATGCCATGAAACCCAGGGCCTGCAGGATTTTCCTTGCAGTCATCTGGGTGAGCTTTGCTAGGCTTTTGAAGTAATGTGGTAATTGTTCTTGCTTCTCTTCTGTGAGGTAAGCCATTTGTGATTCTGTGTCTAGTTTGGCTCCTAGAAAAATTATTTGCTGGGATGGCAGTAGTCTTGATTTTTGTAAGTTGACTGTGTATCCCAAAGCCTGTAGTAAGTGAATGACATAATTCAAGTTTTTTGTCAAGGCTTGCTTGCTGTCTGCTTGTATGAGGCAGTCGTCCAGGTAAGGGTATATTTGTATCCCCTGGAGTCTGCAGTGTGCAATTACTGATGCCAGGCATTTCGTGAATACTCTGGGCGCAGTAGATAAGCCAAAAGGCAATGCTGAGAATTGATAATGCTCTGACCCTGCAAGAAATCTGAGATATCTTCTGCAACTGTGTCTGATTGGAACATGCAGGTATGCCTCCTTGAGGTCCAGAGTAACCAGCCAAGACCCCTTGCCCAGCATGGGAAGGAGTTGCTGGAGCGTCAGCATTTTGAATTTTGGTACAATGAGAAAAAAGTGGACAAGTCCAGTATAGGCCTCCATTGCTTTTCTTTTCTTGGAACAAGGAACAGTCTTGAGTAAAATCCCTGGCCTTGTTCCTGAGGAGGTACCTTTTCTATTGCTTTGATTTTTATCAGCTTTGAAACTTGCACTAATGCCTCTGCCCTTTGATTTTGTGGCAGGTTGGGCATGCCTTGTCTTGTTGGTAAAGTATGGAAGTGGAACCTGTAGCCTTGGTCTATTATGTCCAGAATCCATTTGTCCTTTGTTAAAATGTGCCAATTTTTTGAAAATAAGGATAATTTTCCGCCTAAGGGTGCTTCTCTGAGTCTTGGTCGGCGGTGTGAAAGTCAAGTCATTGTGATTGTCCCTGTGGAGCAGTAGAAGTCCCTGCGCCACCTCTCTGATTAGTCGGTTGCCATTGGCGTCCCCTGTAGGAGCCTCTGTATTGCCCTCTCCCTCGGGCACGCCTGTTTTTTCCCCTTTGAAACTTGTCAGTGTCTGGAAAGGACCAATTCTTAGAAGGCCAATTCCTGCTGAACCTTGGTGGCTGAACCTGGAGGAAATCTTTGACTGTTTGCACTGATGTAGCCTTTTCCTCAATTGATTTCAACACATCCTGAGCATTAGCACCAAATAGCTTGTGTTTTTCCAGAGGTGCATCTAGAAGCTTTACTTTAACATGATCTGGCAATGCCTGTTCTTTCAACCATGCATGTCTACGATGACGCCCCTGTCATAGCTGCCCTACATGAAGCTTCCAATGCATCATAACCACACTGAAGAAAATGATTGCTAACCTGCTGAGTATTATGAACCAAATCCTGCAAGGCCTTTCTATCTAAAGGCTCAGGAGAGGCTAACTTTTTCTGCAAATCATCCATTAAGAAATCCTGATACTGAAACATATGAAAAAGGCAATTTAAGGGCCCTCATGGCAAGTGTGGTTGAGGTATAAACTTTTTTGCCCCACCTCTCCAGGGACCTAGCTTCCCTGTCTGAGGGCAAAGGATTTTTGACCGTGGATGTGGCCACCCCTTTGGGCCCCTGAGAAATTGTTTCTAGATCAACAGAATGGGCCTTAAAGAAATGTTTATGAGTTTCAGGAACCCTGTAGTATCTGTCCGGCTTGACAGGAGCAGGGGGGAGAGAATCAGGAGAAGCACTCGAATCTGAGTACACATCATCCAGTACATCTAACACTGGAGGGATAGCTAAAGGCCTGTGCTGGGGAAGCTTAAGGAAGGTACGAAGCCTTTTCCTGGAGTCGGAGAATTCCTGGCCTTACCACTGAAAATGCTCTCTCATGGAGTGGAGAATTTCCCCAAAAGAAATATCCTCAGGAGGAGAGGCAGAAGGAATAGATTCCTCCGCATCAGAATCCTCGTAGGCCTGGAAGGACTCTTCCTGGGTATCTGAATGATCAGAGTCACCAGAGGCTTCATCAGAAGAAAGGGTGTCTGTATGCTCAACCCTGGGCCTTTTGTCTGAAGGTGGCTGAGAACCTCTGTCAGGATGGGCCTGGGATCCTCTGATTAAGGAAATTAGATCTGCAGCTAAAGTCATGATTTGTTTATCAGTAGTGGGCTGAGGCAAAGATTTAGGAGGGTGAGACTTAGCCTGGCTGGAAGCCTTAGCACGTGTGTAGGCCTTGATGGACATAGACATAGGGGGCCTAGCCACCCCACGTGCTGGAGTAACCTTGTCCACAGGTATGGTCTCAGGCAAATCCAGGGCTTCAGTTTCTGGAGGAAAATCAACAACCGGCATCAGTTCCAGGGCCGAAGTGATCAGTAAAGCGGTGTCGTCGGTCTGGTGCGGTGGAGAAACCGCCTCAGAAGAGACCGATGCACTCGCAGTAGTTTTTGGCATGGTGTCGGTGGAAGTCGCGGGCCGAGAAAGTTGGTCCCGGCCTTTCCTTTTTTTGGAAGTATGTGGAGTCTGTTGTTCCGACGGCATGGTATAAGAGAATTTTTTGCCAAAAAAGTCTTCAGCAAACTCTGCCCGGTGCCTGAGTGTGTGCTTATTGAAGCAAGCACAGGCCGAGATGTCGTGGTCTGGGCCAAGGCAGGGAAGGCAGTAAGTATGGAAGTCCTTATGAGGTATTTGTTTACCACAAGACAAACAATTAACTTTTTCAGTTTTGTCTGACATCGGCTGAGGCAAGAAAAGATTCTTAGCTTTCTGATGACTTTGGATACGTAAAATACAGGAGCTGACCGACCGGCACTTGCGAACTGCTTCTGCTTCGGGCACTGTGCGGCAAGAAAGACGGAGGAAGATGGCGTCGGCTGATGCTTTTATACCCCAGCCGCTCTGACGTCGGGGAGGAGGCGACATCAGCCGACGCCGGACCCAGACTTTGGAATCCGGCCGACCGAGGGCTGCCTGAGGCAGGACAACCCATATGTAAGGACTGCAGTTGCATTCCTGAAGGACATCTTCAGCCTTGTTGCCAAACAGGCTTTGCTGATTTAAAGGAGCATCCAACAATTTAGCTTTAACATGATCAGGCAAAGATTGCTCCTTAAGCCAACCATGCCTTCTAAGCACAGACCCAATAACAGCAGCAATGCAAGAGGTCTCTAAAGAATCAAAACCACATTGCAAAGTATGTTTTCCAACTTGTTCAGCAGAATGCATTAAATCCTGTAAATCTTTATTTTCCACACATTCAGGAATCAACATTTTCTGTTTGAGCAGTCCAATAATATGCTGTTGATATTTTAACATATGAAATTGGCAGTTTAAAGCTCTGATTGCCAAGGTTGCAGAAGTATAAACCTTTTTACCCCATCTATCCAGCCCCCTGGAGTCTCTATCAGAAGGGGAAAGGATTTTTTGTCATAGAAGCCTTCATGCCCTTGGGCTCCTGAGAAATAGTCTCGGGATCTGCAACAGGATTTTTGAAAAGAAACTTGTGGGACTCAGGAACCCTGTAATATCTGTCAGTTTTACTAGGAGCCGGAGGCAGGGAATCAGGGGCCAAACTGGATTCCGAGAACACATCATCAATGTCTAGTACAGGAGGTATAGCTAAAGGCCTATGCCAAGGCAGAAGGAAATCCCTAAGCCTCTTTTTTGAATCTGAAAATTCCTGGCTTTCCCAGTGGAAATGCTCCCTAAAAGTAAGTAAAGTTTTCCCAAAAGAAAAATCCTCACGAGGGGAAGCAGAGGGAATGGAATCCTCTGCATCAGAATCCTCATAAGTAGGTATGGACAAATCCAGGTCATCAGAAGAGTCAGAAGAAACAGAATCCTGATCAGAAGATTCATAATCAAGCTCAGCCCTAGGCCTCTTGGTGGGGGGGGGGGGTTGACTACCCCTGATTAGAGTAATTAAATCTTCAGCCATTTTTATCATTTGTATTTTAGACATAGGGGCCTGAGCATGTGGCCTGGGCGTCAGTTTTTTAGACATGGATCGAGATTTAGGCCTTACTAATGAAGGCGGTGTCGATTTAATATGCAAGTCTGTAGGCCCGAATACACCCTCAGAAGCCGGTGACTGCACAGCGGCTCCGGACCCATCCAAGGTAGAGACATCAGCGGGTTCCATAGTTGAAGTTCATAGGTAGGTACTAGGCTATTGGCCCTAGGGCCTATATAAGCCTAGCCAAAGGTACCCTGGCTTTCGCCACCCAAGAAAATTATTTTCCTGTGCCACTGTCGAGCAGAGCCACAGAAGTGATCCCCGGGGTGAATTTCCTATCTCCCATCCAATCAAGATTTTTCTTGAACAGTGCTAATGAGAAGCTTTGTTTGATATAGACAGGTAGTTTGTTCCAGCGTATGGGAAGTCTCTGGGACAGGAATCTATCCCTCCAGAATGTTCTGTTTATTGTGGTGACGAGGATTAGGTCCCTAGAGCAAGTAGCTCGTAGGGAATGGGATTTCTTTAAGTGGAGCATGTCTAAAAGCTCTGGGTTTGACATAGCTTTGTGTGTTAGGCAGAGATCGCCTCTGAGTAGGCGATTTGCAATGGAGTAAAGCTGCAGTTTTTTGAGACTGTCTGCATAGGGCATCTCTTTGAGGCCGGTAATCCTCTTTGTGAGGTATTTCTGTGGCCTTTCCAGCTGTTGTAGATGTCTTGTGAGGTACATACCAAAAGGGGCATTGTACTCTATAATGGGTCTAATGAGTGACGAGTAGAGGGGAACAATGACCTCTTTTTTCCTGGTTTTGTGATGAGGTGTGCCACATAGAAGGATTTCCTGACTACTGTGGCGATGTGATTATCAAAGGAGAGACTACTGTCCACCTGTGTCCCAAGGTCTCTTACCACACTTTCGGTGTCAAGTAGACTACCACCTATGTGGTAGTTCAGTTTTTACCAAAAGGAATGACAATGCACTTTTTGGCATTGAGCTTGAGGCCATGGCTTTTGACACAAGGCATCTGTCTCAGCGATTTTTTCTTATATATTTTAAGTACATTATTTGTTGTAATCAATATGCTATTAAATGGATTGTTAATATAATACGCATTTGATTAACATATGTAAAATCTATGTATTTATTTTTTAATGATGGCTTAAAATGAATGTGTTTTTAAAAATAGGAAGGTCTTAATCTATGAGGTCATCAATAGGGTTATCACGAGTATATTTAAACGAGATTTACCCTAGTATATGTTGTTTAGTCTGATGAAGGAAGGATACAAAGCCTCCCGAAAGTTCTTGTGTATTAATAAAGTGCTAACATCAAAAATCGCTACATCGTGATTATTTTCACCTATTGGATTTACTATAATCGCTATCTGCAGAAACCTTCCTTTGTGGTTTTCGTTTTATTTACATAGGGATTTATACCTAGTTTAGTGAATTTATCTAAAATTCCAGAGTGGGAGATGGTGTCAAAAGCCTTGGTGAGATCTAGATAGGCTGTGTGAACCACCTTACCCTCAGCTACGGCTTTGGTGACTGCTTCAAAGAAGTCCATCAGGTTTAGGAGACATGATCTGCCTTTTACAAACCTGAACTGGGTGGGGTCCTGAGTTTGGAGATTACCAATGTCATTGTTTATAAATTCCATGATGATACGCTCCATAGCCTTGCAGACCAAGCTCGTTAGGCTAATGGGGCGGTAGTTTCCGGGGTCTGTGGTGGCTCCCCCTTTGTGGAGTGGGATAACTGTCGCTGTGCGCCATTCAGTGGGCACATAGCCTGAGGTGAGGCTATGATAGAAGATGGTACTTAGGTGGGGTGCCAGTTCGTTTTGTAGTTCATGTAGAACACAGCCTGGGATGTCGTCAGGTCCCATGGATGCTGTGTTCTTGGCTTTGGATAGTGTTTTTTAACCTGTGCAGCCGTGATTACAGGAACTTTGCATTCTTCTGGTATAGAGATGGGCCCTTTAGGGGATGACAGAGGGGTAAAGTTAGCACTGAACTTATCTGCCAGGATGTTGGCAATATCCGTTGGTTCTGTATATTTAGTGCCATTGTACTGTAACTCAGAGCAGATCTGAGTGTTGCCATTGAGATTCTTGACATAGCTATAGAATGCTTTGTGGTTGTCTTTAGAGTCAGTGGTGATTTTGTTTTCATAACTAGCTTTGGAGGATTTTATGAGGGATCTCAGCTTCTTACTGAAGCTGACCTGGGAGTTTCTCCAATCATGGGATTTTACTCTTTTTTGCAACAGTTTCTTTCTTCTATTGTAGAGTTTGTTTATGACAGGGGACCACCAGATTGGCTTCCTTTTTTTGGAGGATAGCATCTTGGTTCTGTTCAGGATTGCACGATCCATGCACTCATGTAAGTGCTTATAAAGTGCATTTGTGTAGGATTCAGCAGTCATACCTCTATTGTCAGTCAGCATGGGTGTCTAAAGTTTGTCACTCCTGTCTTAAGAAGCGTGAAGATGGCTTTGGAGAAATTTTTTACTGTGGTTTCCCTAATGGGGGGTGGGGGAGGGATGTGGATATCTAGGGTGATTAGCTTATGGTCGGATCTGACCAATGAGAAATTGACCTCTGGTGTGGAGCACCGGTTGCCCATGTTGGTAATAACCATGTCTAGGATATTGCTGCGCCTGGTGGGGGTGTGGATAAGTTGATCCATGGCATTGGAATTTATGAATTCCAGAAAACGTTGGGCACAAGAGTTGGTACACGAGTAGTTTTCCCAGTTAATGGTAGGGTAGTTGAAATCGCCCATTATTAGGGTGTTAGGCTGTACCCTAATATTTTCCAGTGTATTAAGAAATGAGGCGTGGGAATCCTGGGGCATGGTGGGGGATCTGTAGCAAGCTACAATTTGGATTGCGGTCTTGCCCAGAGTTAGTTGCACTTGGATAATCTCGGATGCATTATGCTGAGCAACTAGCCTGGAGGTGTGGATATCCTTAATGAATATGGACACGCCTCCGCCTTTAGTGTTTCGGTCCAGGTTAGGTGGCCGAAAGGTGTGGTATGAATTACAGCCTGGTAATGCAGGGGTACTCTCTGGAGCCTTGAACCTGTCACTGCACAGATGTCGATGTTCTCCATTTTAAGGAGTGCCTCGAGAGAGTGCATTTTGAGGTTTAGACTTCTAGCATTGAGTAGCAATACCCTCAGATTCTTCTTGCCTGTACCTGTTAGGGTGGTGAATTTGTCATTTGAACCTTGCCTAAAAAAGGCACTATAGGGGTGGCTAGAGCCTTAGCCAGTATCTGGAATCCCAGGGGCGACAGTTGCAGGCCATCTCTGGCAAAGCATCGTGGCTTGTTGATCATGTCATCCCAGGCAGACAGATACTGGATCCCCTTAGAATGACACCAGAAGCTTAGCCAATTGTCAAAGTCAATCATTTTGTCCTTGTACTGTGGTATCATTCTGGGTGATGGCAGGATGCTACTCAAGGCTAGGGTCATACCTGCCTGGGCTACAAGATCGGACAGCTCCTCCATGTCCCTTTTCATGTAGTCCAAGGAGGTACGTCTCAGGTCATTCACACCAACATGGACAATGACAGTCATATTTGCACTTGTTTGTGGAGTGACCTGAGTGCATGCATTATGTGGTGGATCCTGGCACCCAACAGGCAGCTGACAGTAACTTTCTCCTTGTTTAGCCTGGTGAGTGGAACATAAGTGTGCCTGACTATAGAGTCACCTATGACTACAGTATTGGGTACGTTGTTATGCATACCGGACTCCGAATGGGTCTCAGTAGAGGCCTGTGAATCAGAAGTAGCAGGTATCAGGGGCTGCGAAAACACCTCAGTGAGTACCGGCGAACTGGCAACTGACTTAGGAGAAGCATCGTCAGCAGTTCTGGGCCTCGGTGGCCTGTCTCTGTCTTTATGTTTGCGTTTTTTCGGTATCCTGGTAGTTGGATGGCTAACCAATGACATTTCTGGATAATTAAACTGAGAACCGAAAAATTTTGAGGCAAAAATATACAGACGACAGATAGTGCGCTGATTAAATAAAGCACAAAACTGACAGCAAGGTACGTCGTGGTCAGGGCCTAGGCAAGGAATACAGTACGAATGAAAATCTTTATGAGGTTTTTGCTTTCCACAAGTAATGCAATTATTAACTATTACTGACATCGGTAAGTAGCAAGAAAGTTTCCCCAATGGGGTACTTAGCTTTAAGTTGAAGACATCTGTTCTGAAACTCAAGCGAAGATTTCAGGAGTCTGCCGACTGGCACTTGCGAACTGCTTCTTCTTCGGGCACCGCACGGCAAGAAAGACTGATGTAATGGCGTCGGCTGCATGTTTTATACCCCTGATGACCTGATGTCATGGAAGAAAGGACAGCAACCGACGCAGGACCCAAGACTTTGTTAAATCAGGCCGACTGAGTGAAACCTGTCAGCAGATTACCCAAATTTAATGACTGCAACAGTGAAACACAAAAAACATCCACATTTTACTTAGTGTTCTCCATACTGGTATCCTAGGTACCACGCTTTCTTTCACGGTATCATTCTCTTCTGTACTATGTTCAGTAATGCTGCATCTCTGCCAAACACTGTCTGTATATGGTGAAAATGTTAAATGCACCTATGCAGAAACCAAAACTCAGAACAAGAAAGTTCACTTTGTCAAATGTACCTACATAGAAAAAGTACAGTTTTGTACCTACCATAAATGTAGATGTCTGATAGGTATGCATCTGCAGTCCTAACATATGGGTTGTCCTGCCTCAGGCAGCCCTTCGGTCGGCCGGATTCCAAAGTCTGGGTCTGGCCTCGGCTGATGTCGCACTTCACCCGACGTCATAGCTGCTGTTTATTGGGTATAAAGGCATCAGCAGACGCCATTTTCCTCAGTGTTTCTTGCCCCAGATGCCAGGTGCCCTCTAGGAAGGCTAAATTTGGATAAATGCAAATAATTCCAAACAGTAGAGAGCAAACAATATAAAAAAATATATATATATATATATATATATATATATATATATATATACACATACATATATACAAACAAATACACCATAATAGATTCCCCCAGCTAGCTAAAAGAGGGGTAAATACCCTAGGAATACCACAGAGGGGAAAGAGGGTGGGTAATCCTGACTGTAGATGCATACCTATCGGACATCTACATTTATGGTAGGTACAAAACTGTACTATGTCCTTCAAGGATGCATCTGCAGTCCTAACATATGGGTAGAATACCATAGCCAAACTGGGGGAGGAGGCACTAAGATAAAGATGGTGTAGTTAAGATCCCTTGCAAAACAGCAGTTGCAAAACCTGCTCGGGATCTAGAATATAAGGGAAGATTATAATGCTTGGCAAATGTATGCACGGAGCTCCAAGTAGCAGCTTCTAAAATGTCTTTGGTAGCCACTCCTCGTAGGAAAGCTGTAGTGGTGGCTGTAGCTCTTGTGGAATGAGGTCTGATATTTTCAGGAGTTGTCTTTCCATGAAAAGAGTAGCAAAATCGAATGCAATTTCCTATCCATTTTGAGATTGTCTGTTTTGAAATTGCTTTTCCCTGCATTCCTGTTGCATATGCTACCAGAAGCTGGTCAGTTTTTCTGCTGGTCTTAGTTCTGTCCAGATAGTAGCATAATTGTCTGTGCACATCCAAGGTATGTAGCAGTCTTTCCCCCCTGTTCTGTGGGTTGGGGGAGAATGTAGGTAAATGAATCGCTTGGTTCAATGATACTCTGGAGACCACTTTTGGCATAAAAGTAGGGTTAGTTCTCAGAGAGACTCTGTCCTGATGGAAGATAAGGAAGGGTTGTACTGCCATTAATGCCTGTAACTCAGATACCCTTCTTGCTGAAGTGATTGCTAGCAGGAAAGCAGTTTTCCAAGACAAGAACTGTAATTCTGCTGTTGCTGCTGGTTCAAAAGGAGGAAGTGTTAACTTTTCCAGCACAAAGTTGAGATCCCATGTAGGTGAAGGTGGTTTCCTTGGAGGTTTTACATTTTTGATTCCTCTCAAGAACTGCCTGAGTAGAGGATGAGAGAAGACAGGAGGATCCATGTTGTATTCTGCTGAAATTGCTGATGCATGAATCTTAATGGAGGAGTAAGACAGGCCATTGTGGAACAGTTGTGCTAAATATTCCAGGATGTGTGCTATGTTTGCCAATGAGACATTTTCTCCCTTTGCTGCACTCCAAATGAGGTATCTTTTCCACTTGGCTGAATAAGTCTTCCTTGTGGAAGGTCTGCGTGCCTCCAGGATAATTGTCCTTAACCCTCTGGGATAAACCTGGGTTATTTTGTTTTATGCAATATTCCAAGCAGCTAGCTGCAGTGTTTTCAAGTTTGGATGTAGGGTCTTGTAGTTGTCCTGTGTTAGAAGTAAGGGACATAGAGGTAGAGGCCATGCGTGTGTCCGAGACATGCTTCTCAGTAGCGGGTACCAATGTTGCCTCGGCCAGTCTGGAGCTATCAGGATTACCCTTGGCTGATCCTCTCTGATCTTCAGTAGAACTTTGTACATCAAGGGAAGAGGTGGAAATGCATACACTGTCAGGTTTTTCCAGCTGAAGGAAAGGGAGTCCACCCTCCAAGCAAGTGGGTGGTATGCTCTTGTACAGAATTTCTTCAATTGGTGGTTGTGTGGGGAGGCGAACAGGTCTATCTCTGGTAGTCCCCATTTCTTTGTTATGGCTTTGAAGATATCTGGATGCAGCATCCATTCGTGAGCATCCGTGGTAGTTCTGCTAAAGGTGTCTGCTAGAGAATTTTCTTTTCCTGGTACAAATCTGGCCTGAAGTTGAATGTTGAGATTCAGGGCCACATTCCACAGGTCCATTGCCATCCGGCATAGAGGATATGAATGTGTACCTCCCTGTTTGTTGATGTACCACATGACTGTGGTATTGTCGGTCCTTATCAGCAGATGACCCTGTTGAAGGAGTGGGTCTGAATGCCTGGATCGTATGTTTCACTGCTAGCATCTCCTTTAGATTTGTGTAGATTCAGCTGGTCTTGGGTCCATAGGCCTTGAATACACTTGTCCACCATGTGTGCCCCCCAACCTAGGTCTGAGGCGTCCGTGGTGATGGTCTGGCTTGGATGAGGTTTGTGGAAAGGCAAGCCTCTGTTCCACTGACAGGCCTGAGCCCACCACAGGAATTCTTGCTTCAGGCATGGAATTATTGGAATCTGGGCTTCTAGACTGTGCTTGTGTTGAGACCATACATTCCTTAGGTACCATTGTAGTTTTCTCATATGCAGCCTGGCATGTGGAACCAATATTATGCATGATGCCATGTAGCCCAGGGCTTGCAGGACTTTCCTTGCAGTACGCCGAGTTTGTGTTGTTAATGTCATGAAGTAGGCTGGAAGTTGCTTTTGTTTTTCTTCTGTGAGAAAAGCCATCTGAGTTGATGTATCCAGTTCTGCACCCAAGAATGTTATCCTTTGGGATGGTACTAGTCTTGACTTTTGCATGTTGACTGTGTATCCCAAGGCTTGCAACAGTTGTATGGCATTTTCCAAATCTTTTGTTAATTTTGCCTTGCTGTCCGCTTGTATTAGGCAGTCGTCCAGGTATGGGTAAATTTGAATTCCCTGAAGCCTGCAATGAGCAATTACTGATGCCAGGCATTTCGTGAATACTCTGGGCGCAGTAGATAAGCCAAAAGGCAATGCTGAGAATTGATAATGCTCTGATCCTGCAAGAAATCTGAGGTGTCTTCTGCAATCTGGTCATATAGGGACGTGCAGGTATGCCTCCTTGAGATCTAGAGTCACCAGCCAAGACTCCTTGCCCAGCATGGGAAGAAGCTGCTGGAGGGTCAGCATTTTGAATTTTGGAACAATGAGGTATGTGTTCAGTGCGGACAAGTCTAGAATAGGTCTCCATTGATTTTCTTTTCTTGGTACAAAAAAAGCCTGGAGTAAAATCCTTGGCCTTGTTCCATAGGTGGTACCTCTTCTATAGCTCTCAACCTTAGTAAGTTGTTGACTTGTTTTAGAGCGTCTGTTTTTTGGCTTGGTGGTAGGTTTGGCATTCCTCTCTTTTTTGGTAAATGTGGAAGTGAAACCTGTAGCCCTTGTCTATTGTTTGTAAAGTCCATTTGTCTCCTGTAATGTAATGCCAGTTGTCGGAGAATAAGGCTAGCTTTCTGCCCAAGGGTGCTTCCAGTTGTTCCCTGGTAGGCGGAACTAGGGCCAAGTCATTGTGTCTGCCCTGTGGAAGTGGTTGTAGTTGAATCTGTGGCAGTATTTTTCTGGTTGGTAGGTTGCCACTGACGTCCCCTGTAGGCACCCCTAGATTGACCTCTGCCTCTGGGGCATCTATTTCTGCCTCTCTGTGCTCTGGAGTTATCTGGAAAGGACCAATTCTTCGAAGGCCAATTTCGGCTAAACCTCGGAGGTTGGACCTGTAAGAAATCCTTGACTGTTTGGACAGATTTTGCTTTTTCTTCCACCTTCTTTAGAACCACCTGTGCAGGGGAGCCAAACAAACTTTGTTTCTCCATGGGAGCATCTAGGAGTTTTGACTTAACATGGTCTGGTAAGGATTGTTCTTTTAACCAGGCATGCCTTCGAATCACTGTTCCAGTCATAGCTGATCTAAAGGAAGCCTCCAGTGCATCATAGCCACATTTTAAGAAATGGTTACTGACCTGCTGAGAGTTATGTACCAAATCCTGAAGGGACTTGCGATCTAAAGGTTCAGGAGAAGACAGTTTTTTGTTTATCTGTTCTAACAAAAATTCCTGGTACTGAATCATGTGAAATTGACAGTTCAAGGCCCTGGCCGAAAGAGTAGCAGAAGTATAAACCTTTTTACCCCATCTCTCTAATGCTCTAGATTCCCTTTCAGAGGGAAGTGGGTTTTTGGCAGAGGCAGCTGCCACACCTTTAGGGCCCTGTGAAATGGTTTCAGGGTCTGCAACAGGAGCCTTATACAAATGGTAATGTGTGTCCGGGACCCTGTAATATCTGTCTGGCTTGGCAGGGGCCGGAGGAAGAGAATCAGGGGCAGTACAGGCATCATTATATGCATCATCAACAACGGTTAGTACTGGCGGAATGGCTAAAGGCCTATGCTGTGGTAAGTGTAAAAAGGTCCTAAGCCTTTTCCTTGAATCTGAAAAATCCTGGCCCTGCCATTGGAAGTGTTCCCTCATAGCATGCAAAGTTTCCCCAAAGGAAAATTCTTCAGGAGGAGAAACAGAAGGAATGGATTCTTCTGCATCAGAATCCTCATAAGGAGAATATGGGCCTTCGTGAGGGTCTGAAATGTCTGAGTCATCCGAGGAATAATCTGTAGAGACAGGTTCCGGGGGTTCAGTCCTAGGCCTCTTGTCTGGAGGGGGCTGAGAGGCCCTGTCTGGGTGAGGTTGGGATCCCCTGATCAAAGAAATGAGATCCTCAGCTAGGCTGAGCATTTGCGAACTAGAGGTAGGCCTATGTGAAGGAGTTTTAGCAGGTAAGGCCTTAGAAGATTTAGCTGCTTTAGCCCTGGCAAAAGCCTTGATAGACATAGAAGCAGGGGGTCTAGCAGCCCCACGTGCAGGGGTAGATATGTCTAAAGGAATAGTGTTTGACAAATCCTGGGTGCCTGCTTCTGTAGCAGTAAATTCAGTAGCAGATTCAGCCATGCTCTGTGAGGCCTCGGCTATCGGAGGCATGCTTTCGGCCGAAGGAAGAACCGGGGGCTCGGTTTCAGCCGAAACCGAGACACTCGCGGTTGGCCTAACCGAGTGTCGGTCCTTTTCCTTGCGCTTTTTAGCTAATTGAGTAGTCGGAGTCTCCGAAGGCATTTTGTATGCAAAAGCGGGACCAAAAAACTCCTCTGCAAACTCCGACCGACGTCTAAGTGTCCGTCGGTTGAAGGAAGCACAGGCTAGACAAGCTATGTCGTGGTCTGGGCCTAAGCAAGGAAGGCAGTAAGAGTGGAAATCCTTATGAGGTATTTGTTTCCCACAAGTTAAACAATTATTTACTTTGTCTGACATCGGCTGAGGCAAGAAAGAGTCCCCAACAGGGTACTTAGCTTTTTAGAAGTCTTCGGTAGTAGAAATCTCTGGATCTGACCGACCGGCACTTGCGAACAGCTTCTGCTTCGGGCACCGCGCGGCAAGAAAGACTGAGGAAAATGGCGTCGGCTGATGCCTTTATACCCAATAAACAGCAGCTATGACGTCGGGTGAAGTGCGACATCAGCCGAGGCCAGACCCAGACTTTGGAATCCGGCCGACCGAAGGGCTGCCTGAGGCAGGACAACCCATATATTAGGACTTCAGATGCATCCTTGAAGGACATCAAAACATTGTACATGGAAGTTTATACCATCAAATGTACCTACACAGAAAACAAAACCCAGAAGGAATGGGTGTTCTTTTGAAAAATCTCAACAGGACAAGGAGTAGCCAGGGCTGTCTAGATCATGCAGATGTTACCAAAATCAAAAGCAGTCTCACTACAGCCCTCTGCAGAAGGCTGAACAGAGGACAGGTACAGAGAAATGTACTTTCCAAATCAAATACTGACCACCACCTATTACTTTTAGGGATCAATATGGAGGTAGCATTGTGCTAATGAAAATGAACGAGGCAATCAAGAGCAGGCCTAACATGAAGACTATGTCCTATTCCACTTTTTGACTTTACACAAACATGGGGTAGCACTCAGAGTTCAACAAAGAATAGTGAATCTATGAACCACAACGACCCTTATCAAAAGTGAATGCTGTTCTCCAAAACCTAAAATGAGGATCACTATGGGAAAAAGTAATTACTTGGATTCAATGGAGGAAGATGAACATAAACGCTACAGATCAACATAAGCCAGGACAGCACAAAGAAGTTTATTTACTTCCCACAGATTCTGATAGAAAGTGCAGATTCTAACCATATTTAGGACATCTGTGAAGTACAAATGAGATCTCCATCCCAGAAGTAACACCTATAAGAACACCTATAAAAAGATATCCTGGATCTGTAAATGAAGCCCGTCAGGGTCTACTTACAAGGATGTCAGTCCAAGTCAAGACAACTAGGCCACAGCTCAGAATTTATATGATCTTGTTTTTGGTCAACAAATATGCCACTTTTTTTGGGAGAACAAAATTACTCCAACACCTAAAAAAAGCTAGTGGTTTCACCCCTCAGAGCATTAACTTTCTGATTTTCCAGAGTAGAACTTCACATGGAATATTTACTGCACATGTATATGGTGTTCATGATGCAAGGAGCCACACCTACTTATGACATGTATGTTAATTAGTCTGTCTTCTATGCCATCAATGTTTAGCTAGTACAAAGAGGTTAGTCGGCAGACTGGAAAATCCAAAACAGGGTAGGGGTCAAGTTCATGCATGTTTGGTAGCAGGGGCCATACCTCTCAAGTGTACCTCATTATGAGGAACGTACCTCATTTGAGGTCTTAAAAAGTTCATCTTCCTCAAAGTTCCACATTGAAAGAATATGTCACACATTCAGTATTTGGAACTTTTTTCAGTGAAATCCATGGTAAATAGAATGTAATCATATTAATTCATTAAAAGATCTTATTTATAAGTGAAACTAGCATATTTAACCTTCCTATAGCCTTCCTAGTTGAAGTTGTTAGTAAGCCATTAGTATGTGTTCCACATTTTGCCCATTTGTCCCACATTATGAAGGCTAGTGTTCCTCATTTTGGAGATGGAAGGTTGAGAGCTATGGCTATGGCAGGGGCTGTGTGCATCTTTTGTCACAACACGCTCCAAGCTCAAAATACATTTCAGACATCACAAAAAAACAAACAGCGAGCATGCATTCAATAACACTGGAAGTTTTAAGAAACAGGGTTAAGACTAGGAGACAACCGAGTTTTTTAGCTGTGAATGTGATTCCCCTCACTCTCCACTTGTGAAAATGGACTACCCCCCCCAAACAAGTGATTTAATTTCACACTGACCCCAAGTCACATGTGAAAAGAATAGTGTATGCCCTGGGGCTTGCATAGTTAGTAAACAAGTTGTGCAAATTACTATAAACCAACCGCAATGTTGGTAGTTAACTAAATGTAATTTAGGCAAACCCTGCCCTCTAATAAAACACAACATAGTATAGTAGATGAAATGCTCAACTTCCTGTTTCACTTTTAGTTACTTCTCACAGCTGTTTTGTTTGTTGTTAGTTTCTTTTCTATCAGTTCTAGCGAATCATCAGGAAAGACATTCCAACCCTTTCCTGTAATTGTTACAGCACTGTTGTGTTGTCAGCTCTTGGACAAGCATCACTAAATGAAAATCAAACAGAACAGGAGAGGAAAGTACACGATACACCAGACTTATTTAATACTCAGAAGCCTCACTGAAAAATGCAGCACTGTATACAACAAACTTCCAATCTCAAGACACATAGCCAATATGCAAAGTACAAAGCAAGTGAGCATGACTGGAAAAGAATTAGGATACATTACAATATTTCAAAGCAGGGACTTTCATATATTCCAAGGGAGTTTAAAGACAATAGATGTAAATACAAACCTGAAGGCAATTATCTAGTTTTCCCTAAACAGTTAACAGTGTAGCAACATATGAGAAAGATGCCATATCCTCTTAAACAATATCAGCACTAAATTCACATAAGTTTAGTTTGGTGAGGTTAGTTGAAGACCATCTTCAATAGTATTTTACACACACACACATCATATAAACAGAAGTTCCCTTTCAGTGGGTACAAGTTACTTAAGTGAAAAATACAGACTTCAGTAAAAGGTCTTCCCTACATGCAGGAAATGCAAATTCATTTGATTCCATTAGCACAGACTTTGTTCAAACAGTGCCCCACTATTGCAAGGCAAAAAAGAAATGGAACCTATAGACAAACTGCTCATAGATGATCTACATTCCATGTAAGGTACAGCATAATCCACACACAAGCGTTTTCGCAGGTAGTGCTCGTTTAGCAATCAGCAGCAAAGTGAATAACTCAAGCAGAGTGATGTTCAAAACCGGGCTACAGGACCAGGTATTTAAGGTTGTTTCTAACAAATTGTAGGGTCCTCTATTAATAGAACCCACACATGGTTTACAATCTTGGAAGTTTTCAGTGAAGCACACACAAACACTACCGTTCTGTTATTATAAGAAAAGTATTTACAATAAAAGAAGACTGCTATTAAGAAACCTCCGAGCTAGTGGCAAATCAACACAAGCAAAATTCTACAAGGGACAAAAACAGTAATTTAGTCTTGTACAGCATCTTACACAAAAATTTATTCCACGCCACTCTACTTGGTCCTGTCTGGCAGACAAAACCATACTTGGTCTGTGACAGTTAAATCACTGAAGTACTGTTTCCATTATGAAAATGTACTTATTGGCGTGATCATATTCCCTCTGATGTCCATTCTTTCAGCTATTTACACCTTATCAAACTAAACATTACCAAATATAGCTTACACAAACAAGGTCTTACCATGTTTGGCTTGGCACTTTCCACTCATTAGTGAAGTCTGCCCCTCCTGTCCTTTAGGCCCCCAGGGGCTTTCATTGGCTAATTCTTCATTTGGTAATTTTGTGGTCACGTAGTGGTTTTTGTGGTCACGTATCCACTACCGAACATGCATAGCTCATCAGCGTATCATTATGAAAACCAGCTACTGTCACAACAAAATATCTTCTCATGATATTCCACCCCCATGCCCAAGTCCTCACTCTACTGCCCAGAGATCTGGTTTACTTTTTTTTCTTGGTATGACCCGCTGGACACCAAAGGCTTTTTTTACTGGGATATGGGAAAGTTTGACCTGTGGACTTGTAATGTACTCATGAACAAAAGTAAGGGAATAAAATCAAGCTTTACAAGATACAGCTCAACAGAAGCCTACAGCTTCCTTATATACTGACAAGACAGACAAAATGAGAACTAATGTTGTCAGACATTTTTTTACATGTATTCTAATCACTCAACCCAGTACAAACTATAAAATGCAGCACTTAATACCCTTATTTCTGCTGAATACAACCCACTGAGAAATTACAGCTGGGCTGAAGCTTGCCATAACTGTAGACTGAGCATGCTCACTGTTGCAGTAGTAGTAACTCTTGGGACTTATGCCACAGAAGGCCTCACATGAGGACAACATCTGCACTATTAGTTTTTTTATGTCCTGAAGTAGAACGGATTGGATAAATGCCATACCACTGCCTGCCCAGGTGGCAAATGCTCCCAACTGCCCAACCAAAAGAACTAAGTTTGGTCTCCAAACTTAAAACAAACCTGAAGAGGACTGGCACTTTACAGGGACAGAAAAGCAGGAATTCAGTAATAAAAGGTGACTGGTTACCGACCTTGACCTCAACATGGTGTCAAAATGAGAGAAATTACTGTCACAGTAAACATAGTCAAGCAAAGCATCTGCAAATTACAAGTCCCTACACAAATGTACTATGTTCTGAATATAGTTCACCACCACAGTACTGCAAACTCATAGAAAGATTCCCAAAGCTTATATGTGGTGCGACTGCCACTGTGAAGGAATGCGTTACAGCAGCCCATGCAGAATGGTTGTGGCAATACCTGCCCAGGGTCTGGAAGTAATGCCCAAGTTGTAATGTTAGGAAAAGGTGCGGCTAGATGAGCAAGTAGCTGCTTCTAAGTTGACTTGGTTACCTACCCTTTAATGAAGATTGTGATTGCTGCTGTTTATAATGTGCCCTGGTATGTCTTAGTGCATCTTTTCAACTGAAGGAGTAATAAAATGAGATGAGGTGGGCTAAACATTTGGAGATGGTCCGTTTTAAAATAGGCTTGCCTTCCCTACTCTTTCCAAAGGCTGTAAATAAGCTGGCATGTTTCTCTCACCACTTTAGTCTTTTCTGTGTAAAATCTCTGAGTTGCCTGTGCACACCCAGGTATGTAGATAGTCTGCAGAGATCACACCTCCTGACACACTCACTAAACCAGTTACCTTGCCTTATTTCTGCTTAACCCATTTTCCTGGACATAGATTTTTTTTTTACTTCTTTTTTACTTTTAAGAAATATCTTCACATGGACAACATCAATTTAATTTTTTTAATTAAATACAAATGCTACCTTAAAGAATTATAATTCTTTTTGAATTCAAATTAATCATAGATAAAAATGTTCACATTAATGCCTTATACTGATCCTTCTGGCTTTTATATCATGCCTTCTCCATTTCAGGATCTTTTTTTTCTCACATTTTGTTTATATACGAATGATCATGCCTTTCTAGGTCTAAAGGACTGGACTCTCATATGACTTGACCAGAACAGTTCCATGTCTTTCTTTACTTCTATGAATTTTATACAGTCTTAACCAATTAATCTCCCTATCACCTTTAATTACATCAATATTTCCAGACATAGCCCATATAATCAACTGATTACTCTGACTGTCACTATCTATTTTGCAGTCTCCAAGTATAGACAACAGTACATTTCCATCCTACACTGACCTTCTACTATATGCAAGCTTCCCATTTGCACCCAGTCACAACTACTTTTCACATCAAATCTTTGCATACCTTAAGATCCTGTAACACGTCTTGCGTCTTTCCTAAGATTACAATTAAAATCCCCTATAACTATTACATCGACCTGTATTATAACAAATTTCTTCTGCAAGCAAATCTGTCTTTTGGTTTACATGTCTATGCATACAATAAAAATCAGTCGTAAGGGATTTGAGTTAACTCCCATATGTATAAAAAATGAATTGCCATTTTTTTCACCAATATACTCTGATAGTATTATATGCAGATTTACAACTAACACTATTCATGAGCATGTTTTTGACCAGAAAGACCGGATTATGTACACCTACTTAATTCAAACCCCCTTTGAATACCCATCAAAAAACAAACATCCAATTAACACAATGTCAACTAAACTGTGCAGCAGGAATAATACATTAAATATCTCCTCTCCATTGATATCACTACTTACATAAACAGATAACGTATTACCCCTTAACTTTTTCTGCCCAACGTTCATTAATGTCTTAATTTCTTAACTCTTCCCGAAATACATTTCATTCATCAGTCATATTACTACACGCATCAATACCATTGCTTGACAGAACACTTCAAATTTATTACTGCGTGAGGCAAAAGCACAACCTTATTGTGCGATTCCTCTTCTGCAACATAACTGACAATCGAAAACAAAGAGACCCATCTGCAAGTATTTCCTACATTTCACAAAACAGTTCTTTACAGGATGTCCCTTTTCATCACACTATGAACAATGTTTTTTTCACGACTTTTAACCAAGTTTGCCCCCCCCCCCAAAAAAAAAAAAAAAAACACAGAGCACATCTGTACTTGTCCCCAGTAATGCACAGGTGGAGTCTTACCTCCAACACTAACTACATTGGGAACATGCATTACTTTGCTGTCTACCATTTTCAAAGATGCCCAAACCTCCCAAACATTTCTGTCATCAACATCTCTTTTAATGTTACTCACATTTAGACAAAGATAAAAAAAATAAGCAAACTGTTCCTTTTCCTCAACAATGCTGAAGCAAAATTATTAATAATCAGCTGTGTGCTATCACATTCAAACAAAATCTTGAAAAGACCATAAAATGTATGTAGCAAAGTGTAGGAATAGGTTCATAGGTAGGTACTAGGCTATTGGCCCTAGGGCCTATATAAGCCTAGCCAAACGGTACCCTGGCTTTTGCCACCCAAGAAAATTATTTTCCTCTGCCCTGTCAAGCAGGGCCACAGAAGTGATCTCCCATCCAATCCTCAAGATTTTTCTTGAAGAGTGCTAATGAGGAGCTTTGTTTGATACAGATAGGCAAGTTTGTTCCAAAGTATGGGATGTCTCTGGGACAGGAATCTATCCCTCCAGCATGTTCCATTTATTGTGGTGACAAGGTTTAGGTCCCTAGAGCGTGTAGCCCGGAGGGATTGGGATTTCTTTAAGTGGAGCATGTCCAACAGCTCTGGGTTTGATACAACTTTGTATGTTAGGCAGAGATCACCTCCGAGTAGGCGATATGCGACAAAGTAAAGCTGGAGTTTGAGACTGTCTGCATAGGGCATCTGTTTGAGGCCGGTAATCCTCTGCAAGGTATTTCTGTGGCCTTTCCAGTTGTTGTAGATGTCTTATGAGGTACATACCAAAAGGGGCGTTGTCCTCTATAATGGGTCTAATGAGTGATGAGTAGAGGGGAACAATGACCTCTTTTTTCCTGGATGAAAAACCTTTTGTGATGAGGTGTGCCACTTAGAAGGATTTCCTGACTACTGTAGTGATGTGATTATCAAAGGAGAGACTACTGTCCACTTCTGTCCCAAGGTCTCATCACATTTTCAGTGTTAAGTAGACTGCTGCCTTTGTGCTAGTTCATGGGTACAGAGTTTTTACCAAAAGGGATGATAATGCACTTTTTGGCATTGAGCTTGAGGCCATGGCTTTGACACCAGGCATCTGTCTCAGTGAGGCCCTTTTGTAAGATGTCCACATAGTTAGGAGTTTTGATTATGGCTCCTAAAATAAATACAAATACAAGTTCACAAAAATGGATAACGGAGCACACTTCTCTAAAACCCAAGATCTTCAACAACATTCCCCATGCTGGTATCATAAAAAAGTAAAGGTTTGAAAAATAAACACATATGCAGAAAGATGAACATCAAACTGACAAAGACAAAACACATATAGAGCGAGTTTTAGATACCTCATCAGAAAGTAGCCAGTGGTGTGCCAAGACTCGGTGCTGGGTCCTTTCTTTCTTAGTATTTATTTCTAAGATCTCAAAGCAAACAGCCAAGACCTCAGTCTAACTACAAACTGGAGGTTGGTGGTGAAATCACCCTACGACACCCAAACCCTTCAGAATGAATTCTCCCTAGAAACTCTTGTAGTAAAAAAAAAAAGTGTAGCATCATCATTTTTCACTACACTGTACTACTATACACACCACTACAAAACAGGGACTTTGGTACTTGTGTTGATAGCGTCCTATCTTCTGATCATCATGTGACAATGGTTGTCAGGAAATCCATATTTTTAACTTGTGTAATTGTTAAAAAAAAATATCATCATCAAGGTTTAAAGAGGTAATCACTGCCTTATACTCTGCCCTGATCAAGCCAGTTATGGAGTACAACTCCCATTTGGAATGCAACTCATTAAACATAGCAAACAATTAGAAAGATCTGAAAGGTTCTTAACAAAAAGCCAACAGGCCTAAAATCCCTTAGCTACCAAGAGAGGTGGGAAGCTTTGGCCTTTTATTCAGTGTCATACAGACTTTTGAGGAGAGATTTTTGTTACAGAGCCATTAGAGATCTGTTCATCTTGCGCCTCTTGTCTTTCCACAAGTCCAATATCTAAAACCAATACTTGAATCAGGGACTAAATCTTTACGAAAAGATTAAACATGGTGGAGGGACAGACTGTTAAACACACAGCCTCCAAAACCCTAGAATAAACTTCCCCCTACATATTAAGCAGACAGACTTGGTCTTCCTTTAAACAAACTAAACTGAATGGGTGCAAAATTTGCTCTGGGACTGACTGGTACAGCCCTCCAGGAGAAAGGAGGTACAGTCTTGGGGAGGACACTGGCAAGGCGTGAATGATCATGAGACTCCATAGCCATGGAATATCTACAAATCTATAAACACAGTTCCAGAATTCAAAATGGTCAGTACAAATGTCTACTTGTAATTTTCAAAACTGTTCTTTGTCCATGTTGTTTTGTATAGTATCTGAAAAACATTTCTAGCCCTTGCCGCATACTTTTTTGTGGAAAATGCTGTACTACCCAAAGCTCATCTTTATTGACTGGTGTCCTTGGTTTTTTTCACTTTCTCCCTTTGCTCTGCACTGCAGACAAATCCTGTTGATCACACATACACATTACAGAATTATGAAGCACACAAATTCTAGCTTTTGTACAATTAAAAGGCACAGAACGACTTTGAATACACTTGGACTTCCTACATTTCTCCACTGAACTGCTTCAGGATATTGCCAAATCATATTCAGGCTCATTTTCCTTCATTAAATGAATCAGGATCTTATTCCAAGACATCAGAAGATATTAATTTACTCTCCATCTTCCTGCTGAAAAGTATTCCCAGTACTACACTCACAATTTCGCTAGCAACTCATTGGTCTTCTTGGAACTCCCACCTCCATCCCCCTTACAAAACGTGCTCTCTTGCGACAGTCAAATTACTTCTAGTCAGTATAAATACTACCATAAGTCTCTAAAAAACAGGTCACAAGCCTAGTGAGACTAAGTCAACAAAACATGCATACAGAAATCGCAGGTACCAACGCAGTCGTGTTGCTTAACCACCTTCAGGCATGGAACGTCCTTTTGAGGAAGGAAAGGGGTTAAGAATAGAATAAGCTGATGGGACACTGACCTGTGGGGTAAGGAACAAATCTTCACTTCAACAGCTGCAAGAAAGAGCAGTCTTCAGCAAGACCTGCCTCTGTACTAAAAGAATAGTTTTACTTCTATTTTAATCATTTTAGATGGAGGCACTCTCCATTACCTTTCCTTTTGAAAATTATTTTTCCATAGCTCTTTGCTCCTTTCTACAGCTTTTAGCTAGAAAGAGGACATAACAGGGAAGGATCACTAATCATCCAGACCATAAGGAAAGCAGTGCCAGAGACTAAAGCTCTGAGCTACTAATTAAATACGCCTGTTGTCTACCAGTCAGGTAAGACTGGAACCACTGGACAGCAGGCTTGAGGGAAATAGATTTTAGTGAAAGAATGAGAAGTTCATGATTGACCATGTCAAAGGCTTTTGATAGGTCAAGAAAGAGGGCAGAGGTTAGCCTATTGTCATTCCGGTTTTGGTTTATGGCAATAGTAAAGGAAACGAGGGATGAGCTGGTGCTGTGGTACGGCCTGAAACCATGCTGGGAGTTAGATAGTAAGTTATTCTGTGTAAGGTATTACATTAGTTGCTTGTGTACACATTTCTCCATTATTTTGGCAAGTGGGGAAAGAATGGCAATGGGTCTATAGTTGGATATGTCTGAAGAGCTACCACCTTTATGGAGTGGGATGACGAGAGATATTTTCCAGTGGGAGGGGATAGCATTTTTGGATAAGGTTCTGTTGATGAGGAGAGATATGGGATATGCAATGGCATCTGCAGCTATTTATAGGTACTGCAGGGAGGAGGTCAGCAGCGAGGGTGGTAGGTTTTATTTTTTTTTTAGAAGTGTTTTGATAAAACTAGTGGATATTGGTTGGAAGCTAAATTCGAGGCGATTATTGGGTAGATTAGGCATGTGGTTTAAGTTAGAGGGGGTTAGCTGATTTGCTAGGGATTGGATTGTTTCAGTGAAAAGTTATTAAAGGTGCTAGCTATGGTCTCTGGGGAACTATTGGTGTAGTTAGCCGGGTTAGGGGTGGTGGAATAACCTGAGCAAAGTAATTGATTTAAGCCTGCCCAGAACTTTTGAGGGTTGTTATGGTGTTTTGTATGAGATTTTGATAGAAGCTTTTTTTATCCAGTAAAATAGATTTTTTTGTATCATTCCTGAGTTGACGATATTTTAGATGGTCAAGTGGGGCTTTAGTTGTTCTCCAGCAGGCCCTGGCTCTGTTTCTAGTTTTGATTTTTGGTATCTTTTGTGAGCCATGGTGCTGTATTTGATCTATTTTTTATTGTATGTGATGGGAATCAAGAATACTTAGGAATTTAGTGTTAAAGTGATCTAAGGCTCAGAAATTATTAGCTAGATTAGCAGTCCTCCTCTTCCCAAGAAAAGTAGAACAAAAAGTACTAATGTTTCTCCCTTTAAAAAAAAGAAAAGAAAGAAAAACAATGTTGTAAAACGTTTTAAGTGGTATCTGATGCCCACAAGAGAGATTATTAGACTCCATAAGAAGAAGCAAACAACATGACAAAATAAATTAAACGAAAAGCTAGTACTCTGCAACTACATCAGATGATCTTAAAAAGCAAAAAAAAATTAAAGATAAGACAGAGGAGCACTTTTTTTTATGGTCAGGATTGTTCTAATGGCCATGGTACAAGGCCTAAAATAAAGCAGCTCTAGAACGTCCGACTCAAAAATTATCCTGCTTGGGGGTGGGGGGCACTGTTAATAACAAAAACTTATCTTTTGAATTCTTGTAGCTATAATATAACTTATTAATTTTCTGACACAGTCTTTATCTTTTTATCCAAGTTAAGGGTCACAGCCTATCCCAGCACTTAACACACAAGGCAGAGACATTATCCTGCAGTAGAATATCATATCCAGGATGAAGGCCACATACACCATTCATAAGCATGGCAACCAGAGGAGTGCCAATTCACCTTTTGTATGTCACTAACTGGAGGGAAACTAAATCATCTTGCTTAGGCTGCCTGTACTCCCACCCCATAAATTGACTTTCCATATATCGGACAACAAATCCCAGCACATCAGACTTCTGGTCCAAAGACATGTGGTATACAGATTGTACGGATGATTTTTTCCCCTCACTTGTTTCTCTCCCCGTCGCTCTTTTCTGCATCCAACTGTAGCCACTTTTAGTAATTTAGACTTAAGAAACTTCAAACACCCAGAGAGCACAGCATGGCCAATTCATCTACATTTTCTAGTTTCTCAGGTCTACCCGCATTTATTTATTCACTTTTTTATATCTCTTGCAAGCCACTTATGACCTCCCACCAATCAAAACTGAAAATACCCTTACTACAACATCTGAACAGTAAAAATGGCAAAAACAGATTAAAATTCTTTCAAACACAAAGTCAAAATGAAGCAGTAGTAATTTCTACAATCTTAAACAATTAAGTGTGTTTTTTTTTTTTTTTTCAAATTTAAACTGTCAAATTTCTGGCACATTTTAAAACACGTGCAGTATTTAATGACAAGCTGCAGCAACATGTAAAACATATGCAGAAAAGAAACATGGAATTTAAAGCTTAATGTGGCAAATCAAAAGACAGGCAAACTGAACAAAAAATAGGAACTGCACCTATGCAAGACACTAAATTAGACAATTTGCTGGTGTAAGACTGAGGGCAGTTAAGTTCATAGGTAAGCACTAGGGCTGGCTGCCCATGCGCCATTTTAAGCCTAGCCAATTTCCTTTAGTGAGAATCAAACCCTGAATGTCTAATCTGAGAGGTAAACACCTTAACCATTATGCTAACCCCCAAACCCAATTTGCAGGTGGCAGGATTCAAACCTGCAAGAGGACAACTCAGTGGATTTCTAGTCCATGATTTTAACCAAACCAGCCACGACTACTGTATCAGAATTAGAGCAGAAACGCCTATGCTGGACATTGCAGTCCAGTCACATCCTGGTTATGTCTTCTAAGGTAGAAGTTAGTTCTGTTATGCCCAAAAGGAGCTAGCAAAGCAGTACATTCTTCAGTGATGGAAAAATGTGAGAAAAAGCAAACTGTCCACTCCTTAACTAAGCTTCCAAACACAAAACTTTATTAAACAAAAGATGAAAAGGTGAAACAGATCAAAACACTTCATTCATTAATCTTGTTGCCAAATATAATGTGACTAAACTCAGGGTTCTGAGCTGCTTCCTGCAGAAAGTGGAGTCATATGGGGAACACATGGCAGACCTAGACAGTCACATTATAAGAAACTGTGTACATAATCAGCAATTTGTTCCACTTTGTTCATGCAAGATCATAGTTCAAAACCTGCTTCCACCTGCTACTGCCTAGCAGCTCTGCTTTCTTAAGAAGAAACACGCAAAAAAAAAAAAAGATTATGTAGCCATGGTGGTGCAGTGGTAGCATTGTTGCCTCACAGCAAGAGGTTCTCCAGTTCGATTCTCAGCTGGAGCACCTTCTGTGTGGAGTCTGCATGTCCTCCCTGCGGTCGAGTGGCGTTCAAAAGACGTGCGAAGAATGGGCGTGCCTTCGCACCTCGGCACCCTTAAAATATCTACTGCCAATCATTAGCGGACCGGAGTTCCACTGTGGCGACCCCTAACCAGGAAAAGCCGAAAGAACAACAACATTCCGATGGGTTCTCTGGGATGACATTAACCTAAAAGTCCTGAACAGACCTCAATGGGACTACAGCTTGTAGAAGAGTTATTAGAATGTGAAATTGTACACACTTATACTGACACAGTTAACTTTCAGTCCTCTTTTCTGAAATGCAACAAGCTTTCAATCTACTCCTTTAACTGATTCAAGTATGTTTGTAGTAGTCCGTTAATGTTAAAGCAAGCTAAAGTGTTGATGGCTTGCCAGTGGACAAAGTGGGTTACAGTTAGAAAGATAAATGTACTGTCAGTATGGAAATAGTAATTGCAAATGCAAAGGCATAAATTCCACAAAGGGTCACACCTTCTGTATACATCTCCCTAATTAAATGCAACAGATTCCAGAGCAGTAACACCTTGGTGAAAATCATACTGTTTAATGATGTGAAACAGGCCTGACATTCTTTTTCAATGCTGGCATTTAGCAAGTCCTGTACACCTAAAAGTATAACGTCCGGGAATTCATTCAGTAAGGCTAAACAAACATTCTGACACAAATAAAAGGAATTTTTCTTCACTTAACAAGAGTTGGCATCCTACGGACTGTTAAGAGGTGATCTGTGTCTGGCATGCAATGCATCCTTTGACCCAATTACTGCGCAATACTGAATAAAAAGCTTAAAACTTGTTGAGGAAGTTGAGACTGCTGTGCTTCCTGAACACAGAATATGCCAAGTTGTGATGAAGAGAAGAGATTGCTTGCTTGACATTACAGATGACCGCCCTTCTGAGATATGAGATGAGGAATGAGGGAGGTGGGGGCCATGGAGGCTTTACAAGCTACTAGAAGTGGAAGTGGGTGTTGCCGAGGTGGCGAGGCCAATCTGGAGCTATCAAAATCATCCTAGGCCTGTCTTGTCTGACCTTTAATAATACCTTGGAAGAAGAGGCAGAGGTGGAAAGCATAGACATGACTGGTCTAAACAATCATCTTCAAATCCATGTCACAGTGCGAAGAACAGAAGAAGTAGCAGCCACCCCGAGCAGGCCTGAACAGCAGCTGAACAGCATCAAAACCACAAGAATGCTTACCCACTCAGACACATGACATGAATCAATCCAAATTTCTTACACCACCACCTTCTTCCAAAGCCCATAATACCTTAGATTTGTTTCAGAAGAGGAGATAGATTGATGTTTCAGCATATGACATTGACACCCAACGCCCTCATGGCTAGAGTGGAAGAAGTATATACTTTTAAAGTTTGTAAACATACATAAGATCAATATAACTAGTTTAAGCACAAATACCATGACAGTGTTATGACTAGTGCATTACTGACCTAACGTTTGACAGTCTATTGTTGGAAGAAAATCCTTCTACATTGCAAAGCTTATAAACAAAAGGATTGTTTAGATCTAGGGATGTCATTGTCCCCCTTTACTCAGCCCTCATTAGGCAAGTCAATGAATATAATGCCTCCTTTGGCATGTATCTGTCCAGACACATGCAGCAGTTGGAGCGCCCACCAAGATATCTTACCAAAATGATACAAGGCCTAAACAACATGGCCTACATGGATTGACTAAAATCCCTGTCACTATATTCGGTATCCTACAGAGTACTAAGGATTATCCTACATCTGACATACAAGGCATCCTCCAACCATTTATTGCACATCAGCAAGTCAAACGGCATCAGAAAAACTCAAATTGTCAGTGCAAGAAATATGGACAAATCCAGAAAGAATGGGGGGACAAAGGCCCAAAAATAGGGACAAAATTTAAATATTGCTCCAATAAACTTAGGAAATCGCTAGAATAACAGATTTAGCATTATTAAGTATTTTCTGAATAATAGATTTTGCATTAAGTACTTACTGAAGGCTATGAAATCTGAAACTCAAATAGCTCTCATTATTTATTATTTAGGGACTTCAACCTTCAGTGATTTGCCAGAAAACCACAATTATGAGGAACAGACCAAAAATATGACAAAAAATCTGGACATTCTGCGAATCTCTGTACAGTTGAAGGTATGCGGGGGATCTAAACCTCTTCTGCAACAGAACAGTTTGGAGGCACAGATATAATTCGCACAGGATACTGCTGCTGTGGGACAGACTTTGCATCCTCATAACAAAAGTTCATCCCTGTCCATTTTAAAGCACAACTTAGATTTATGGATGGGAAGCAATTTACCCCAAGGCTGTCCCCTGTACTACTAATGGACACATGCAGCTCCTAAATGCTTTACCCTGTCGGTCACTTCAAATTACTGTAAGATCCCAGTTACTCTCATTAGAGGTAGTATATAACTATAGCAAATGGGATGGGAAAGATCAATATCAATCTATAACCAAATGGCAAAGGTTATTTCAAGCACAAAAAGGGAAACTGGCTAGACTTAACATGGCCTGCAAGGGCAGCTACTATAGTACTTACCTATGAACCTATACCCAACGACTCTAGCAAGGGCAGCTACTACAGTACTTACCTATGAACCTATACCCAACGACACCGGCAAGGGCAGCTACTATAGTACTTGCCTATGAACCTATACCAAACGACTCCGGCAAGGGCAGCTACTATAGTACTTACCTATAAACCTATACCCAACAACTCCGGCAAGGGCAGCTACTATAGTACTTACCTAAACCTATACCAATGACTTTTTTTTTTTTTTTTTTTTTTACTAGCTGGGTGAACACACTGATCACAAGTGTCCCTTTTCAGGGTCAACCTACGAACACTTAAATGTGACTATAGGCTAAAGGTGCAGCCTGTAACAGGGCTATAAGGGAGAATGTGGCCAATTTCCAGTTGGATATATATGCAATTCATGTGCTCTTTCAGTCAGATACCTATGAATAAAGAGACCCTACTACTGTTCGAATGGAAATAATGCCCTTGTTAATTTATCTTAATGAAAACATCAGATAATGAGAATCAATCTTATCAGAATTTCAAAAGGACATGAAATAGCTGGTGCCTCCGACTTTTATAAGAAACGGGAACTGCAGATACATTACATCACCATTCCAAAAGGCATCTGAATTTCATGATGTAGGTATAATTACACTGCCATGCATGCAGCAGACACAGTCCGACACACCTGGTCAACCACATCAGTAGTTTTGGCAATAAGAATTTATAGATATATATATATATATATATATATATATATATATATATATATATATACACACACACACACACACACACACACACACACACACACACACACACACATACACACACACATAAATGGATTATAAACTGGACAAGAAAAAAATGAGTAGGTTACCTGTGTATCAGACATGTTAAATGCACATGATAAAAATAGTGAAGGCCACTAGACCTCACACTGAGTCACTGTTTCCTTTACTCTCACAGCCGTCACGTTTTGCTTGCAGCTTTATTTTTGCTCAGTACTAACCTGACTTGCGGTACAAGGCTTTGCAGGCAACTTTATCTAATTTACTGGGGTAGAACACTGATCATATTTGACCATTTGCAGGCTCAGCCTGGGTGAAATATATAGAAACAACAGTAAAGTAACGTTAAATATACAACTAAAGTATACGGTATAGTAACAGATGTAAAAAAAAATGCATGCACATTTACAAGAAGGTTTAAAAAGATGTAGAATCGGGAGTATACAGTGCATAATACAGATGATGTAGGTGAGGTAAATGTGGTACAGCCAAAAGAATGCACATAGTTTATACACGTATGGAGGGACATTTTAGCAGTGAAGAGAGTAGAAATTGGAATACCAAGAGCTACGATAGAAGGGCTAATGACAGGAGAAGTGGAATTGGGTATATATGGATAACTTCCACAAAGAAGAAAACCCCTTCAAAAAAATGGGGGAAAAACTGACAGCCCAGATGTATAAATATTTGCCAGAGAACACACGATAACTCAACTAGAAAGCTGACAAAACCATTTTAAAAAGTGTACTTTTTACCATTGTTTTCAACATTTGCCCTTAAGTGTATTAACATTTTCAGCTCAATTTTGAGACCAACTGTTCAACACTTTACCAGCACCTTAAGTATGACACCATCACAGACCTTATTTCTCTAATTTATCAAGCGTCTTTGTTTATATCTGCAGGATTGCATTCCTGTAGTGTTTCTGTCAGACAGTGTATTTGTGTTATGTATGCAGTTTTGTCAGTTTTTTTGCCTTATGCTGGAGAACCAGGAAACACAAACCAGCCAAAGAGCACAGGATCACAGTACCTCTCAGGAATGCAGTAACCAGTTTAGAATTGTAGCATCAAATGCTACAAGTGTAAAACCAAAGGGATAAAAAGTGTAACCAATAAAGTGAGTCGATGAAAACCACTCCAACACAGTCAACAGTCCAGCAAACCACAAAATTGGCATCGGCTGCGTGTTTTATACTCCTGATGACTTGACGTCATGGAAGAAGCGGCAGCATCCGAAGCAGAAATCCCAAGACTCTGGTATTCGGGCTGAGGGCTACCTGCAGGCAGATAACTGAAGTGTGATGACTGCAACAGTGAAACACGAAGAACATTGAATATTTATTGATCTGGTGTTTTTGTCCCTATATATAATACAATGGGACTTCCGAGATAAAATGAATTGGTCATTCCTTGAATAGCCCAAGAACCACCCACTCATAATTAAAATAATTCCTTAAAGTAAAATCCCTGCAGAAACCTTGTATATAAAAATCATCATGGCGCCTCCACACAGACAATATAAATAGAATACAGTTCAAACAGCAATAAAATAACCACTAAATTAATATGATTATACATCAATAAACAGTGAATAATATAAAAACCTTCCTTTAAAACTGAATAGATTGCAACTTTAAAATAGATATCGTGTCATTAAGTCCATACCGACAACATTACAAGAAGGGCAGGAGAAACAATTAGAGACACAAAATGGCCTGGTTTACAACAAAATCAGTTGGGTGATTTTAAAATCTATAATTTTAGCTACTATGACATTAGACTTTACCATGCAAATTTGTTGGAAATGGTCTGACTTTTGTGCCCACCAAAAAAGGTAACCTGACCAGAGCTATTACAGATTTAAAACTGTTCACTAGGAAATTGAATTTTTCGGTTTTATACAACAGCGAACAGGATTCTGATCATAGAGATGGTTTGAGAAAATCCAGTACTTTTAATACCCCTTTACACCCAGTCATTTCCCTTATAAGAGACTATGTGAACAAGATATCCGTTCAGTACTCAAACAACCAGAAAAAAAAAAATAAAACAATTGAAATACAGTACAATTTTCGTGTGCTGCACTTTGCTGCCCCCCCCCTCCCCACCGCCGCAGAAACATACCTTATGTTTTTAGAGTTTTAAAAAGGATAGGAATAAATTCCCTCTCTCCCCAAGCGAAGAACAAGTCAAAACAAACAAATAGTATAGGGTACAGTATTAGCCAGGCCTATTTTAATAGCAACTCTCCAACAACCAGAAACTATAGTTATTCGGCATCTACCAATCCCCATGGATGCCGGTTAACAGAGAGTTTACTGTATTAACTATAATTTGTCAAAATCTGAGATGGAACTTATCAACTATTCGCAAAAACAAAGATATTCAAATTATGAAACCCAATAAGGGTTGGAGTTTGGTTGTTATGAACAGCACCAATTATAATTTTAAGATAGAAGCAGAGATTATAACAGACCATCATGAAGAAATTTCTAGAAACAAGCTGAATATAATCTTTATAAAACTGATATGCTTCTCTATGACTCATTAATGCAGGAGCAGATTACTGGTCATGAATTTCTGTTCATCTCTATTCAGTTTCCACACATCCCTAGCATCTTTGGTATTTCAAAGATGAACAAAAATCAGATTGACCCTCCCATTTCGACCTATTGTCGACGCTAAAGGGTCCAAGAAAAGTGGGATGGCCAAATTTGTGGATTACAAATTGAAAGACCTTTTGAAGCATGAGAAACATGTAGAGAGACTCCGGAATTTCTGAGAATTAGGCAGGATTTTTACACATATGACCTCTTTATGGTTACAATAGACATAAAAGATTTGTCCTCTGTGATGCCCCATAATATTGGGTTGGTTTGGTTTGACAATTATCTTTGTGAGGTTAGATCTCTACATATTAATACAGTCACTATATTGAGGACCTTTATGGAACACATTCTTAAGGACAATTTTATTTACTTTGATGGAATGCTTTTTAGACAGAAGACTGGAATGACTATAGGACTGACTTGTGCCTTAGTTTTTGCCAATATTATCTTGGCTTGTTGGGAGCACATATTCATATTTAACTCTGGTTTTGAAAGAGGGTGGTGTTTCTATTGTCATTTGGATGATTTTGCTGTTTGAAATGATTCAGAGAAGAGGCTCCTGGATTTTTTTTCCTACATTAACTCCACTACCAAATTTTTAAAGTTCACAACAGAATACACTACTACATCCTTGAACTACTTAATGTCCAAATCACTAAAGGCACCATATATAAGTCTCATTTCCAACATGTATAAGAAACCTACATATTCCAATAGTCTCCCCCATTTTAACAGCTGTCATCCACAACATTAAAAGAAAGCCATAGTCAAAGGTCAGTAGCTCTTCTTAAATGATCTCATGCTATGAATTATTCAAGGATGAGTGTAACAAACTATGGTCGATACTCACAAGGCAGGGTTATCCGGCTGAATTTTTATTTAGAATCTTGGAAGAGATTTACAAAAAGAGAACAAATGGGGTCTTTTTTCCTTTAACAGGGTGGATGAGGTGACCACTATACTACTGACTATTCAAAACAAGTTTTAACCACAGTCTGATTTTAAAATACAATGGTGACACAGAGTTAAGATCAAAAACAATTGGAGAGTGCTCACTGTAGGAGGACTTAGCATGTAAGCAATTGGCAGTGTACCCCGTATGGTGTTTCGGAAAGACTGGTGCATCAAGAATTATCTTGAGTGTCTGGGTAACAATTCAGTCATTAACTGGAAGTTTAGCATGAATACAGAAGGTACTTACAAATGTGGAAGACGTTCACACTGTTCATGTATGCATGAGGGGGGTAGGGGTGAACATTTTAAACATTGGATTTGTTAAATCTCATTGCTATGCGAACTGTGGCAATACAGGAGTGATTTACACTGTTGTGAGTCAATTATGTTCAAAGTATTGTATAGGGAAGACTATGCGAACTGTGGCAATACAGGAGTGATTTACACTGCTGTGTGTCAATTATGTTCAAAGTATTGTATAGGGAAGACTGAAGAGGCATCGAAGGAATGTATTTACAAACATTTGTATGCTATAAAAAAGTAAAATTTGACAAACGCCCTAAGGAAACACATTCAATCCAACTAACAGCAAAGTTTTAAGTTTTTTGAGCTGGACATTTTAAATCACGGCAAGGGTGGTCCACGGAAGGTCATGTTAGAAGTTAGGGAACTGCAATGGCAGATTAAATTACACACTGCAGGTCTGTATGGAATTGATGACACAATATCTATTGCTCCGGTTTGAAAGCTGAAATCTATTCAGTTTTAAAGGAAGGTTTTTATCTATTTACTGTTTATAGATGTATATTATTTATATAATTTTTGATATTAATTTAATGGTTATTTTATTATTACCATTTGAACTGTAGGGTGAAAAGGAATGTATTATAGGGTCATGCTCTGTTTTTATTGTCTATATGGAGGTGCCATGATGAGTTATATACAAGGTTTCTGCAGGGATCTTACTTTAAGGAATTATTTTAATTATGAGTGGGGGGTTCATAGGCTATTTAAGTAATGACCTTTTGATTCATTTGATCTCTGATGAAGTCCCAGTGTATTATGTAGGGACAAAAGTGCTTAGATCGATAAATATATATTTTTTATCCTGTTGTGGTTTTACTCCACCATGGATTTCAACTTTAGACTTCAATTTTGTAATTTGCTGGACTTTGACTGTGTTGGAGTGGTCTTTGTCCACTCACCTTCCTGGTTACACTTTGGTTTTACACTTATGGCATTTGCCGGTACAACTCTAAAGTGGTTACTGCGTCCCTGAGAGGTACCATGCTCCTGTGCTTTATGCTGAATGTTGTACATTTCTGCTAACTGCATATTATTGTACCTTGTCTTTTGTATACTTGTATACTATTGCATCAGAGTGACATCGCTATATTTTTTATCTGCATCTAAGTCATAACTGAAAATATTTACATACCTGTCAAAGTAAAATAATAAAATTTGCTCAACCAGTATTCAAAATAGAATTTATGAAAATGACTGATACTATTTAGAAATGGAATTGTGCAATACGTTTGATAGAAGAGCCCCTAAAATAACTCCCTGAAAACTGCATTCCAAATAACTTTATAGATCAAAAGTTATAACTCTTCACCTTGATGAGTTTGTTAAAATGGAAATTAAATGCAGAAAAAAAAGAGCAATTTGTTAAGCATTATTTTCGGCAGAGTATCCTTAACTCTGCCAAACTTATTTTGGGTTCATGGGAGTTGCTTGCCCCAAAGCACTGTCTGATTAAACAGCTTACTCAACGTCACAAAGTAGGCAAATGAAGGCCAAGGGAATCAAACTCTGCACCATAAGAAGCAGCTTATAGCCTTAATCTCCTGTGCTAACTACCAGACAAATTTTTTAACTTACCTTCTGTGGACTATCGCCACTTGAGCTATACAAACAGTTTATGAAAATGACTCCAAAATGATATTTAAAAATGGAATTATTCAACGGCACCCAAAAGTGTGACAGCATTCCAAAAATAAGTCATGAAACTTTTATACTATAATTCCACATAGTTAAAAGGGTGTAGTTAAAAAGGGCAAATGAGTTGCTCTATACAAAATACACTACAAATTATATAATCATCATAAATAAATGTAAACTTCATACTAAAATAAATGCAAATGCCCACTTTGTAAGTACATTCAATTACCTGGGTATGTGCATGGTGCTTGCATTACTGCAATCCCTGAACTGTAGGAAATGAAACAGCCTTGGGTGTGTGCTACACACCATCCACACCCCTCTTGCCTTAATGTACAGATATACTTAGTCCTTTCAAGAAAAAAAATGTATAAAAGTAGCATCTGGTTACATCTCACATATTAGACAATACAGAATTGTATTGTAAATGACATCCTCACAGTTGAGAATCTGACAAGGCAAAACCATAGTACACACACAAAACTAACCATCCACACTCCCTTTTTAATTTTTTTTTCTTTATACCAACTGCACAGCTACAGATTGGAAAAGGAAAATTATGTTGGTCATGTGAAATTATTACAGAGTATCCAATCCAAATTGTGGGTGGGTGAGGTTGTTGATCCCTGCTCAAAATTCAGTTTTTGCATTGCACGTGTATTAGTCATTCCTACAGCCTGCATGTACACCATTTTTCCTTGTGCATCCATTTGCTGCTAATACATGGGCTGAGATTAAATAAATAAATAAATAAATAAATAAAAACAGTGTTTATCTACATGTGTGACTGCAATTAAGGAAAATCAGAATGGATGAACTAATTTTATTCACTCACTGCTGTTTAATAATAGTTTTATACAGAATTCTCCATTTTTGCTGTTTGAACAAGGTTTGCCTGTATGTTTTGGTATGTGAAATTTAATAAACAGTGAATCACTATAAAGATTTAAAAAAATAAATATCCACAAAATTTTCAGTGTCCATAATTAGGGCATCTACACAAAAACTACAGGCTTGTTAAAACTAATTATGACCTCTCTTTTACCACATGCTTCACAAGTGTTACTGTCTTTATATTTAACTTTTGCACCTCTTACTAGTGAGCAAGACTCCATATTCTGTGAGTATAATGTTCAAGATATAAAGAAATGAGAAAAAGGATCCCCATTTATAATTTACTAGGGGTTAGGCATCAATGTGATCACTGCCATTCTCAAAGGACTGAAATGTTGAATCCGTACTCAGTCTATTACATACAGAACACATGGCATCTAATAAAGACCTAATGGGCAGTGTATAATGAATAGTGTGTTTTAATATTAACATTTTATCTCAGAAAGTAGGTAGAAGAAAGAAAATGCTCTGTTACAAACACAACACATTCTGGTCTAAAAAAATAACTTGTTTCATGTCAGAGTTCCTGATGACTGGGCAATACAGGAGGACTTTCTACAACACAGACATGCTGGTCAAAAACCTGTTCAGCAGCGCACTATTCAAAACACTCGCATGGTCTTTGTGGTTAAACTGGTTTTACTGGTCTTATGTAGACTTACAAACTTTAACTTGCATTCAATGCTCCAGATTCAGGACAGCCCAAACAGGAGACTGCCACTCTTAAGAGGGCATGTTCAGATTAACAAAAGATAACTGCCTACAATTTCACACACTCTGGCAAAAGTAGTACTTAAAATTGTTTTGTAGGTATTCTGGGCTGTACTACATTTTTTTCATAATCTGTAGTAATAAGCATGTCTACATATTAGGTAAAATGGATCATCTTACCTCTTGCTCTCACTGCAGAATACTTTTAACAAATGAAACAACTTGTCTTTGTTGCTCACTCAACCTGAAGAAAGCCTGCTGATACTTCTACTGTCCCTGTTAATTAACAAAACAGTATCAATCAATCTAAATACCACATTTACAATTTCACAAAATACTTGTACAATAAGATACTTTTCAATTACAGTTTTTTTTAACTTATGTGTTTAAAGGGGTAACAAACTGAACAGTAATACAGGAAGCTGAATTATTTTAGACAGTTCTTTTAAAGAGTAGTGTCATTCACAGCAAGTCATTCCTTGTCTGTTTAAAAATGTAAGGCATCTCCATTAATAGAAAGTTCATTTAAACTAACTTACTTCTAGGAAAGATGGAACTAAACCTCCCCCCCCCCCCCCTTAGAAAAGGCAGCACAGCCTAACTATTAAAGAATGCAAACAGTTGTCACTACTGTGCTCACTCTTTCAAGACTTAACATTTCACTGAAAATAATACAGGAGTTTTGAAGAGGTCAGTGATTTTGAACAGGAATGTTTGTGTCATGAAATATGACAATGCAGGAGAGGAATGTGGAAACCTGGGACATCATTTTACATTCAGATAAAGATAAACTGCTTACAGCAAAAGTGGATAGCTTGCATATCCTCCCTGCAGTCAAGCGAGTTTTAAAGACATGCAGGTAGGTGCATGCGCATGTGTGTACCTTCTGTGAAGGTTGGGCGCCAGGCTGGCAACTCGACACCATAAAAACTCCACTGCCAATCTATGGAACGGTGATCCAACGTGGCGACCCCTAATGGGAGAAGCCGAAAGAAGACACTTTCTTGTAGGCATTTAGAAAGTCAATGCAACTAAATAATAAAACAAGTGAACTTCTGAACTGTGTCATTAGCAGCAGACTAAATGTAATTATCCAGACTGTTACTCTTAAAGATAACACATCCCAACAACCTTTGTCACAAGAAAAGACAAGTTAAGAATCTGCCATTATGTATTCCTTTCTATATAAAAAAAAAAAAAAAAAACACACCTTTCTTCAGATCACTCCAATGAAAGTGCACACATCACGTAACGAACGTACAAGGAGGAGTTTAGCTTTGGTGTGCTCTGTGACACTGTACAACATCTTGCTACATATGCCTTTGTACTGCCGTCATAGCTTTCCCACCAGAGTCTTTCAATGCTCTGAGTGAAAAGGAGAACTAAAGATTTCTACACCGTGGTCGTAATAGCAACTAAGATAAGTTTAGCCACTCAAGTTTCCAAAACTAAAAGGGAATCCTTAACAACAAGATACACGAAGCAAAGCTGATCAAATATATTCTACAGTACAAATTCTTACACTGAAACAGTTCACTTAAGAGGCAGATCATTTAGTCAAACATCAAAAGCAATGTGGCTAAAGCTTAAACATATGACTACCACGGGGCCAGACTTCACTATGTTGTTGGCTTGTGGGGGAGGGGGGTGCTGCCTGCCTCTGCACACTCTTATTTAATATAAGCAGTGTAGTGGTTGAATTACAACCACAGGAATCATGACCATTTGGTTCCTTTACTACTATCCCTAGAAACCAAGCTTCATTGCACAGATCACTGCATCTCCATTCTCAGCTCAAAACCAGCGAAAGCAACTCTAGCTGCATGTGTGTCACACACACATAAAACAGAAGGCCCACAAGGTGAAGCGAGCACTTTTGTCAGCCACCGGGGGCAAACTTAGGTTTTAATTGCAAACGCCCCTATTGTTTTCATCCAGAAAAAAGTGGAGCTATACCAACAGGGAGAGACTGCTGTGTAGACCCCCATGTTGGAGGGTAATTAGGAACCCACCTGAAGACAAACAACATTGAGACAAAGACGCACATCCTTTGGTGGTAAGGTCCAAGGCAGGATGAAGGCAGATGCATACATACTACCATGGCTACCTCGATGGTTGCTCTTTCTGATGTGAACTTGACACTTGTCATGTACAGATGACTAATAGCTTCATTGATTAGTATTAGGCTAACTGCCTTTGTGAGCCATTTTAAGCCTAACTAATTACCCCATGTGAGAGTTCAACCCTGCATCTGGTGTCTGTAAGGTCAACACCTTAACCATTATGCCAAGCTTCCCTAATGACTTTTGGAAAAAAAAAAAAAAAACATAAGTGTACAGTTCCCTCTTATGCTTGTGTACTGCATTATTCCCAGGTTAGCTTCTTCAAAGCTGAACACCTATAGAACAAGTTGCAGACAGTACCAGTAATGTAGAAACCTAAATGTAGAACTGCTAAGAAATACATAACATCATTCAAGTCTTTTGGATTAAGCACTTGGGCTTCAGACCAGTTGTTTTACATTAGGAAGGTTTGTGGCAAGCACTGTGGTGGCAGGACAGGTAGCTTTCATCCTTCTAAGTTGGGAACTGCTGATTGAGAGCCCAGTGTCCAAGTGTATTAGTTCTGGTTTAGGCACTTGGGCTTCAGGCCAGTTATTTTACATTAAGAAGGTTCGTGGTCTGCACTCTTGTGGGAGAAGAGGCTGGACTCTGCCCTTCTGAGCTGGGAATTTCTGGTTAAAGGTTTATAGTGCCTGAATATTTGAACTGTATCTTACTGAAATTGGTTCACCTTGTTTGCTCTAGCATAGACTAGATCCAGGCCTGCTGAATCTAGCTTTGTTTATATGCTTGTTGTTTGTTTGCTTGTTATTTCCCTGGAAGCTAATTCCACCTAATATGCAACTTCTCAGCGATTCTGTGGATCACTAGTGATATCTGCATTGCTTACTGTACTTATTTCCTTGTTTCACTTGAAAGTTACTGTTTGTCGTTTTTGCATTTAGTTACTTGTAACACATTGCACTCAAGTTACCTGGCACTTGCTCACTAAAGCAATTATATAAGTCAGCACTAAAAATTAAAAGCACTACACCCTCACTCCCCACTGGCCCTTGTTTTCAATTAAGGATTTCCCAATATTATTCTAGCATGTCCAAAGGTCAGTTGTCAATCTCCTCTCCGGTCCAGCTGGTGAATCTGGGAATCTTGAGGCAATGTTATAACTGCCTCATGCACACAGACAACCCTCTCCTCCTCCCACATAACACAAATACTTGAGAGAGATGCAGCTATTTAGCCAAACTGGAGGCTGAGCTCTCTCAACTCAGGACTGGCAAGACCAGACAGGAGGAGAAGGCAACTACACACACCACAAAACCAGCCTCACATAATGCTACCACTCCACTGAATCAAACACATAAACACACAAAGACATACTGGAGGCTCTGAGTAAAAATTTACCTAAACAGCAGAGGCCTCCAAAGCAGACACCCAAACAACTGCTACCTCAAGACACCCCACAAGCAACACATAAACCACAAAAGCAGTGTGCAAAGCAGTCACAGCCCTTAAGGCCAAATACAACACCAAACATACTTGTCATAGGTGACTCCATAGTCAGACACACTGACGTCCCACTCACCAGGCTGAACAAGGAGAGGGTCACAGTAAGCTGCCTATCGGGCGCTAGAATCCGCCACATAACACAAGCACTCGGGTCACTCCACGGCAAGTACAAATATGACACAGTCATTGTCCATGCTGGTGTGAACAACCTGAGATGTACCTCCCTGGACTACATGAAAAGAGACATAGAGGAGCTCTCTGATTATGTAGCCCAGGCAGGTATGACCCTAACCCTGAGCAGTATCCTTCCTTCACCAAGAATGATGCCACAATATAGAGACAAGATGATCAGCTTTAACAATTGGCTTAATGTCTGGTGTCATTCAAAGGGGATCCAGTGTCTGTCTGCCTGGGATGACATGCTTGACAAGCCACGCTGTCGCAAGGGACAGCTTGCACCTGTCACCCTGGGATTCCGGATATTGGCTAAGGCTCTTGCCACCCCATAGTGCCTTTTTAGGCAAGGCTCAAATTCTACACCTACCACCCTAGAAAACAAAAATGGGAAGAAACTGAGGGTAATGCTGCTCAATGCCAGAAGTCTAAATCTCAAAATGCACGCACTCGAGGCCCTTCTCAGTATGGAGAACATCGATGTCTGTGCTGTAACTGAAACCTGGTTCAAGGCTCCTGAGAGCACCCGGCACTATTAGGTTTTACCTCATATCATGCGTTCCGGCCCCAAAACCTGGACCACACCACAAAAGGAGGGTGTATCCATATTCATAAAGGATACCCACACCTCCAGGTTGGTGGCAACGCCTAAGCTCGGAAACCATCCAGGTGCAACTAACCATAGGCAAAACTGCTCTACAAATTGTAGCATGCTACAGGCCACCCTCTCAAACTCAGGAACCCCACACAGCCTTCCTGAAGACACTGGAGGGTATAAATGTATCTCCAAACACCATCATATTGGGTGACTTCAACTACCCGAATATAGACTGGGAACATTACTCAAGCCCTAACTTTCTAGCCCAACGGTTCCTGGAGTTCATAAATTCAAATGCCATGGAACAGCTAGTCACTGTTCCCACGAGAGGAGAAAATATACTAGATCTCATTGTCACAAACATGGGGACAAAATGCTCCACACCGGAAGTATATCCCTCATTGGTGAGATCTGATCATAAACTAATCTCACTGGAAATCCACATCCCGCCCCACCCCAAACAAATAAGACCATAGTGAAGAACTTCTCTAAAGCAAACTTCACACTACTCAAGACTGGTGTGGTATCCTTCAAGGCCCCTGAGCCAGAGGAAACCACAACCCAAACTGCGGAAGCCCTTACAAATGCCTTCTATGAACACCTCCAGGACTGAATGGATCAGGCAATCCCAAATAAAACCAAGACTCTTTCCACAAAGGGCAAACGTCCAGTCTGGTGGACCCCAGCCATTAACAAACTTTACAATAAGAGGAGAAAGCTATTACATGATAGAACAAAAACCATAAAAGGGAAGTCACCCCTGATCATTATTAGTAAAAAAATACGAGCACTCATAAAATCAACTAAGGCCAATTTTGAGAGAAAAATTGCCATGGATTCAAAGGACAATCATAAGGCCTTTTTAGTTATGTTAGGAACCTGGGTGGAAACTCCCAGATATGCTCAGAATTAGTCCAAAATGATACAAAAATCACTGAACCCACAGACATTGCCAACATACTGGCAGACAGGTTCAGTGCAAACTTCACCCTCTCCCCTAAAGGAGAGATAACTATCCCAGCAGAGTGTAGCCTCCCGGACATCTCAAATGCGCAGGTGAAAGCTGCTCTCTCTAAAGCTAAAAACACAGCATCAATGGGACCGGATGGTGTCCCCGGCTGTGTGCTACACAAGCTAAATGAGGAATTAAACCCGCACATAAGGCAGCTGTTTAAACTCAGCCTTACCACAGGATACGTGCCCAAGAAGTGGCGTACGGCAACTGTGGTCCCACTCCACAAAGGCGGCGCCTCTACGGACCCTGGTAATTACCGCCCCATAAGCTTAACAAGTCTAGTCTGCAAAGCTATGGAGAGGATCATAATGGAGCTCATAAACAAAGATATAGGGGACTTGCAGACATTGGACCCGACCCAGTTTGGCTTTGTCAAGGGAAGATCATGCCTTTTGAACTTGGTCGACTTCTTGAAACAGTCACCAAGGCCATTGATGAGGAAAGGCAGTCCATACAGCCTACCTTGACCTTGCAAAGGCTTTCGACACAATACCCCACTCGGGTATTGTAGAAAAACTTACCAGCTTAAATGTAAACCCATATGTCACAAGATGGGTTGCAAACTGGCTTAAGGACAGAACCCACAGGGTTAGAGTTGCTGGCGCTGTGTCAGACTCCAAGCCGGTCACAAGTGGTGTCCCACAGGGCTCGGTCCTTGGCCCCCTATTGTTTGGCATCTACTTCTCAGAAGTACAGGCCAACATGGGAGGACTTTGGCTGACAAAGTTTGCAGACGACTGCAAACTGGGCGCCATAGTGGAAAGTGCATCGGACACGGATATCCTTCAGAAGGGACTCACAGAAACAGATAGCTGGTGCCAGAGCCATGGCCTGAAGTTAAACGCCAAAAAATGTATAGTCACACCCTTCGGGAAAAACAAGGTAACCCCAAGCTGCCATATAGGTGGCAATCCACTAAGCACAGAAGAGGTTATCAGGGACCTGGGGACCCAGGTTGACAGTGGCCTTCCTTTTGACACTCACTTTGCTAAAGTGGTTAGAAAGACCTTCTACATTGCCCACCTGATCATGAAGGGATTCACATCCAGATCTAGTGAGGTCATTGTTCCCCTGTACTCTTCACTTATCAGACCAATGATAGAGTACAATGCCCCATTCGGGATGTATCTCACCCGACATCTGCAGCAATTGGAGAGACCCCAAAAGTTCCTCACCAAAAGAATAAAGGGACTCCAAAATCTGTCATATGCTGCCAGATTGAAGAAACTCCAGCTCTATTCAGTCGCATACCGTCTGCTCAGAGGTGACATGTGCCTGACATACAAGGCCATGTCCAACCCGGAATTAATGGACATGCTCCACCTCAAAAATCCAAATCCACAAAACCACTAGAGCAAGCGACTTAAACCTTAGCACGGCTATAAATAGGACGTGCTGGAGGGATAGATTTATCACTCAGAGACTCCCTATGCTGTGGAATAAAATCCCGGTCCATGTGAGGCAGAGCACCTCGCTGACTCTGTTCAAGAGAAATCTAGACCTGTGGATGGGAGATCGTAGGTTTACCCCGGGAATCATATCTGTGTCACTGCTGGACAGAGGCACAACAAACTAATGGGCACAGTATTTTTTCATATAAGGGGTGGCGTAAGCCACAAAAATTTGGGCTAGGCTTATAAATGCCTTAGGGCAGATAGCCTAGTATAAACCTATGAACCTATGAACCTATGAACCTAGGGAAGGTAGCAACCAAAGTAACACCCAAAGTGCAAACAGTGTCCACATACCTGCAACATAAATGTAAGCTGCCCACACAGTACTGAAAATTATGCTGAAATACTTAAGCTGCTCTTGGGATGATCAATTCTTTTTTTAAAAAATATGACTAACTACCTGGACAAGCAGCGCTTTGCTGGCCATCTTTTCCAAACCAATGGAAAATAAATAAAATATGGCACAAGTGTGACATCACAGACATTTACTAGTGTCAGTTGCTCTAAAGGTAGCAGCCTTTGATGCTGGAAGAGCAGTTTCTTTCCCAAACAAGATCCCTGCAGCAATATGTAAATTTCTGATGCTCACACTGCAGTGCGGCAAAATGTCGTCCTTTGGATGAGAAGTTAACCAAGATCTCATCTGCCTGAGGTAGCAGCATCAGTTAAGGATAGGAAAGATCCCATGGCACTTACTGAAAAAGTAGGGGTTGTTTTATTTATACATCTTTTGTACAATATTTACACATTTCTTAAGAGTAAATCATACAGTTCCACAATATTTACACACTTCTTACAGTATATCCTACAGTTCCATAACACTTACACACTTCTTACAGTATATCCTACAGTTCCATAACATTTATACACTTACAGTATATCCTTTAGTTCCATATTTACACATTTCTTACAATATATCATACAGTTCCATAATATTTACACATTTCTTACAGTATATCCTACAGTTCAATAACATTTACACATTTCTTACAATATATCATACCGTTCATAGGTAGGTACTAGGCTACTGGCCCTAGGGCCTATACAAGCCATAGCCGGCCTTAGGCATAGGCCAACTAGGCCAGTATATATTTGGGGTAGGTAGACCTGGATGGGGGCACCGGGTGATGTGGTGGGGGGGTGCCATGGAGCCCTTTTGCCTAGTGCAGTTGATCTAAAGCCACTCCTGATACAAGCCTAGCCAAAAAGGTACCCTGGCTTTCGGCACCCAAGAAAATTATTTTCCTGTGCCCCCGTCTAGCAGAGCCACAGAGGTGATCTCCCCAGGGTGAATTTCCTATTTCTCATCCAATCATAGGTTCATAGGTTCATACTAGGCTGTCTGCCCTAGGGCATTTATAAGCCTAGCCAGAGTGTGTTTGGCTTTCGCCACCCATTTTAAATTCATTTTGCTATGCCCTTTTTCGAGATTAGTATACTGTGCCTCTGTCTAACAGTGACACAGAAGTGATAGCCGGGGTAAACCTACGATCTCCCATCCACTCATCAAGATTCCTCTTGAAGATAGTCAATGAGGGACTCTGCCTAACCTGGACTGGGATTTTATTCCAGAGTGAAGGGAGTCTCTGGGTTATGAATCTGTCCCTCCAGCATGTCCTATTTATTTCAGTGCTGAGGTTCAAGTCTCTCAAGCTCGTAGCTCGATGGGATTTGGATTTTCTGAGGTGCAGCATGCCCATTAATTCCGGGTTGGACATGGCTTTATACGTCAGGCACAGATCGCCTCTGAGCAGGTGGTATGCCACTGAGTAGAGCTGGAGTTTCTTTAACCGGGCAGCATATGGCATCTGTTTGAGCCCTTTGATCCTCTTGGTGAGGTACTTTTGGGGTCTTTCCAGTTGCTGCAGGTGTCTGGTAAGGTACATCCCAAAAGGGGCATTGTACTCAATTATGGGCTTGATGAGGCACGATGACCTCCTCTGATCTAGATGTGAATCCCTTCATGATTAGGTGGGCTAGTTTTTCTAACCACTTTGGCCACGTGGTTGTCAAATGAGAGATGGCTATCAACTTGGGTCCCTAATTACTTCTTCTGTACTTAATGGATTACCACCTATGTGGTAATATGTGGGCACTTTGTTTTTGCCAAAGGGGATGACTATACACTTTTTGGCGTTTAGCTTGAGGCCATGGCTCTGGCACCAGTTGTCTGTTTCTATGAGGCCCTTTTGGAGGATGCTTGTGTCGGCTGGAGATTCTATTATGGCGCCCAGTTTGCAGTCATCTGCGAACTTGGTCAGCCACAGTCCTTCCGTATTGGCCTGTACCTCCGAGAAATATATACCGAACAAGAGAGGTCCCAGGACTGAGCCTTGTGGGACGCCACTTGTAACTGGTTTGGAGTCAGACATGGCTCCAGCAATTCTAACCATGTGGGTTCTGTCCTTGAGCCAGTTTGCAACCTATCTAGTGACATAGGGGTTTATATTTAAGCTGCTGAACTTATCTATAATGCCCGAGTGGGGTATTGTATCGAAGGCTTTTGCGAAGTCCAGGTAAGCTGTGTGGACCACCTTCCCCTCGTCAATGGCCTTGGTGACTGTTTTAAAGAAATCGACCAGGTTTAAGAGGCAGGATCTGCCCTTAAAGCCAAACTGGGTAGGATCCAGTGTCTGTAGGTCCCCAACATCTTTATTTATGAGGTCCATGATGATCCTTTCCATAGCTTTGCAGACCAAGCTAGTCAGGCTTATGGGGCAATAGTTTCCAGGATCCGTTGAGGCACCACCTTTGTGGAGAGGGACCACTGTTGCTGTACGCCACTCTTTGGGTACATATCCTGTAGTAAGGCTGAGATTGAACAGTAGTTTTAGGTTTAGCTCTTCTTGGAGTTCATGTAGGACACAGCCCGGGACACCGTCTGGTCCCATTGATGCTGCGTTTTTTGCTTTGGAGAGGGCGGCTCTTACCTGAGCATCTGAGATGTCAGGGGGGCAGCACTCTGCTGGGATAGATATTTGCCCTTTTGGTGGGGGGGGGGGGGAGTTTGCACTGAGCCTGTCAGCTAGGATGTTGGCAATGTCTGTGGGTTTGGTGTATTTTTTATCATTTTGGACTAATTCTGAGCATATCTGGGAATGAAGAGTGCTAATGAGGAGCTTTGTTTGATATAGATAGGTAGTTTGTTCCAGAGTATGGGAAGTCTATGGGACAGGAATCTATCCCACCAGCATGTTCTGTTTATTGTGGTGACAAGGTTTAGGTCACTAGAGTGTGTAGCTCGGAGGGATTGGGATTTCTTTAAGTGGAGCATGCCCAACAGCTCTGCGTTTGACATAGCTTTGTATGTTAGGCAGAGATCGCCTCTGAATAGGCGATATGCGATGGAGTAAAGCTAGAGTTTTTTGAGACCATCTGCGTAGGGCATCTGTTTGAGGCCGGTAATCCTCTTTGTGAGGTATTTCTGTGGCCTTTAAAGTTGTTGTAGATGTCTTGTAAGGTACATACCCAAAAGGGGCGCTGCACTCTATAATGGGTCTAATGAGTGATGAGTAGAGGGAAACCATGAGCTCTTTTTTCCTGGTTGAGAAACCTTTTGTGATGAGGTGTGCCACGTAGAAGGATTTCCTGACTACTGCGCTGATGTGATTATCAAAGGAGAAACTACTGTCCCACCTGTGTCCCAAGGCCTCTTATCACACTTTCGGTGTTAAGTAGACTACCACCTATGTGGTAGCTCATGGGTACAGAGTTTTTACCAAAGGGGATGACAATGCACTTTTTGGCACTGAGCCTGAGGACATGGCTTTGACACCAGGCATCTGTCTCAGTGAGGCCCTTTTGTAGGATGTCCAAATCATTAGGAGTTTCAATTATGTCTCCTAATTTGAAATCATCTGCGAACTTCGTTAGCCAAAGACCTTCTGTGTTAGCCTGTACTTCAGAAAAGTAGATGGAGAGGACCCAGGACTGAACCCTGTGTTACTCCACTTGACACTGGTCTGAAGTCAAATTTGGAGTCTGCCACTTTCACAGTGTGGTCCATAATATATACACATTTCTTACAGTATATCCTACAGTTACATAATATTTCCACATTTTTACAGTACATCACAGTTCCACAATATATACTTTATTACTTATTAATTACTCCCCATCCCTTTAACCACCATCTTTTTATTTCCAAAATGTTTTCAGTGTCCTTTTTTGTTAAACAATTCCTCACAATGTCTTTTCCACAAACACTACTTTGTCATAAATAAAACCTTACCCCATGTATCTACTTCTCTCCAAGTTCCTTCCTTGCATTTACTGTACAATACAAGGGAAGGGAATAGGAGAATTACTGTTACATCCACTTCCCCTTTATGGGAGGCACAAGGCTAAGCATAGATAAATCTGTAATCATTTTGGATGAAGTGGGAGATCTAGTATAGGTACACTACAATCAGGATCCTTGACAGCCAAGTAAATAAAACACTAATAACCTGGCTCATGGTGACATTCTAGTCATATTGTGTGTGCGAGAAAAATTGTTTCTAATGTGCAAAGGTGAGAAAGCCACATTATGATTAATATAACAGATGCAACAGTCACATATACTATGAGCTAAAATGGATAGCTGTTACCAAAGTCAGAATGCTGCGTGTCCCATGGCTGTGTAGAAACAATGTACAGGTTCTTCAAGAAATGCAATGAGACCCAAAAAAATTGTAGCAAAGAAAAAAAAAATCAATACACACAACATTACACTAAAGACACGGTGAAACAGTGTACTTTTTGGGAAGAGGGAATGTAGGAATGCATTGCTACTCTGTGCTGTCTTTTGAATTATAAAATGTTTGTGAGAAAATGGAGGCTAATCATACGTATTTGGTCTTAGGCATTTGGCAAAGCTACTTTATTAACAATATTTTCTGTTAGGGAAAAAAGTTTAAACATTATTCATGGTTTTAATTTTAGTTTCTCTTATAGAGAAAGCGTGATCTAATTTCATTTTTTTTTCTAATTTTAATTTACTCACATTTTACACCTGCTCTTCATCAAGTAGTCGTAGATACAGGAGGTTTCAACAAGTCTCTTTTCAGCAAAACAGTCATTCAAGTCTAATTCACTGAAGAGGCCCCAATATGCAGCCCTTACAGCAGAGTTTGTCCCTGCATCCCCTTAATATAACTATGAGGCTGTAGAAATTCACAGCAGAACATAACTGCTGTATTTTTAAGATGATTCACTGAATTATGCTCAAATAACTGGCTTTCACTGAAAACATACTGTGCAAATCCAAACACCTTAACACTAATCTAAGCTGCTATCAACTAAAGAACATTGGATCTTTGTTTGACAAATGACAGCATCTCACATGTGCAGCAGGTGTATTAATCCAAGTGTCTGGTGTGAGGACAGAACTCGCAGCTTTTCGATCTTTGCAGTATTAAAGATAAGCCTGCTAAGCCACTAATAATGTTAACATATGACGGACTCCGAACTAATCATGACACAACATCAACAAGAACTGCGATTAAGAGGCAGTTAGGAGGCATTACATCTCACAATATTGAGCCAAGTATGGGAGGAACCTGCCAGATGAGCTAACAGTTAGACTTCAGCAAACAAAGCTCAGCTCAGACAGAAAAGATGAAAATGTCTAAAGATGGGGTTTGAGGTCTCCTGACTGGGACACAGATTCATGTGGTGGAATGTGTACCAGAAAGGGCTAGGTGACAATGATTAAGATCTGTGCAGCTCAGCACCAAATCCAAGGTTCAGTTCTGATCTCTGGCCATGGTATGCAGGCAGCTTTACAGGTACACCCTTGTGCTTATGGGAGTGCCCTCTACATACTCCCACATTTTAAAAACATGCTGGTTGCTCTGACTACTTTAAACTGTGTACATATGTTCCAACCCTTACCCTTCTGGCTTAGGCCATGGCAGAAAAGATCAGAGGAAAAAGCAGTCCACTTACCAGGTTAACAAGCAAATTATGTAAATTAACAAGTTACATAAAATGAATGAAACAAAACACTTCTATTAGAATATTGTTCGTCTTGTTTTACTCTCTAGCTAGTCAAATATGTCCTTGTCACAAGCTAAGTATGAGCTACAAATTGTTTCTTTGCGTTTCCTGACAATTCAGTAAAATGCAACCATTCACAACAAAAATGTATTAATCTTCAAAATATTGCCTTGGAAGAAAATGCAAATGCCTTATTTCATACATACCAGTACTACAGTCACTTCCAGGTAATCCATTTCTTCTTCTTGGCCAGTTTTCTAGAATTCTTCAAGACTGTTAAAAATACTTGAAAACCCCACTTAATCAGAATTCAAATCCTGTTCTTTAACGTAAATATTGGCCAGTTTACAGCTTAGATTTGAGCTCAACAGAATGAGAAGCCATGAAAAATCAGAAAGGAAACTAGCCATGTCACTGCATAATATACATACAAATCTCAACTTATCACCTTCCCAGCACTTCCTGGAGTCCCTCACATTTCCCTTTCTTGCAGCTACACAGCTTAGGCAGGCAGGAAAGGGAAGCATTCTGGTCACAACCAAAAGGCACAGGCTTTAACTCAGCATATTTTAGCTCCAATGTCATAAAAATGCCTTAGACAGCACCCTTCCATGAGTCAGACTGTAATCTATCCAGCATCTCTGACATACTATTTATCATACTCTGTATTGTCTGTTCCAACTCCCTCCTCAAATGCCTGCCAAGTACTATTGGCAAACTCTTTTCACACTTCCAGATATAAAGAAGCAGTTTTCTCCTCCCAAACTGCCAGTAATTTTCCCTTGGCATTCACTGGATCACAGCACCACTCCTGTGAAGTAGGTCATTTCTTGTTAAGAGTTTTCGCCTGTTTTATGACAGCTACTGAATGTTCAGGTTAGGAGCTCTTCCCTCCCTCGTTTTGGCAACAATATCCATACAAAACTACCATCTATTTAAAAGGAACAGCTCAAACCTCAAACTGTCCATAAGTAACTGAAATGCATTTGTTGGCCAGCCTTACAAATCCAGACATGCTTTTTCATGTTTCCGTATTTTTTTCCATAAGTCATATGTAGTAATGCAAGTCAGGACAGGATACAGTAAGTCAAGTCAGGCACGTGTAAAAACAGATACAAGATGTTATTTTTGCAGCCATGTACACTCATTTTAGTGTGCTTGTACTCAACACACAACAACATGGCATTTTTTTTTTAGTTGAATTTGTTACTCAGGGTAGAGCTCTGCTCACAAATGAATCACAGCCAGGGAAAACATTAAAAGGAACAAAAAAGTACAGTTTTGTACCTGCCATAAATGTAGATGTTCGAGGATTCCATTGCTGCAGTCCTTACTATTGGGTATAGTCCGCATCCAGTCGGTCAGGGTACTAATGCGCATGACCATATCCTCAGTCTTTTCTTGCCCCAGATGTCAGAAGACCCTAAAAGACAAGGCCCAAAATACCTGCACCAAAACATGAACAATATATACAAAAATATAAGCAGGAAACTCACCTACACAACCACCCCTAAACACAGAGGGAAGGAGGTAAATTGGGCTGCAACAATGGAATCGAACATCTACATTTATGGTAGGTACAAAACTGTACTATGTTCTCGTTTTCCATTGCTGCAGTCCTTACTATTGGGTAGAATCCCAAAGCAGAGGTAAGGGAGGCTGGCAAATCAGAAAGAAGCAGGAGCTGACAACATGCCTTGCAAAACAGCTGTGGCAAAACCAGCCCTAGACTTAGAGTAGATAGGAAGGTGATAATGCTTAGAGAAAGTATGCACTGAACTCCAAGTAGCTGCTTCCAAAATATCAGAAATGCTGTTGAAGTGGCAGTAGCCCTAGTGGAATGAGGCCTAATCCCAGCTGGAACCTCCTTGCCATGATGGGAATAACAAGCAATGCAAAAGCCAATCCACCTAGAAATAGTTTGTTTTGACACAGGCTTGCCCCTGCGAACTCAAAGCAAAGGAAACAAACAACTGCTGAGACTGCCTAAAATCCTTAGTCCTGCTTAAGTAATAACATAATTGCCTGTGTACATCTAAAGTATGCAAAATCTTTTCCCCTTTATTTTGGGGTCTGCATAAAAAGTAGGCAAATGAATAGTTTGGTTTAAAGCCACACTAGAAACCACCTTAGGCATAAAGGAAGGATTAGTATGGAAAATCAAAACTGCCATAAGGGCCTGCAACTCAGACACCCTTCTTGCAGAAGTAATAGCCAACAAAAAGCAGTCTTCCATGACAAATATTTCAATTCAGAGAGTAAGTTTTCCAACACAAAATTGAGATCCCAAGCAGGAGTAGGGCTCACGTGGGGTCTTATATTTTTGCCCTCTAAGAAACTGCTTGAACAAAGATCACGAAAACAATGGTGGGTCACAATCATAGTGAGCTGAGATTGCTGCAGCATGAATCTTAATGGAAGAGAAGGACAGACCCTTGTCCAGTAACTCAGTAAGATATTGAAGAGCCATACTCAAATTAGGCTCAGAAATCTCCAAATTCTTTGCTTTACTCCAAAATAAAATCTCTTCCATTTTGCTCGTACACTTTCCTTGTACTAGGTCTTCTAGCTTCCCTAATCACATTTAAAACTTGTTGAGGAAGTTGAGACCTGCTGTGTTTCAACACAGAATACTGTCAGATGAAGAGAGTGAAGCTTGACATTGAGCAGATGACCGTCCTGCTGGGATAACAGATGTGGAATCAAAGGTTAAGGCCATGGAGGCTTCTTTACCAGACTCCGTAGTAGAGGGTACCAGTGTTGCGAGGCCAATCTGGAGCTATCAAAATCATCCTTGGCCTGTCCTGTCTGACCTTTAACAGTACCTTTGGAAGAAGAGGCAGAGGTGGAAAGGCATACACATGAAGGTTTGTCCAACTGAAAGACAGAGCATCCACTTTCCAAGCTGTGTGATGAAACCCTTTGTGCAAAACTGTGGCAGCTGGTGGTTTAGTGGAGAAGCGAACAGATCTATGTCTGGAATTCCCAAGACACTGTCAATTTCTGAAATACATGAAGATCCAGTTTCCACTTGTGGGGATCCATGATTTGTCTGCTTAACATATCTGCTAAGGAGTTCTGTGCTCCTGGCAGAAACCTTGCCTGAAGAGTTAGGAAAATCATTGCTTGCCTGCATAGAGGATAAGAATGTGTTCCCTTGTTTGTTGAAGTACCACATGACAGTTGTGTTGTCTGTTAGAATCAACACCTGCCCTGGAAGAAGTAACTCCTTGAAAGCCAGCAATGCGAACTGGACTGCTAACATCTCCTTCATGTTGATATGTAGATGCTGTAGTCTGGCAGGCCACTTGTCTGGTATCCACTTTCCATTTAGATGAGCTCCCCAAGCAATGTCTGAGGCATCTGTCGGTAAAATCTGACTCGCCTCTGGCGGGTCACAGAGAGTCCCTTGTTTAGGTGACATTCCTGAGCCCACCACAAAAATTCTCTTTGAAGGCAAGGTATTATTTGAATGACAGTGTCTAAATACTGGCAGTGCTGTGTCCATACATTTTTGAGATACCATTGTAACTTCCTCATATGCAGTTTGGCATTGGGAAGCACCAGAATACAAGATGCCATGAACCCTAATGCTTGTAGGACTGTCTCTGCAGTCAGCACGGACTGATGAGATAGTTGATGGAAGTAAAGTGATAGACTCTTGTTTGTCCGGGGTTAAAAAGGCCATCTGGGCTGCTGTATTCAGTCTCACACCCAGAAAGCACACGTCTTGAGAGGGTACTAGACTGGACTTTATTTCGTTCACAGAATACCCTAGGCATCTTAGCACTGCTATAAGATATTCCAGATGCTGTAGAAGGTCTTCCTTTTCTTGAGCCAGAATCAGGCAGTCGTCTAAATAAGGATAGATTTGAAGTCCTTGTAGCCTGAAGTAAGCTATCACTGGAGCCAGAACCGTTGTGAATACTCTTAGATAAGCCAAAGGGCAATGCAGAGAACTGATAATGAGAATCTCCAGCTCGAAACCGCAGATACTGCCTGTAACTTAGCCTGATAGGCACATGAAGGTAAGCTTCCTCGAGATCTAAAGTTACCATCCAGTGATCTTTGCCCAGCAGGGCAAAAGCTGTTGTAACGTCAACATCTTGAACTTGGGAATGTCCAGATAAGTGTTGAGGAGAGATAAATCCAAAGCAGTCTCCACGTGTTCCCCTTCTTTGATACTAGGAACATGCGAGAATAAAATCCTAGGCCCCTTCCTGATACAGGGACTGGCTGAATGATGTCCAACACCCATCTGTCTTGAGTAATTAAATCCCAATTTTCTTTGAAAAGAGACAGAAAGGAGCTGCCAGGCGAGAATCTACTGGCAGCTGAAATCATTGGGTCTGTTGGACTGACCCCTGCCCTCACCAGAAGACTGAGCAGGTGAACTCCCTGTTCTAGGACTAAAAGAACCTTGAGCCCTGCCTACCACGTCTAGACCTACCCCTAGACTGGGAATCATAAGCAGGATATGTCCACCCCTTAGCAGGCCAATTTCTACTAAGTGGCTGTACCTGCAAAAAATCTTTAACAGTTTGCATAGACTTAGCTTTGTCCTCCATTTTCTTTAAAACTGCTTCCACAGGTGAACCAAACAACAGATCAGACTGTAAAGGAGCATCCAAAATCCTTGTCTTAACATGCTCAGCCAAATTTTGATCCCTCAACCAGGCATGCCTGCGAAGAACAGAACTAGTGGCAGCCACCCTCGAGGAGGCCTGCACAGCATCAAAACCACATTGCAAAGAATGCTTGCCCACTTGTTCAGACACATAAACTAAATCCAGCAAGTCTTTACAATCAATACCTTCCGCCAAAGCATCCACCTTAGATTTCAATTGTGAAAGGAGATAATTTTGATATTTCAGCATGTGAAACTGACAATTCAACGCTCTCATGGTTAGAGTGGAAGAAGTATACACTTTCTTACCCCACCTATCTAACGCCCTTGCCTCTTTGTCAGTGGGAACAGGATTTTTAACCACAGAGGCCTTAACACCTTTAGGCCCCTGAGAAACAGTTTCTGGGTCCGCCCTAGGACTCTTAAACAAATACTGGGCACCCTATAGTACCTATCAGGTTTAACAGGAGCAGGAGGCAAAGAATCAGGGTCAGGAAGCCTCTGCAAAACATCTTCCACCACATTCAACACAGGAGGTATAGCTAAGGGCCTATGCTGGGGTAAAACAAGAATTCCCTAAGCCTCTTCCTGGAATCAGAGTAATCCTGGCCTTCCCATTTAAAGTGCTCCCTCATGGAATGCAGAGTCTCTGAAAATGAAAAATCCTCAGGAGGAGAAGGAAGGAGTGGCATCATCCACATCAGAATCAGAATAATGAGGATACTCCTGCAAATCTTCCGCAGAAGACTCAGAAGCCCCTGAACCCTGTTCAAAACTGTCAAACTCTGGTTCCACTCTAGGCCTCTTATCAGGAGGGCCCATAGAACCTCTAATCATAGTAATCAAATCTTCTGCCATTTTAAGCATATGTTTCTTAGGTACAGAACCCGAAGGCTAGGAGAAGCCCTACTGAAGCTGAAGTTGGCCTACCTCTAAAGAAGTTTTGGCAACAGAAGGAGAGGCTCTAACTACTGTGGGAAAAGAGGGAAGAATAGTTACCTGAGAAGCCCCTCAGCCTGGCCTGCCTCCTGAGAGGTACATCCTGTAACAGTAAAGTTTCTGCCTGAGACTCCATAGAAACTCCTGGCAAAACCTCTGGCTCCACTGAGCCACCTAAAGAACCGGCGTCGGGACTGCGGTTCATCAACCGCGCTTCCCAAACACTAATCTGGCACAGTCTAACCTCCTCTTAATAGTGCGTTTGTTAAACCTAGCACAAGGCGGCAACCAACAACGTCGTGCTCAGGCCCTAAACAAGGTATACACAAAGTATGGTAATCCCTATGAGGTATTTGTTTCCCACAAGAAATACAGTTATTCACTTTTTCTGACATCCGGTAAAATACTGAGGCAAGAAAAACAAAATGTTGCCAACTCTGATTCGGTCTGAAACTCCGGTTTGAAATATTTCAAGCCAACCTGCACTCGCAAAACTGCTTCTGCATCGGATCACGGCAAAAAGACTAAGGATATGGCGCGGTCATGTACCCTGACTCTCTGGTATTCGGGCCGACTGGATGCGGACTATACCCAATAGTAAGGACTGCAGCAATGGAAAACGAAGAACATCAAGTACAACAAGATTCAAGATACAACTAGAACAAAAATACACAAAATACCTAATTATATAGTGTCATGTTATAAAGAATTCAGAGTCAAGTACAGCAATATTCTAGGTTAAAAAAAAAGTACAAAAATGCATAGGATATACAAAACAATTATATACAAATATGCACAACAGAGTCAGCATGATCTCTGAGTAACCTGTGGATTGAAATGGTTGAAGTAGAAATGACCTACAACAAGAGTGCGAAATCAAGAATAAATTAACTACTTTTTAGAAGTACAGATCAGAGGTAGGGCATGTAAAATGTAGTAGAAAGGCAAGTTCACAATTTAGAGAAAGCTGCAGCAGGAGTGTGAGACAGACACATTAGGTGCAGGCAGCATGTGATGGTACAAAAAATAAAGAATACGACCACCAAAGCTGTAATGAAAACACTTTAGTAAGTTTTTGAAAGAAGGCTGACAATTTTTTGGTGGTGAACATTTGGGAATAATAAGCATGTGATACTACCTATGAAAATTATGCATTATGAATGACTTGCTGTAACAACTCCAACACACTGTCTAAACAATCATCACAACTCAGTTCCAGAGATGCGCTAATCGGATGAAGGTCACTGTGTTTTGACTGAAGCACAACTGCTGAAGTTATCTGTAGTACAGCAGGAGCAGTCCACACACAAGGTACCCCCAGCAAACAAGCAAGCACACACACAAATAATACATGTACATATGACTGTCACATTTATTTTGCTGAAAACCACTGACTCATAGCTCACAGAATCTCAGAGATGGGTTCAACAATGGGTCCTTGGAGGGGGCCTACATTATGACCAAGGCATTCGGCTGCTTATCCCATTCAGCTATATATAAGGCAATTAGGGCAATGGTAAATGTAAACATTAAAAGATGAATCATGTCTTGGTTATCTGGAAGATTTGAATCAGTGGTCATCTGTGGTAATAATTTCAAGTTACTACCAGTCAGAGTTAGTGTACCCCAAGAATCTGTCCTGGGACCTGTATGGTTAATGTTATATTTGCAATTCTTCCAAAAGCGTATTGCTGGATTACAGAGTATACAGATGACAAAGCTGATTTCATGATTATTAATTACTAATGAAACAGATGCATGAATTAACAATTTTATGTTGGAAATTGAGTAAGCAGATGTTATTGCTAAACTCTAGACCAATGTTTAGTGTTCAGTGATGTACCTTGGAAAACCTACGATTTGCCTGCTAATCTCTCTTCTAGCAACAGTAAAAGTAGTTCATGTTTAAGGATTTGGGACTTTTAAGCTTCTCTTTTGGAAAACAGGTGGATGTTATAAAATGTAAAGCCATACATCAACTAGGAGCGATGGTACAAAAATGACATTGCTTGAGACTGTAGATGTTTAACATTGTTTGCTACACTACTTATATAAGACCAACCCTGGAATACAATAATGCATTCTGAATTTATAATAAGAATAATTTAAAAACTGCTGAAAGCATAAAAAGCCAATTTACCAAAAAAATAAGCTCTATAAAGCACATGAGTTATACACCTTACACTACCATTACATAAGAGGTAAACTACTGCTTGCACACAGCTCATTTCATGATCCATAGTTACAACTAAGTTTGAATATTGAGTTATATCAAGGCAAAGTTTCATTAAGACACATTAATTTAAAATTGTGTATGGGTTAATTTAACACCAGATCGAGGCATTCACTCATCACTTTAAGATTCGATTTCTTTGGAATCAAATATCAATAAGGATAAGATCTCAAACAAATACATTTAAAATGAATCTTGACAAATGGGTTGAGGATAAGGTTTATGATCCTGATTTGATGGAATCAATGTTCCTTGACGGTTACTTAACCAGAACACTAACATTACTTGCAAACTTACTTATTAAATACTGTGCACAGAAGTTGCTAAGACACATTTAAAACAAACAAAAAAAAATGTAACTTTACTTTCATTTAAACGAAATTCCATAGACTATATGTTAACCATCCATCCAATTAAAAAAAAAAAATCAGACTACAAACTCGCAGACTTAATTACTCTGAACAGTGGCACTCTCAGTGAAAGAGTGTTTAGTACCTTATGTAGGATTGAGATTAGGGGCAGGGCAGGGATAGACAGAGGAGGGGGACTTGTGACAGAGATGCAACAACTGCTTTTTATACTCTTAAACAATGTGTGTTTACTGTACTAGCCACTGATGAATGTAACCATATATGACTGAACAAAATATCCTTTCAAGTGTATTGTTTATTTTAACACACTGTGCTCCTTATAGCATATTTACTTTTGGCTCCTTTCTTGGCCTTGAAACTGTACTGTATTAACTTGACTCTGTACTATACTTTATTAACATGTGCATTTGGTGTACTATTCTTTGTGGAGTTTTTCTCCCCGGGCTTCAGCTGAAAATAGGATCCATGCCCAGTCGGACTTTCCCAGTAAACAAATGTAAAATAAATAAAATAAAATAAATGCATCTTTCCCATTGCATTGCTTGCCTTTGATCAACTAAACTCATCTGAGAATGTACACTGCAATAGGGAGGTAAATATTACTTTAAAGTCATCAGTAGATACACATTACAGAAATTAAGAAACAGAGAATCCATCAAATTTACTCCATGCCGATTCTTTCTAAACAGTTGAATAAATCTATTTCTGCCATGTCTTGGGCACAAGGCTTGTTCAGTTCCTGCAATTAAGTTGATTATATGTCAAAAATTCTAAAACATGTTTTTGGATACATTTCTCAACATCTGTGCAAGGAGAGACGGCAAAGAAAGTGCATAAGTTAACTAAAAACAACAGATGCTCCCCATTTATATATGGGGACGATAAATGACGATTTTTTTTTTCCAACAGAGGGGATAGAAATGCAATGAACATGCTCGTTAGTAAATACTGATATGGGGTGTGTTATTGTCGCTTCAGTTAACACTATACTGGAAGGGGATTTTTGTGTTTTGAGTGTCCTAATTAGAATAATTTTTGGTCAGACTACGCAGAATTTAAAGTGAGGGGAGAGAAGCTTTTTAGCCAACACTAGCAAAAAGTATTGCCAAGGTCTACAGATATTTTGCTAGTTCAAGCACTTGCCTGGGTGTTTGGTACAAGGTCTTGCCTGGCTTTAATACTCTCATTATGTTCTCCAAAACCAATATGGATGTTGCCTGTAAGCTGTTTGATTGTGGAGATAAAAGGGGGCTATTCAGAAAAGGAAGCTCATATGCCAAGTGATAATTAATTTTCAAAATTTGTTTTATTTTTATTATATTTCATAGAAGGTGGCTAAAGCGACCCTCATGCATCTCAAATACGGGTTTGCTTTCAAATGCAACATCATGTATATCTAAGTTAAAACATCTAGCCACATTCGATGAAACTGGTTAAGAGAAAAAAAAAAAAAAAAAAAAAAAAATCAGCAGCAGCTCACATCAATGCTTCATACAAGTGCTGCCATTTCTGAATACCCACCCCAAAGCCTTTATATTCAACTCTGAGTTCACTAGATTGTCAAGTCTTTGAGCCTATTAGCATAGATGGATTGGGCCTTCGGTCCTACGATACTTTCCACAAGGCTTTTCGCATTCATTCACAGGGCTGAACTGGCCTATACCCTTCTTCATCCAATAGGAATAAGATTGAGCATCGATATGAAGTTATCATTTAAAAAAAAATGATACCATGTGGTCTCTGAAGTGATGCCAAAGCAATTTGTTTTAATGATGCTATGAAATTGGAGGACCACAGTCATTTAGCCTGCATCAAGTGCAGTTGTAGCTTAAGCAGTTGCAGCAAAATAGCCTGCTGAAAGGCACCCTAAATTTAAGATAATGTGGAGCCGCACACAGTTCTACAGGTCACCGTAATCGGTGAAAAGAAAGGATGAAGCAAATAAGAGTAAACAAGATGGTATAAAGCATCAGTAAGCATTCTCTATCCATTTAAACCTGCTTGCCTAGCATTAAAATGAGCAGTGTAGCAGTATGGAGTTCGTAGGTGGTGTGAATCCAAACTTCCTTCCATCCTCAACCCCTTTTCCCATTTTTGCACATAGGGTCAGGGTATCACTTCAGCAGTGACAATCATCTAAACCCAAGGTTTACACCACCAGGTATAGCTAGCCCTAACGTGGTAATTCATCTGTACCACACCCTCACACCTAAGGTCAATTTAGAGTGTCCAATCCACCTGGTGCATGTCTTTGGAATGTGTGAAGTAACCAGAGTACCTGGAGAAAAACCCACACGAACACAGGGACGATTTGCAGACTCCGCACAGGAGGCACCACAGCTGAGAATCAAACCAGGGAACCTCTTGTTGTGAGGCAACAACGCCAACTGCTGCACCACTATGCAGCAACATTACACCTCAATTAGTTAACTGCATCATTATAGGGGGGAAATGCTTGCTGGAGTAGCTTTAGGGGAAGGCAACTGGTGCAGCAGACAAAGGATTTAAAAGCTGATTGAGCGAATACTATAGACCTGATCACAAAACACTGCAACTCCAATATTTCCAACTGCCTAATTACTCTAAAATTAAATTGCATTTTGACAAAAGTAGAATTATGCACAATTTGAAAGACTGTATAAAAAGCTTTACAAAGGTCATCAGTAATGAACACTTCATCATTAAATCACATTGGAATTACTTCAAGGAGCTAGACAGCAGAACATGTATGGTTATTCCTTCAAAAAAGTGTGATCTCACATAAAGGTTACATGTCGAGAGACCTCAATATGCAGGCTGGAGTAATCATTCTTCATATTTCTGTGGAATAAGAGAAGAAAACCGAAAGTTCCAAAGAAAAGTTTGCGCTCTGTTTTTGTTGAGGAAGTAATATAGGTTCATAGGTTAAGTACTAGGCGAGCTTCTTTTCTGAGCCATTTTAAATCTAGTCAATTTCCCAAGAGTGAGGCACACACCTTAACCATTATGCCGACCTTCCCCCATAACCAACCCTCAACATATGAGCATTTCTACAGTATAGATAAGTTCATAACTAATCTAAGTATTAATGAAGCAATCCATCCACAGACCCTTACAAGTCTAGCCAATAAACCATATCCTTTGTGAAAAATGGACATATGAAAAGGCTCTGGAGGAAGATCAGAGTTTTACAGAAAGTTGATGAAAGAGAAATAAAGGTTTGCCAAGTTGCAGTTCAGACAATACCCACACAATTTTTATGAGGCAAGGTTTGTACTTTGATACTTTAATTTAAAATGATTAACCAGGAACGTATATGGTTGGCAAGGGAGTCAAACGTATTAGCTGTCAGGATACATGCAAGGTAAGAGTAGTAGTTGTGAAAATTACAGACCTGTAGATTGAGCTCAAATACAGGAAAATCACCTTGGTCATCCCTCATTACATATCACTCTAGGAAGTGTGCAGTGCCATTATTTTGCACTGAAACACATGCAGGTATCTTCAAATGGCCCATATTCATGGGATGTATGCATCTTACTTGTCACTTGAAAATACTTTACATATTTCAGTACATTTACCAGTGACTTCTAAAAGGATGTTTCATGCAAAGATGACTGCAAAAGCAGAATGATCGTTTCTCTTCGTTGAAACGATCTCAGAGTTGCTTATTTAGAGTAGCAGAAGAAGGCTGCCTCCATTCACCCCAAAATGTGGGGCACTAGAGAGCCCCAGTGGTGTTTACTTGTGGAAGCACCATGTACATTTTCTGCTACTTTAAATACAGACTGTGAAGACTGGGGGAAGACGGGCGAAGGCTGCCAGCCTAAACAAACAGAATTTGATACATAATTCTATCATTTGTAAATATAAATGTAAAATACAGGCTTGTGTTCTTAAATGAAAGAAAACACTGGAAAATATGAACTTCAAGATTGTTTCAACATTGCCATCTGCTGTAAAGAAAACTAAGCCAAGCATTTAAATGTTCTTTGAAGTTAAAATTATCTAGAGAGTGGTGCCAAAGTGGCTGGCTGAATACATTCTTTCTATTGTCTTAACTTATGGAATAATTGTTAGAGTGTACATATGAAATGTCTTTTATTGTTGTAGTTTTCCTGAACAGGTGTTAGATTGCTAAATAATGTAGCCTTTTTGCCTGGGAACTCCAGACTAAGTGTCAAAATGATGTAATGTGTATACTGGGAAAACCTAAGTGTCAAAATGATGTCATTTGGGAGGGCCTAGCAGAACTGTTTGTTAGGGCGTTTAAAAACTACTGTTCAGAGAGAGACTGTAAGCATTTTGATCTTGACATCCCACATATCAGCACTCTGCCTGTTGTCTTATGTAAGTAGTGTCTTAGAAGTATGTTTTCTTGTAGTAATAGCTAGAAACTTAGAAGAAAGTTAGACAAGTGTTTTTCTGTAATATCAGAACTTTCCTACTGTATTGTTTTAAGATTCTGTGTGATCTCTGAACTCTTAGATATCACTGTGGCATAGTAATATTGTCTTGTGTTTTATTTATTATTAAATATTTTAAAACCTTTAACTGTGGCTGGTTTGTGTAGCGATAAGTAAGCTCTAGAGTACATTGCATATTTAGAGTTTATTGTAATAAGCCACTCTAATAAGCCTTAGACTAATTAGTCACATTACCAATTGGATAATAATATTGCACAATAATAATTGGACACCCTTTTAATGGCCCTTGGGTAGCTGATGAGTATTAGCTAGTGGTGGCAGAAATTACTACTGTATAGTCTGGGTAAAGGGGGCAAAGCTGGAGAATCTGTGTCAGCCTTTCCCAGGAATGTCTGTGTTCTTTTTTCGGCTTTTCCCGGTTAGGGGTTGCCACAGCAGAACTCCGGTCCACTAATGACTGGCAGTAAATTTTTATGGTGCCAGCCCAACACCCAACCTTCAACAAAGGCACTCCCATTCACGCATGCCTTTCGAATGCCACTCTACCGTGGGGAGGACATGCAGACTCCACACAGAAGGCGCTCCAGCCAAGAATGTGAAGTTGTATAAATATTTATCTCAAAGTGTGTGTGGTGCATCAGCTACCTGGGCAGGGACACAAAGCACTGGTGGGACAGAGAGGGTACTGGAGGTTAACTTGCCAGCTAGGTTGAGATCTGGACCCTATAGCTGTGCTAATGGGGCATCTTATTGGGGACCTGGAGAGCAAGGGAGCAACCAGCTCCAGACTGACTGTGATCTCTGTGTGCACTTAAGGGAAATTGCACTTTACTATGTGCATTTATCCTTTTCTCTTATATGAGATGCCCTCCCTGGTGTTAGTGGTGAGGATTGAGGCTCCTTGATTGCTGGGCCAGGGCACAGTCGTCACATTTGTGGTGGCAGTGGTGGGATAAGATATCCTCACTTGTGGTTTGCAGTGGTGTAGGTAGAGTGAATCTTGTAGCTTATGTACAGTGATCTCTGAAGGTGTTTTGTACTCTAAAATCAGCCACGCAGTGTATAATCAAGAGTTCAAATGACAATCATTTTATTTCTTTTGTTAGCTTAGTTAGTCAGGGTGAGCAGGCAGCATGTTCAGCACAGGAGTATGGAAAGCTGACAAGGAGTCAGATGGTGGAGATGTGCCAGGCTAGGGGACTGGTGCATGGAAACCCGACTAAAGCAGACCTGATTGCAGCCTTGGTTACAGCTGCAATAGAAAACCGCATCCAGGATGACAATTAGACTGGCAGTGGAGGTGCAGTATTCTTGGAAAATGGACAGGTCAACCTTTCTGCAGTGGACTTAAAAATCTAGCTGGAGCTAAAGAGACCTGAGTTGGAGCTCAGGCATTTGGAGATAGAAGCCAAAGAAAAGGAGCGTCAGAGGAAGCATGAGAGTGAAATCCTGACTCTTCGCCTGAGTCATGGAGGTAATGGGGAAGGGAGTAACTAGACCCCAGAAGCACAACAGCTCAGTAAATTTCTTCCGCAATTTAAAGAGGGGGATAATTTTGATCATTTCATTCACATGTTTGAAAGGGTATGCAAACAGTATACTGTTAACCTAAGGCTCTGAGTACGGTTCCTGACCCCTTTACTCCATGGGAAAGCTGTAACTTGTACATCACAAATGCCTGACTCTGTCCGTTTTGATTATACTGCTGTAAATAAATGTCTTTTAGAATGTCTTAAGCTAACACCTGAAATGTACAGGAAAAAGTTTTGTGAGCAGAGACGCAAGGCAGATGAAAATATGTGAATATGTTGCTGAACTGAGCACTTAATTTCATAGCTGGATGAGTGGATGTCAGGTCACCACTTTTGAAGGGCTGGCAGACCTTTTGGTGAGGGAATAAGCCCTTAGCACTTTGCCTGAGGACATGAGGATCTGGTTAGCTGATAGACAATGTGCTACTTCAGAGGAGTTGGGGAAGAAGGGAGACCTATACCTGGCCATCAGGGCAGCCCTGCACAGGTAGGGGACCCCCAGCACTGCTCATTGGGTCTAAAGGAACCCATGGTGGGCAGCACAGACTGCCCCAACAGAATCTGCCAGTAGCAGGGGAAGCCACTAGCCCAGGTACACGTCCAGGACCTAGGTGAAATGTTTTGAATGCAACCAGTGGGGCCATGTGGCATACAGATGTCCATGGAGGCAAGGTGGGGAACCAAAGGTGAAGGAGCCAGTAAGTGGGAAAGACAAAATGCCAACAGTATGTTGTCTTGAGACAACAGGGGTATGGAACTACCGTCCTGCAGATGTCCTGAGAGGGAAGTCTTTGGATGAGGCAGTCCCTTGTACTTCTGCAGTTACATGCAGTGAGGCTAAGAGACAAGCATGTGGGTCTGGTAGCCTGGGGGAGACCAAGACAGACTGCATACTTGCAGCCAGGACTGCCGAGTTGGTTTACTTCAGGGAGTGAGCTACGCTGCAGCAGTGAGACTGAAGGTGAGCCACAGCTGCTTGTGGGTACTGATGTTCCCTTGGACAGGGTAACTGCAAAGGTAGAGGGGGGTAGTAGTACCCAGGCTGACAGTGAGGCACTACTGTCAGAGGATACCAGACTTCCAGTGGAAGGGGAGCTGGGAAGGGTTACAAGGAGAGACTCGAGATAGGCTCAGCTTTCAGACCTTATATTGCAAGGCCTAAGGCAGGTAAGCTAGGGAGGTACCTAATTCTCAAGGGAAGGGGGAATCTGTATAAAGGGACAAGGGGTTACTATACAGAGAGTGGACCCCTGAGGGAGGGCTAGAAAGTGAGAGAGTACAGCAGTTGGTAGTACCTAGAGCTTACCATCTGGCGCTTCTAGCCATAGCCCATGATATTCCCTTTGCAGGTCATTACGGGCATAAAACGTACAAAGAGGCATATTATGCAAAACTTCTATTGGCCTAGAATTTCCAGAGATGTAACAGGGTATTGCAGGACCTGTGAGCAGTGCCAAAAGGTAGGCAAGGCAGGAGACAAGGTGAGAGCTCCTTTGATGCCTTTGCCTGTAACAGAGGAGCCATTTCAGAGGGTAGCTATGGATATTGTGGGTCCTCTGAGTACCCCAAGTTCCACAGGGAAAATGAATATCCTAGTGGTAGTGGATTATGCTACACAATACCCTGAGGCAGTGGTTTTGTCCTCCACCGAGTCAGAGGTGGCGGCAAATGCTTTGTTAGAGATTTTCAGCAGGGTAGGTTTTCTAAAAGAAATACTGACTGACCGAGGTGCCAATTTCATGTCAGACCTGCTGGCTTGTCTGTGGAAGTCCTGTGGGGTGAAGCAAATGAAGACCACCCCCTATCATTCCCAGACTAATGGTCTTGTTGAGAACTCTACAATTAAATCCATGCTACGGACATTTGCAGATCAGTCTAAGAGGCAGTGGGACAAATATTTGCCCCATCTGTTTGCTTACAGGGAGGTTCCTCAGGAATCTACAGGTGTTTTACCCTTTGAGTTGCTGTATGGGCATAGGGTGAGGGGACCTCTAGATTTAATTTGAGATAAGTGGGAAGGTGAGTGCGAGTCTCACAAGGAATCTGTTGTGGCATATGTCCTAAACTTCAGGACAAGGCTCAGGGAACTCATGGGCTTGGCCCAGGAGGACCTGGTAGAAGCCCAACAATAGAAAAAGGTGCGGTATGACAGGAATGCTCAAGCTAGAGAATATGCTGTGGGGCAGCAGGCAATGGTTCTCATTCCTGTCAGACACAAACTGCAAGCAGCTTGGGAGGGACCCTACAAGGTGGTAAGAAAGGTAAGTGATGTTAATTACATGGAAGTGCTAGGCAGACGGCAGGGGCACAAATTGTACCATGTTAACATGATGAAACCTTACCATGACAGGGAGGCCCTTGTGCTGAGCATCTGCAGTGGATTGCAGGAGGAGTCTGAGGGAGATCTGGGGAATGATCTCCTCAATCAGGCTCGGGCGGACACCTCGGTGGAAGGGGTAGCAATGTCCCAGAAGCCATCTCCTACCCAGGTTTGAGAAATCCACGCCATGTTGCAGGAATCTGGGGTCATGTTCACTGGGAAACCAGGGTGCACCCACCAGGTGCAGTACTGGGTGGATACAGGGCTCCAAAGGCCTATTAGGCAGGCCCCTTATAGGGTGCCTGAGAGAGTCAAACAGTCTCTGAGGGAGGAAGTACAGGAAATGTTGGAACTAGGGGTGATTCAAGAATCCAACAGTCCCTGGGCCTCCCCAGTGGTGCTGATGCCAAAGGGGGGTGGCAGCACCAGGTTTTGTGTGATTACAGGAAATTAGTCACACAGAGTCAGATGCTTACCCCATGCCTTGGACAGATGAGGCCCTAGAGCAGATGGGTGGAGCTAAGTATCTTACAACCATTGATCTTACCAAGGGTTAATGGCAGGTGCCTTGGACTCCCAGTACTAGAGAGAAGTCACCCTTTGTGAATCCTTTTGGCTTGTACGAGTTCACAAAGATGCCCTTTGGGATGAAGAAAGCCACAGTGACTTTCCAGAGGCTGGTGGATAATATCCTTGAAGGAGGGTTTGCCCTTGCTTACCTAGATGACATTGCCATCTACAGCCATTCCTGGCCAGAGCACCTTCAGCATGTCAAGGAGATGCTGGGCAGACTACAGAGGGCAGGGTTGACTATTAAACCGAGCAAATGTCAGGTGAGTATGGCAGAGGTCTCCTACCTAGGACACAGAGTAGGGAGTGGTAAGATAAGGCCAGAACCTGCCAAAGTGGAAGCTATTCAGGCATGGCCTGCACCTGTTACCAAAAAGCAGGTGAGGGCATTCTTAGGGACAGCAGGGTACTGCAGAAAGTTCATCCCTAGTTATAGTACCATAGCTGCTCCCCTCACAGACAAAGTCAAAGAAGAACAGGCCAGATAAGGTAGTGTGGACCCCAGCATGTGAGCAGGCATTTCAGAAGCTTAAAGAAGCTTTGGGAGGACCCCCTGTGTTAGCCAGTCCAGATTACAGCAAAATATTTGTTGGGCAAGTGGATGCTTCGAACCATGGGGTGGGGGCTGTACTTAGCCGGATTTCTTCAGAGAGGAAGAGCACCCAGTGGTTTATCTCATTCGCAGGCTCTAACCCAGGGAGGAATGTTATGCAGCTGTAGAAAAGGAATGTCTAGCCATAGTGTGGGCATTGCAGAAACTTCAGCCTTATCTGTACGGAAGAAAATTCACTGTAATGACAGATCACAACCCTCTAACATGGTTAAACAGGCAGTCAGCAAAATGCCAAGTTGCTAAGATGGAGCCTGGGGTTGCAAGCATATACGTCAATGCAGCACCGCAGTGGGAGTAGCAATGCCAATGCAGATGTGGTCTCAAGACAGGGAATGGGGTGAGATGCACCCAGACAGACCTAAACCTCTCAAGTGGTGTTTCACTAGGGTCAGTGGTGTTTCACTAGGGTCACTTGAAAGACTATCTTGAGTTCTCCAGGAGGGGAGAGATGGGAAGATGGGCGAAGGCTGCCAGCCTAGTCAAATAGAATTTGATACACAAGTCTATCATTTATACATATAAATGTGAAATACAGGCTTATGTTCTTAAATGAAAGAAAACACTGGAAAATGTGACTTCAAGATTGTTGCAACATTGTCATCTGCTGTAAGGAGAACTAAGTCAAGCATTTCAAATGTTCTTTGAAGTTAAAATCATCTAGATAGTGGTGCCGAAGTGGCTGGCTGAACACATTCTTTCTATTGTCTTAACTTAAGGAATAATTGCTAGAGTGTACATGTGAAATGTCTTATTGTTGTAGTTTCCTGAGCAGGTGTTAGATTGTTAAATAATGTAGCCTTTTTGATGGGAACTCCAGACTAAGGGTTAAAATGATGTAATGTGTATACTGGGAAAACCTAAGTGTCAAAATGATGCAATTTGGGAGGGCCTAGCAGAGCTGTTTGTTAGTGAGTTTAAAACTATTGTTCAGAGAGTTTGTAAGCATTTTGATCTCTATATCCCACTTATTAGCACTCTGCTTGTGGTCTTATGTAAGTAGTGTCTTAGACGTATGTTTTCTTATAGCTTATAGTAATAGCTAGGAACTTAGAAAAAAGTTGGACCAGTGTTTTTCTGTAATAACAACTTTCCTACTGTATTGTAAGTTTCTGTGTGATCTCTGAACTCTTAAGATATCACTATGGTGTAGTAGTATTGTTTTGTGTTTTTAATTATTTATTATTAAATATTTTAAACCTTCACCTGCGGCTGGTTTGTGCAGAGATAAGTAAGCTCTAGAGCACACTGCATATTTATAAAGCTTATTATAATAAGCCACTCTAATAAGCCTTAGACTAATTAGTCACATTACCAATTGGATAATAATATTGCACAGTAATAATTGGACACCCTTTTAAGGGCCTTTGGGTAGCTGATAAGTATTAGCTGGTGGTGGCAGAAATTACTACCGTATAGTCTGGGTAAAGGGGCACAGCTGGAGAATCTGTGACAGCCTTTCCCAGGAGTGCCTGTGAAGTTGTATAAATATTTATCTCAAAGTGTGTGTGGTGCATCAGCTACCTGGGCAGGGACAAGAAGCACTGGTGGGACAGAGAGGGTACTGGAGGTTAGCTTGCCAGCTAGGCTGAGATCTGGACCCTATAGCTGTGCCAGTGGTGAGTCTTATCGGGGACCTGGAGAGCAACCAGCTCCAGACCGACTTATCTCTGTGTGCACTTAAGGCAAATTGTGTTTTACTGTGTGTATTTGTTATCCTTTCAACTTATATGAGACGCCCTCCCTGGTGTTAGTGGTGAGGATTGAGGCTCCTTGATTGCTGGCCCAGGGCATGGTCGACACACAGACCAAGAATACTGTAACCCAAATATGTCAGAAGATTGTATGTAAGGGAAATTCTGCTTTTGCACATCTGCAGAACATCCATTTTAAGGCTTTAACAATCTATCACTTTGGGAAAACATGATCATGTTACTCTCTACAAATTCTAGAAAGTTTCATATTTATATATATATATATATATATATATATATATATATATATATATATATATATACAAAAACAAAAACCGCAAAACCACATAACCGAAAACACCGCACACACTACACTAAACATACAACACAAAGTACAGTTTTGTACCTACCATAAATGTAGATGTTCAAGTGCTAATACAGCTGCAATCATAACAGATTGGTTCTCCTGCCATCAGGCGGGTCCTCGGTCGGCCGAATTCCAAAGTCAAGGTCCGGCGTCGGTTGTCGTCGCTTCTTCCCTGACGTCAGTGTGACAGGGGTATAAAGGAACCAGCCGACGCCATTTTCTTCAGTTTTTCTTGCCCCAGATGTCAGGTGCCCCCAGAAGGAAGGCAATACATAAATTTGTGTAATAAAGCAATGCAATATAATCAAAACACAGTAGTTGCAAGCAAATACACATAAATGAATAACCCAATCAGGTTGTACGAGGAGGTGTTAGCCAAAAGGCCTGTCCCAAGAGGGGAAGGAGGGAGGGAAACCTGGACTGCAGCTGTATTAGCACGCGAACATCTACATTTATGGTAGGTACAAAACTGTACTATGTTCATAGTGCATACAGCTGCAGTTATAACAGATGGGTAGAATCCCAAAGCTAAGAAAGGGGTGGTAGGCACTAGGTGGCACTAGGAGGAGCCAGGATGCCCTGCAAGACTGCAGTGGCAAAGCCTGCTCTAGTTTTGGAGTATAATGGTAGGTGGTAGTGCTTGGAAAAGGTATGCACAGAACTCCAAGTGGCTGCTTCCAAAATATCTTTGGTAGGAACTCCTCTGAGGAAAGTTGCAGAGGTAGCTGTGGCCCTTGTGGAGTGAGATTTGATGCCTGTAGGTACAGTTTTGCCATGAAAAGAATAGCAAAAGCGTATGCAGTGGGCTATCCATTTTGAGAGCTCCTATAGCATAGGACACAAAGAGCTGTTCTGATTTTCTGAAAGGCTTTGTTCTGTCCAAATAATAACGCAGTTGTCTGTGGATATCCAAGGAATGTAGTAATCTCTCCCCTTTGTTTTGAGGATTAGGATAAAAGGTAGGTAAGTGTATGGCCTGATTCAAAGCTACCCTGGATACCACTTTTGGCATAAAGGACGGATGGGTTCGTAAGGAAACTCTGTCCGGATGGAAGATGATAAAAGGCTGCACAGCCATGAGAGCTTGTAGTTCTGAAACTCTACGAGCTGAGGTAACAGCCAGGAGGAAAGCTGTTTTCCAGGACAAATATTGCAAATCTGATGAGGCAGCTGGCTCAAAGGGAGGTAAGGTCAGTTTTCCCAGAATGAAATTGAGATCCCAAGCAGGTATTGGTTGTTTCCTTGGGGGTTTTAGATTCTTAGCCCCTCTGAGGAACTGTCTTAAGAGAGGGTGAGAGAATAAGGGTGGATCAGTGTTGTATTCTGCAGAAATGGCTGAGGCATGGATTTTGATGGAGGAGAATGAAAGTCCACTGCTTAGCAGCTCAGCTAGATACTGTAGTATTTGAGGTAAATTCAGTTTTCCAGGATCCTGGCCCTTTTTCTCATTCCAGACACAAAGCCGTTTCCATTTTGCAGAGTAAGCTTTTCTAGTTGACGGCCTTCTGGCCTCCAAAATGACATCCTGCACCTCCTTGGAGAGTAGGGTCTGCTGTGATGCTAAGGAATCTTCCATGCGGCTAGATTGAGTGTTTTTAGCTGGCTGTGAAGAGTTTTGAAGCTGTGCCGAGTCAGAAAAAGAGGCATTAGAAGCAGGGTCCATGGTGGGGAATGAGTCAGGCTCCTCAGGAGTGGGTACCAGTGTTGTCTTGGCCAGTCTGGAGCAATGAGAATCATCTTTGGTCTGTCTACTCTGGTTTTCAATAGAACTTTGGGCAGCAGAGGAAGAGGTGGGAAGGCATAAATTGTCATTGATGTCCAACTGAAAGAGCGTCCACTCTCCAGGCCTTTGGATGGAAAATCCTTGAGCAGAATTTTATCAATTGGTGATTTTTGTGGGAGGCAAAGAGATCTAGGTCTGGTCTTCCCCATGCTTGGATTATCTCTGTAAAAACTTTTGGATGCAACTTCCATTCGTGTGGATCTGTCATATTTCTGCTTAGGTTGTCTGCCAGCGTGTTTTCATTGCCTGGCAAGTACTGTGCTTGTAGTTCGATTTGTAAGTCCATGGCCATGTTCCAAAGTGACATGGCCAGTCTGCAAAGGGGGTATGAATGTGTTCCTCCCTGTTTATGTACCACATAACTGTGGTGTTGTCCGCTCTTATCAATAGCTGACCTGGTTGCAGAAGGTCTTTGAAAGCTATAATAGCATTTATTACTGCTAGAATTTCCTTTTGATTGATGTGAAGGTGCTTTTCTTTTTGGGACCATTTGTCCTGAATGCACCGATCTGTCATGTGCGCCCCCCAGGCGTAGTCAGAGGCGTCTGTTGTGATGACTTGATTTGCTTGAGGCTTGCTGAATGGAAGACCTGCGTTTGTTTGGCATGCTTGAGCCCACCACAGAAATTCCTTTTGAAGACATGGAATTAGTGGTATTATTGTTTCCAAACTGTGGCTGTGTTGAGACCATAGGTTTTTCAGGTACCATTGAAGTTTCCTCATATGCAGCTTTGCACATGGGATTAGCAAGATGCAAGATGCCATGAATCCCAGAGCCTGCAGGATTTTCCTTGCAGTCAGCCTGGTGCAATTTGCTAGTGCTCTGAAGTACTGAGTTAGTTGCCCCTGCTTCTCTGGCGTGAGGTAGGCCATCTGGGTGTTTGTGTCCAAGTTGGCACCCAGGAAAATAATTTTCTGAGAGGGTATTAGTCTTGATTTCTTTTTGTTGACTGTGTATCCCAGAGAGTTCAACATTATTATTACATAAGCCAGATGTTTCAGAAGAATGTGTGTCGTCCAAATAGGGGTATATTTGTATCCCTTGAAATCTGCAGTAGGCAATTACTGATGCCAAGCATTTTGTGAATACTCTGGGCGCAGTAGATAAGCCAAAGGGCAATGCAGAGAATTGATAATGGGTTGAACCTGCAAGAAATCTGAGGTATCTTCTGCAATTTTGTCTGATTGGGACATGCAGGTATGCCTCCTTGAGGTCCAATGTTACTAGCCAAGACTCCTTGCCCAGCATGGGAAGAAGCTGCTGTAGAGTGAGCATCTTGAATTTTGGTACAAGTAGAAATGTGTTTAGGATGGATAGGTCCAAAATAGGTCTCCAATCTTTTCCCTTCCTTGGTACCAGGAATAGTCTGGAATAAAAACCTTGACCTTGTTCGTGCGTAGGTACCTCTTGAATAGCTTTCATGTCTATGAGATCTGTAATTTGCCTTTGTGCCTCTGCCCTTTGATTGTGTGGCAGGTTTGGCATGCCTCTCATTTTGGAAGGGTGTGAAAATGGAATCTGTAGCCTCTGTTTATAATGTCCAGGATCCATTTGTCTTTTGTGACAATATGCCAATTTTTTGAAAATAATGCCAGTTTTCCTCCTAAGGGTGCTGCCATTTGAGTCTTGCTTGGCATGCAAAGGGGAAAGTCATTGGGCTTGCTTTCTGAATGGTTGCGAGTTATCCTCACCACCTCTGTGTAGGAGCTTGCCATTGTCTGTCTCTAAACAATCCTTGGGATTGTCCTCTGCCCCTCGGGCACCTGTATCTACCTCTTTGGGGTCTGCCCGTGGCTGGAAAGGACCAATTTTTGGAAGGCCAATTTCTACTGAAACGTGGGGGTTGTACCTGTAGAAAATCTTTCACAGTTTGCATTGATTTAGCCTTTTCCTCCATTTTCCTTAATACCTCCTCAGCATTAGCACCAAATAATACATCCTTTTGTAGAGGGGCATCTAGTAATTTTGCTTTGACATGATCTGGCAAGGATTGTTCCTTGAGCCAGGCATGTCTACGTATGACTGATCCTGTAACAGCAGCTCTACATGAGGCCTCTAGAGCATCAAAACCACATTGTAAGGTATGCTTACCCACTTGTTCTGCACTATGCATCAAATCCTGCAACTCCTTCAAGTCTGGCTGTTCAGGTTGTGACATTTTACTTTTCAATTGTGATAACAAAAACTGTTAGTATTTTAGCATATGGAACTGACAGTTAAAGGCCCTCGTGGTTAAGGTAGCCGAGGTATATACCTTTTTTCCCCACCTTTCTAAGGATCTGGAATCTCTCTCGGAAGGTAATGGATTTTTAGCAGTGGAGGCCTTCATTCCCTTGGGTCCCTGTGAGATGGTTTCTGGGTCAGCAGCATGGCTTTTGTATAGAAATTGGTGCGAGTCAGGAACTCTGTAGTACCTGTCAGGCTTGACTGGGGCTGGAGGTAAAGAATCCGGGTTAAGGCAGGCCTCCGAGTAAACATCATCTAGGATGTCCAAGACAGGAGGTATAGCCAGAGGCCTGTGCTGAGGTAGCAAGAGAAATTCCCTAACTTTTCTTGGAATCTGAATATCTTGGCCTTCCCAGTGGAAGTGTTCCCTTAAGGTATGCAAAGTTTCCCCAAATGAGTAATCCTCTGGGGGGGGGATACAGAAGGAATAGACTCCTCTGCATCGGAGTCTTCAAAAGGGGAGTAAGTCTTATCATCAGAGTGCTCTGAAATAATGGAACCCTGATCAGAGGAGGGGGATTCTTCCTCCACTCGGGGCCTTTTGTCCGGTGGGGGTTGAGAACCCCTGACAAGAGTAATTAAATCCTCAGCCATTTTAAGCATCTGTTTTTTAGGCATGGGGCCTGGAGATGAGCCCTGTGTAACTTGTCTCTTAGAATGCATGGCTGCTTTAGACTTGGTGAAAGCCTTGATGGAAAAAGAAGAGGAAGGTCTGAAGACACCTTGAGAGAAGGCAGACCTGTCCACATTTTGAGATTCAGCGCCAAGAGTGGCTTCGGTATCTGTAGTCGGGGTGTGGGCCGAGGAGCCTGCGACCTCGGGCACAGGAGACACCGCCAATGAAGTGTTGTCGGTAGTCAGGGGCTACGTAGGCGCCTCGCTGAGAACCGGACCATGTGTAGTCAGCTTTGGCGTGGTGTCTTTAGAGGCCGTGGACCTCGTGTGTTGGTCCTTATCTTTGCGCTTTTTAGACAAAACTGGAGTCAGAGTATCGACGACATAATATAGTTAAATGTTTTGCCAAAATAATGCTGGGCGAACTCCGCCCGACGCTTAATGGTGCGTTTGTTGAATGTAGCACAAAAGCGACAGACCGAGACGTCGTGGTCTGGGCCTAAACAAGGAATACAGAGGGAATGGAAATCCTTATGCGGTATTTGCTTCCCACAAGAAATACAATTACTAACTTTGTCTGACATCGGTCTGAGGCAAGAAAAGTTTCCCCAACGGGGTACTTAGATTTCAAGAAGACTTCGGTTTCACAATTTTCGTAATTTCAAGAGCTGGCCGACTGACACTTGCGAACTGCTTCTGCTTCGGGCACCGCGCGGCAAGAAAGGCTGGAGAAAATGGTGTTGGCTGGTTCCTTTATACCCCTGTCGCACTGACGTCAGGGAAGAAGCGACGACAACCGACGCCGGACCTAGACTTTGGAAGTCGGCCGACCGAGGACCCACCTGATGGCAGGAGAACCCATCTGTTATGACTGCAGCTGTATGCACGATGAACATCACTCACATCACAACATAAACAAAAAAAAACACATACACAACTCGCACCCCTTGCACCCCCCACACCCCCGCTACTTATATATACTAACTCAGAGATCGCACAAACACAACACAAAAGCTCACTCACACATGCACATTCTTCACTCCCTCACACACACTAACTCCCACTCAAAACCCTTACAAAACACTTGCTTATCTGACATAACACCTACATCCACACACAGCACCGCGCACAACCAAAACACAAACCCGGACATTACGTAGCACAACTTCATAACCGCGAATTGACATATGAAATTCGCGATTATGAACGTTAATATTTCAAACATTCGACTTTATAGCTTGAGATACTGAAATTCGACATTTCAGTATTTCGATGTTATAAAGTGAACCCATATATATATATATATATATATATATATATATATATATATATATATATATATATATATATACATACACACACACACATACATTAACAAACACATTATATATATATATATATATATATATATATATATACACACACACACACACACACACACATTATATATATATATATATATATATATATATATATACACATACACACACAAAACATTATATATATATATATATATATATATATATATATATACACACACACACACACACACACATACACATTATATATATATATATATATATATATATATATATATATATATATATATATATATATATATATATATATATACATACATACACACACACATTATATGTACACATACACACACAAACACACGCACATTAAAAAAGGAATTACTATACACCCACTGGGTAGGAAAATAACCAAATCATAATTTTTTTTGGGGGGGGTGTTGTATCCAATAACAGCATCTGTATACCAAATACGGTAATTATATTTAGATATTCAGCAAATTTTCTGCAGGAAAAATAATTGACTAAAGATGTTTTTGTTACTACTCCCTAAACACAGCCATCTGAGAATACAACTTGAGTGCATTTGACAGCAATTTTCTGCCTCCTTTTACTTAACTGAGACCCATATTAATTAGCTTTATTTCCAGAAATCTTATTTCCCACATCAGTCCTGCATTAAAAAAAAAAAAAAAAAAAAATCAGGCCTGTTGTTTTAAGTAACACTAGCACATGCACTCAGACTTAACACCTCTGCCATCCCTACCTTCAGAATAGATTACAACCTGTATTCTAACTGCTGAAGCAATAAAACAGGTTTATTACTTGCCATAATACAAGGTACCTAATGGGGTATAGTGTTCTAAGCAAAACAATGTCAGAATGCTACACATTTAATCTATGCACAAGCTTTCATACCAAATCAACACTATTTTATAATGGCCTGGATAATTTGCTCCATTTTCTTAAGTAAGAAAATACAGGACATGTAATGTGTTGTTCCATTTCATACCATGTGCTTATTCACAGCCTCAGCTGTGCTCTGTAAAGGCCACAGAACCAGAAGCATGCTTTTCAATTCCTTCAGGCTTCTTTCAAGAGTTCATAGCTAAAGCTCCCATTTTTCTTGGAGCAAGTTTTTCTTTCTGCACACTTACAGCTACCTTAACCCTGTTTTATGACAAACCATCAAAACTATTTATTTACGATTTGAAAGTTGTGTGAGAGAACTGGTTATTTTGTCTCTTCAGGTCACAACCTGGGTACAAAAGTAGAGAACAGATTGCAAAAGACTGAGATACACAACTCGAATCAGTCACAGCACAACGGATTACTATGGTTATACAATACAACAAGAGTACAACAATGCAGTAGCTTAACAGGACTACAGGAATCCTGTAACATAGGACTACAATGTGAAGTCATACAATGTAATCAGCTATAAACATTGTCTAAATACTGCAGTATACATACAAACAGCAGTTACAGTATAATGTTGTACTGCTTGAAAAACAAAATTACACTACTAACTAGTGTCACAAAAACAGGTACATTTAGATTCAATATGCATTTATTGTTTAAGACTTTTATGAACATCTCTAACAGTGCAGTTTTTGTTTTCTGTAGAAAGTTGATTCCATGTGGCAGGTTCTAATCTGAAGGAGGCTCTCTCTCTCTCTCTCATTGTAATTTTAAGTCTAGGCTGCATATGTGTTAGGGTTATCTTCCTGGGTTTTCCTGAGTGTGTAGACATGATGCATTACTTCTAATGTTCACTCACGAAGACTGCAATAGCCAGGAGTTAACCTTTTGTATACAAGGGTATATATTAAATAAGAATTTATGTAGTAAGTGCAGTGATGGCAGCTTTTGTCTGCTAGTATTGCAAATCTGAACTGGGAAATGTATTTTATTTACATTATTTATATTTGCTTACCAGGGGAGGTTCAGTCTAGTGAAATACAAAACGTTTCACAGGACAAAAAATACCGAAATATAAGCAATAACAGGCTAGTTAAGACTAAATACACAGAAAAAAACATTAATATACACACTAGTGAACAAGCACAATTGAATTGAAAGACCGTTCTCAGCTATTTGAATTTTTTTCTTAATGTGAGGTGTAACATCGGGTAAAACATACCCAGTTTTTTGGGATTAGTACCTTTTTGGAAATAAATATGCAATCAGGACATATGTTATGAGATGCAACACAATTTTAGCTGACATAAGTGGCCAGATTCCAAAAGACTTGCTCATTAAATACCAGAGGAAAGTCGCTTGCACCAAGTATAAGTCACTTACTCCAAGAGCAAGTCTTTTTGAATCGGACTGCCAGTGTAAGCCTATTTATTAGGCAGACCATACACCAAAGTCAATCTCAGACTGAGAACAAGTCTTTCAAAATCAGAGCAAGCTTAAACTGGAGTAAATCACTTACACTGACAGCAGTTCTTTGGAATCTGGCTAAAGATCTTGGCAGTGAAACTGCTTGTGTTAATGTTAAAGTTCAGGAAAACGCTATTCCTCGGCATTTTTCTGGAGTTACACTGGGAATTAAATTCCACTTTATGTCACTTACTAAAAATGGTAGTGCTGAGAGTTTCTTAAAAGTAGAAAATAATGTAGTGCTACCTTTTGTGCTATTAATAAGCAGTTTGTGTGGAGCTACTTTACAAGTCACTACATTTAGTTTGCAAATGGAGCACAGCACCCACTCTGAACCTGTAAAAATAGTCATTCTTTATCCAGTGTTCTTATCTTGGTAAACAAACAAATTAAGTTGTAAGGCTTGGCAGAGCTGAGTAGCACAATGCAGTCTGTGTACATTACTATGATGAGGTTGGATAAATCATGTGTTAGGTCATTAATAAAAAGCAAAAAGAGTAAAGGGCCACTTAGTACAAAGCCCTTATCTGATACTAAGTTAGAGTAAATTTAACAGGTTCTAGTCTGAAAGTAACTTTATCTCCACTTATTTTTTGTAATTTATTGAGACTAAGGCTATGGTTCACAGTTTCAAAGGTTCTAGTAATATCGATAAACACTACTGTACTAACTAGGCCAAGACTGACATTTCTATAAAAAAGTATTACTTACTAAGAGTAGGGCTGTTATACTACATACATTTCTAAAACCATACTGTTGATCAGAGCAGGCCATAGCTGTTTGCATCATTAAATGTGTTGGTATAATAGTTTTTCACACCCTGAGTTTTGCTAAAGCAAAGGTTTGAGATGGGGCCATATTTTTTGTGCTGAGAGGGTGAGGATGATTGGCAAAGGAATAACAGCAAAGTGTTCAAAAGCAATACCCATAATTAATGACAGATTAGAAATGTGAGTTAGATGATCATCTATGTTTACAGCCGAGTTTTAGAAAAGTGTGAAGCCATATACTGAAGTTTGACCAAGGGGTTAAGCCTGGCAACTAGCGTTTTGGTTTGGTGGCGAGTTATGGCTGTGAAGTAAAAAGGGGCTGCATACACTGCAAGGATACAGTTGGAGTGTTTACTGATCAAAAGAAAACTGAATGACATGTTCTTCGAAAGCGCATCTTTTTCTGTGACTGGCAAGCCTCCATAACCCCATTCACCTCAGGGCTTCATAAAATCAAAGTGAGTGTACTTTGGGGCAACAGTGAATTTCAGTAGCAGCAACCTCTTTAACGAACTTGTGTTTCAGCTAACATGCATTTGGTACATGCCCACTAGACTTCACTAGACAAATCAAAACTAAGTGAAAGAATAAAACAGACATAACCCAGTCCCTAGCCAGTCCGCTGTCCATTCCATTTCATAGCTCACATTTTCCATCAATAAAAGTGAAAAGGCCTTTTCTAAATGAGAATGCCTCTCTGGAAATTATTGCAACTGAAGAAGCTACGTGAAAAAGAAAGCACTCAAGCCAAGAGCGGCCTGCTGCTCTGACCTTAAAACAGCTGGGCTTCAGCCAGATTATGGCATTACTCTGACCTCACAAGCATAAGTGCATTTGAACTCAAATGTTCTCAGCCAAGACTCTAATACACCTGCAAAATCACCAATATAATCACAGATTTAATTAACAGGAGTAACTGCTGAACTCAAACTGTACTATTCTGCTTAATGGTGTACTAATAATTATGCAATTAAAGATAATTAGTATTCCAAAACGCGCATGCTGACTGAATACCCAAATCAGCGTGCCTGCTGTAAATCAAGCATATCCTAACAGAAAGAAGTCTGGCCGCTGAACTCCTTAAGCAGCCAACTTTCTATTGGGATACACTACTTTGAGTAAAAAAAATTTTTACGCGAGACGGGCAAACACAGAAGGAATATCAGCAATGGTCTACAAAAGTTTGGATAGCTGAAGTATACGATTACTTGCAGCAGTACTTAACGGACTCTATAACCAGCATCTTAAATAGATTTATTGCAGCCTCACTGATATCCCCCCCCCCCCCCCCGAGTACTTACCTGCTGGTTCTTGCTCTCTTGGCTGTCATACACCCCCTGTTTTACTCCTGTCTCCCTTAACTCTGTGTTCCGATGCCTTCTTCTATGATGCTTTGCTCCATTCAAATGCTATCCTAGCTGGCACCATATTGTTTTCCATTTTCACTCTGTTCTGCCCTATTAGTCCTTTCCTAGGAGTGTGTACACTACATAATATTTATTTTAGCTTTTATTGTGTGTGTGTGTGTGTGTGTGTGTGTGTGTGTGTGTGTGTGTGTGTGTGTGTGTGTGTGTGTGTGTGTGTGTGTGTGTGTAAAACTGTAGTGATGGCTCTGTGTAAGTATCTTATTTAACAAAAAGCAAAATCTTTAACTGCATGCAAAGTATATTTTACACAGTGCTGCAGCAGTAGCTTGGATTCTGTACACTGTTGCACTTTGTATTTTAGTTCAAGTTTCTACCTGAGCTATGTGACAGTTCTTCTGAGAAGTCATTTTACTTTTCAGGACGTTAATCCAATGTACTCTGACTGTAATCTGGTTTAGTTCTAATATGAACTATGTGTTCGATATTTGAAAGCACTTACAGTTACAGGATGTCAATTCAAGGCTTTTACTGCAGGAATACTGTAATATGCATAATGCTGTAGCTGTAACACGTAATCTGTACACTGTTGTTCCTTTTCCCTGTATCTATTTTAAGTCTCTCAAACTTCACTTTAGGCCTACTAAAATATACGGTTGTGCTTAATGTAACTCAGTATGATAGCTATCTAACCCTCTTCCTTCTAAACGGATTCTCCCACTTTTTTTCTCACTTATTTCTGCTACCATCCCCCCATCTCTAAACTACAAGGTGCCCCCCCAGATGATTTAAAAAACTCGGGACTCAAACATTCACCTGCAAGCTCTCGGCAAACCTTCCAAAACACTTCATACATAAGAAAGTGTGTATAAATTTTTTCCCTTTAAATCAGCTTTTCAATATCCAATGTTGTCTGGCTCGAATACTTGTGTTTAATATAATGATCTGAAATAGTTAACTTCATTTTATCTGCAACCTGTGGGTATACGGATACTTATCAGATCCGAGCAGGCAACTTTTTTTTTTAGCATCTGCTTCAAGCTCCGAGCTCCTCCCCTTACCCATAATGCCCTACCATCTCCCATCTTCCCCCAGATCTCATTTGCCGTGCCAGTAGTGTGCATCGTGGTCTCCTTTGCTCTGAGCTCAGGGATAGTAAGTGGTATTTTTTTCTGGTATCTAGTGTGTGTTTGAGTGAAATATTTCCCTTCCTCCCCTTGTTTACTATCTCACTTGTTCGTCGGTGTTAAAAAAAAAAAAAAAAAGTTTAGTAGAGAGTAGTTAGGACTGCCTTTCCCCTACCTGGGTTGTGTGTGGTTTTTCTGGTAGGTAGTGTTTGTACTTTTGGGTGCAGGACTACGGCTGATCAGCCGAAGCCTGTCTTCAAAAAAATGTACAGAGTGTGGCCATAAGCTCTCCCCAGCTGATGGTCACAATGTGTGTGTAATTTGCTTGGGAGTGGCACATTTGTCCACTCATACGCTATCTGTTCTGGTTTTAATCAGAGGGCCCTTTGGCTACTAGCTTGGCTTTGCGATCCCCAAGGCCTTCTCCCTGCTGCCATGCTGGAATCTGTCTTGGCCTCAGTTCTAGTGTTCCACCTCCCACCCAGACAGGGACTCAACCTCCCTCTTCTTCTGGTGATGGGTCTTCTAAAGACAAATCTTCAGTCAGCGTGGCTGACAAAGAAAAAGAGAAAGAAAGATAAAGAAAGGCACAGAGAGGACAGGGAGAAGAGGAAGGACAGACATCGTAAGAGATCCCCGGACAGGGAGCTCTTTCTCAGTCCCCCTTCTAAGATCATGTGGCCTGTTTCTCCACGGCTCTAGTCTCCTCATTTCTCACTGGAGCCGTTGGAACATTCAGACCCAAGGCCTTCCTCCCCATTGCACAGACCAGCCAGATCAGAGTCGCCAACCTCTTCGAGGTCGACTCGGAGCCTATCGGACATGGATATGGACAGGATGATGCAGAGATTCATTCAGACCCAAATTCAGAGGGGAGTCTTGCCAGGCCCCACTCCATCTGGAGGCTGGACCTCCATGCCTCTTTTCCACCCCATCTCTCCTTCCCCAATCTAATTTTTGGCTTCAGGGCTTTTGGATCCGAGGTTTTTCGGAGTTGGTAGCTTGGCACCGACGGTTCCTCCAACTTCTACTCCGGCTGTTACCTTGAGTTCCTCGGATCTGGCTTGTTCGGATCCGAGTGACTCTCGGAGCCACGACAGGGAGTCAGACCCGGGGGGATGGATTCTTCGGCTCAGTCCTTTTCGGATCCGATCCATTCCCTCGGACCTCAGGCTACCCTGGCTTCGGCTCCAGTCCCCACTTCGGATCCAGGGAGGGCTTCTCCCTCGGCCTTCAAAGTGGTGGAGAAGGTTCTCTTCCCAGGGATTGAGACCCCAGCCCATCCCCTCAGATACCACCCAGGCCCCCCTGGATTTGGCGACTACTCCCATCATTCTGTCTCCGGGACAGCCCATGCCAGAGGATCCCCAGGTTACGGCTCACGAAGCCCCTTCTGAAAGTTCCACTGAAGAGGGTCACCATAAGCACAAGTGCAAAAGGAGGCACTTGGGACTCCCAGAGTCTCTCACTACGGACACTACTTAGATGAAGAAGGTTCCCCCAGGTCACCTCCCGAAGACGTCTCCTTAGGAGAAATTATGGAGATCCTCCACCAGAGGGGAGGTTGGTCAGCCCCAAAACCTTCTGGGGACGAGTCAGTGTTCCTGGAGGCCTTTGGCATGGGCCCATCTACTTCCTGGATGTCCCCACCAGCGGACCCTTTGGTGGACCTCATCACCACGAGAGCATGGAAGGAGCCTGACCATAAAGCCCATCCCCAAATGCTCTGACAAGGTTTTATCTTCCCCTTCCGACAGACTACCTTGGTCGAAAGAAGCCCCAGTTGATGCTATGCTGGTTGCAGTGGCCACAAAGAAGGAGCTAGCACAGGAGAGTTCCTCAGTCCACCCTCCAGACAAGGAGTCCAGGTCAGTGGATAGGTTTGGGAAGCGTGTCTATCCCTCAGTGACTTTTTCTATCCGTGCGCTGAATTATTTGGCACACGTGATTCGGCTTCAGCGAGACCTTGCATTCACTGAGCCGTCCCCAGAGTCTTTATCGCCGCAGGACAGACGGTTGTTCTTGGCGAAAATGTCTACTCTGAAGTCAGTTTCAAACACGTCAATGCGACTCCTTTCCCATGACAAGGAAGGAGCAGCTAGGGTGGCTGGGACTGGCATAGCCACGAGGCATCATGCCTGGCTCAGGTTGTGTCAGTTCGCGGACCCTTTCAAGGTGTCATTTATCAACACTCCCTACGACGGTTCTTCCCTTTTTGGGAAGACAGTACGTGACACCCTTGTCCAGAGCGAAAAGGACGGGAAGACTTAGTCTGCCAGAGTCCGCTTCTCTAACCCTCAGGGGTCCTTCTCTAGGAATCAAAGAAGGCAGAAGAAGAGGTGGTTCTGAAAATCTCAGTTTTCCCAGGATTCTCGGGGCAACTATTCCCCCAGAGGCAGAGGGGGACAGGATCGACGCAGACCCAGAGGTAGAGGGAGTCCCAGGAATTTCAGGTCTAGGGAACCTTTTTCTGATAGACCCGGTCAGCAGCCCTGAGGGGTTGCCTGACTGTCCTACTCTGGAGGCAGTTGGGGGATGATTGTCCTTACACCCAGTGGCATGGGAGTCCATTAAGACAGATGACTGGGTTTTACAGATAATATCCAGAGGTTACTCTATTTCATTTGTTGCCCCTCCAAATATTACAAAACCCCTCCCGGATGTTCACCCACTCACAGGGAGGCTGCAGCTCTAGAGGTTTCAAAGCTGCTTCTCAAACGAGCCATCGAACAGGTTCCCCCCGATCAGTCTGGATCAGGCATCTACTCAAGGTTGTTTTTGGTGCCACAAAAGATGGGGGACCTCAGGCCCATTCTAGACCTGTCAACATTAAACCTGTCGGTAGCCAAACAGAAATTCCGGATGGTCACCCTACAGTCCATTCTACCTTATCTCAGAGTGCGACTGGATGTGCTCATTAGACCTCCAGGATGCTTACTACCACATCAAAATACACAGAAGCTCAAGGAGGTTTCTGCGCATCCGGCTGGGAGAGAGTAATTTTCAGTTCAGAGCCCTACCCTTTGGTCTTGCCACAGCCCCCAGGGTGTTCACCAAGGTAATGGCAGTTGTAGCGGCTCACCTGAGGCTTCAGGGTATTCAGGTGTTTCCATACCTGGACGACTTGCTCTTCGCTGCGCCCAACAAGCATCACTTGTGTCTGGCTCGAGATTATTTCATTCGGTTGGCAGATCTACTGGGAATTACAGTTAATGTTCACAAATCCCAGTTGCAACCAGTACAAGTTCTAGACTTCATTAGGGCACGGCTAGACACTTTACAGATGAAGGTATTCTCAACTCCAGACAGGATCCTACACCTTAGGTGCCACATAGCTCAGATAGCGAACTCTAAGTCTCCAAAGGCGAGCGAGGTTCTCCGGGCTCTGGACTCCGTGGCTGCCGCCATATCCATTCTCCCTTGTGCGCACCTTCACATGCGGGTTCTTCAATGGACTCTGGCTGTTGAATGGTCTTGGTTAGACCTGCCTATGGAATTTCCGATCAGATCAGTCACGTCTCTTCTTTGGTGGTTAAGTTCACCGGAGATATCAAAAGTCGCCTCTTCGCGTCATCTCCAGTCCAAGCCACAGTGACCACGGACGCCTCCCAACTCGGGTGGGGGGGACACTGTTTGGGAAGGACAGTCCAAGGCATGTGGTCCCAGTCATAGACCAAGTCGCACATCAATGTTCTAGAGATGAGGGCAGTGCTTTTAGCATTGGAAGCCTTTCACACAGTCCTCCCTCTCGGATTGATTGCAATTCAGTCAGACATGTCAGTTGTCTGGTATATCAACAAGCAGGGGGGAACCATATCCTACCCCTTATGTCGCGAGGCCATGAGAGTGTGGGAATGGACGATTTCCACCGGTCGGTTTCTGACAGCAATGCACATCCCAGGGTGCTCCAACATTTTAGTGGACAGATTGAGTTGGGCCATTCTGATGCAGTACAAGTGGTCTCTGAAACAGTCAGTAGCGAAGGAGATCTTCCTTGCATGGGGTTAGCCTTGCTGCGATCTCTTCGCATCTCCTTCCAATGCGAAGTGCAGAGAGTTCTTCGCTCCGATTTCCTCACTAGGGGAAGTCCCCAGAGATGCTGTAGTCCATGCTTGGCCCCCCGGGCTTCTGTATGCTTACCCACCATTGCCACTCATTCCGAAGTTTCTTCAGAAAGCTTGCCGACTACAGTGCAAAGTGATCCTCATTGTCCCATTCTAGGTTTGGTTCCCATTCCTTTGGTCTCATCTCTTAGCTCCCCCGTGGGTTCTGGATCCCTGCCCAGATCTAATCTCCCATCCGTCAGAGGCACGTCTACCCGATCTGGGCAGCCTCAAGCTGACAGCCTGGTTGCCCGAGTTCCGTTAATTGCCAGGACTCCCGGTCTTTCATCCCCAGTAAAATCCATTCTGGTGGCTTCTCTTAAAGACTCCATTAGGAAACTTTATTGCAGTAAATGGAATCGCTTTTCCATTTGGGCCTCACAGAGAAAAAGAGATCCCTTTACAGCCCCTGTTCCAGCGGTGTTGGATTTCCTGTCTGGTATGTTTCAGCAAGGAGCTAGTTCCTCCACAGTGAAAGTACAATTGCCAGCCATTTCCAGTTTTCACATTGGTGAAGACAACATGGCCTTAGCCTCCTCTAGGCTGTGTAAGGCTTTTATTAAAGGTACTTTTCTGTTACATCCACCTGTCAAGGATTCAGTGCATTCTGGGGACATTACTTTTGTTTTACATGCATTGGTGGCTCCTCCTTTCGAACCTGCAGCTTCAGTGGACTTGAAATTTTTGTCCTGGAAGACCGCTTTCCTAGTCGCCATTACATCTGCTAGCAGGGTTTCTGAGCTTCAAGCACGGTCTGCCGTGCCTCCGTATTTGGCCTTCTATAAGGATAGGGTCTCCCTCCGTACTAACCCTTCCCTTCTTACCTAAAGTGGCATCTGAAGCAAACATAAACCAGTCAATTAATCTGCCCGTTTTCTTTCCCAACTTCCAAAATAAAGGTGAATACAAATTCCATTTATTAGATGTTCAGAGACAGCTTCATTTTTATCTTCATAGAACAAAGTCTTTCCGCAAAACTGACCAATTGTTTGTTTCCTTTTCTAAAGCATTTATGGGAATAGCCATTTCTAAAGTTTCTTTGGCCAGCTGGATAACTCTTTGTATTTCACATGCCTAAAAAGCAAAAGGTTTACCTCCTGGTATTGTTAAGGCTCACTCTACCAGGTCCATGGTGACTTCTGCTGCCTTTTGGTCTAGGGTGCCTTTGGACAATATTTGTGCAAGCAGCGACCTGGGCCAATTCACATACCTTCATTTCCCATTACAAATTAGATCTGATTTTGAGGGGTAGAGCATCCTTTGGCTCTGCGGTGCTCAGGAATATCCTTCCATAAGGTCCTCCCAGGATCAGAGTAGCTGGGGACTCTGCCCCACAGGTTGCAGATAAAATGAAGTTAACTACTTCAGATAAAGAAGTTATGTACTCACCATAACATTCCATCTGAGTAGTTATACTTCATTTTTCTGCAACATTCCCTCCCTCCGTCCCCCGGACCTTGTCCTGTCTTTTCAGGTTTAGTTTATTGGGTTGAGTTGCTTATGTTTTTAGTTGCAGCAAACTCGATCTGAGGAAAGATAGGAGATGGTAGGAAATTATGGGTAAGGGGAGGAGCTCGGAGCTTGGAGCATATGCTAGGAAAAAAGTTACCGGTTCGGATCCGTATACCCACAGGTTGCAGAAAAATTAAGTATAACTACTCAGATGGAACATTGCAATCTGTGTAGTGTGCACATCCCCATCCCCCTCCCAGCTTAGTTTTCTTAGGAATTGTACTTGCAGCAGTGATTTCACTGTGTTTAGTGAAGGAGTACCAAACGCCCTTAAGCTGATGTTCTTTATAAACTGTAACTGTACCCTTATATACCTTACTACTTTTCACCCAATACTTAACTGACCCTATAACCAGCATCTTAAATAGATTTGTTGTAGCCTCACGACCATTTTTTTTTTCTGAGTACATACCTGCTGGTTCTTGTTCTCTGGGGTCTCATCCTGCTTCATTCGTCCTCCGGACTCATTTCATTCCCCTACCCTGCCCCTCTACCTCTATATTTAAAGCTGCCCACACCACACACCTTCCTCTATTAGTGCCACCCTCCTCAGCCATACACTGCATCTCTCAACATATTCCTATTACTAAAATGATTCTCCTTCCTCTCCTATCACTAATGCTCTTCTGCTTCTCTTCACTGTCATCATATCTGGTCCGTATCCATCCTGTTCTAAGCTCTCCTACAGACACTACCCCTTACACCAATAACACAAATCACTACACCCTTCCCATCACTGCTCATCTCTTTCACATAGACAATATACTGTTTTTTTAAACCAAACTGTTTCTGATGGCGCTGTACCTGTTTAATATTACATTTACTGACAACTTAACCAAAATTAAATCCTGTCTTTGCTACACAATCTTGAAACTCCTCCAGCTCTGTGGTGACATCCACCCTAACCCTGGTCCCAACATCTCACAATCCACATCTTCAACCCATATTCCAAGTTCACAAAATATGCTTACAATTTATCGCAGTAAATGCACATAGCATGTGCAACAAAATTTCTGAGCTGCATGCTTGGATGAGTGCACAATATCCTGATAAACTAGTAAATCATAAAACCTGGCTTAAACCACACAAAAAGGATACCGAAGTACTTCCTCCAGGCTTTAATATGTTCAGAGCTGACGGACTTAAAAGAAAAGGAGGCAGTGTTGCAGTAACATATCCTGCTTCTACTTCCCTAACCCCTCACAACCAATCTGTACCCTCCTTTGACAACCAATCTGTACCCTCCTTTGACAAAGCCAAACTATTATTATTGCTTAATTTAAGGTAGGTGATCAAAAGTCTCTGCATTATAGCTTTATACATAACCCCTGGCAATAACTTACTATGGAAAGCATCCCATCTTGTGCATCACAAAATCTCTCTCTAGAAACAGTAATATTAGGCGATGTCAACATTGACTGGCAGAAACTTAACTTACAATTTTCCACAGATAGCATAAACCCAAACTTTACCAGTTTCGCAAACCAAAACAGCTCAATAATTGACTGGATTTTGATCACCCATCCTAAAATTTTCTCTCAATACAAAACACTTCCAGCCTCTATTAGTGATCACCATCCCATCTGTACAACTAGACTTATTTCACATTCATGTAGACAACACACCTACAAGACAGTAAGAAACCTACCCAACATTGACAATTGGTCTTTCCTTAAATACTTAGATGCACTTGAACAATTTCATTCTACATTCTTAAGCACTTTGTTTAGCTCCCACCAGAAGGAAAAGTGTCAAAACCAGCTATGCTCCTTAGCTTCTGTCTATACCAGATCACTCGTGCAAAAAAAAAAAAAAAAGATGAGGCTTGGACAACTTGCCTAAAACATAAGACTCAATAATTTACAGCATTGCAAAGCACTGCATAACCTTGTAAAGAAACAGGTTAATTTAGACAAAAAACATACAGTTCTATGCAAAGCCACATCAGCACAAATCCAGTCCAAAAACCTTCTGGCGCACACAAAAAAAATCCTAAATCCAGGAAGTCACTCCTCCCCCCAACCATCCTGTGTGAGCAACTCCCCTAACACAGCAACTCAATTTAACTCTTACTACATTGATAGCATAGCTTCAATCACTAACAAATTCCCACCATCTCCTTTTACGTTCTCACAGCCTATTACCTGTCACTCCACATTTTCCCTTCAGCCAGTTTCTACCTCCTTTATCAAATCCCTCCTGTGCAAGCTCAGGGCATGTTCCCCCTCTGCAGACAATCTTCCTAATGAATTTCTAAAAATGTCTGCTGACTCAATTGCCTACCCTGTCTCCATCATTAATAGATCCATCAAGGAGTCTTGTGTTTCCTCCCTGTGGAAAAAAAATCCTTCCTCTCCACAAAGGTGGCACCTCCACAGAAATCTGTAACTATAGGGCAATTGCTATTCTTTCACCACTATCAAAAATTCTAGAAAAATGTATACATAAACAACTTTAATACCTACTTGACAATAATCTTCTCTCTCCCACCCAACACGGATTCAGACCAGCACACAGCACTATCACTGCTCTACTATCCTTTACTGACACTGTCAACAAAGCTCGTGACTCAGGAAACTGTCTCTTCTTTGATCTATCCAAAGCCTTTGATAATGTCTCCTATCCCCAACTGTTATCCCAACTACCTCTTCTTAAGCAAAACATCCTTACAATGTTTCATTAGCTATCTCTCTAACAGATCTCAATCTGTCAAACGGAACTCTGCTTCTCCTTACTTACCTATTAGCACTGGGGAACCCCAAGGCTCAATACTAGGTCAACTTCTCTTCAACATTATTAACCATCTTAACACTGCCAGCAAACAAGCCACCCTAATTCAATCTGCTGAAGACTCTACATTAATTTGCTCTGGCAGGACTCTCTCTCATCTAAAGAGTTTAACACAAGAAGCATCGAATTCCACTGAGTCTTGGCTCAACAACCATTTTACTACTTAACCAAAAAAACTACACCTACTATTTTTACCAAAACACTTTCACCGGATGCCTTTACCTTTGCAATGTGGCTTCGTATACAAAACGGTTACGTGTAACTACTGGCAAAAATCTTAAGTTTGACCTACAGCATCATAAAAAAAATAAATAAATAAAAAATAATCAAAAATTGGACATGAAGCATAGGGCTAAGAAATTCATCTCCGACTCTACAAGAGTAACCCTTGCCAGCACCCATTTCTTACCTTCCCTTCTACATCCTTCACCTATCCTAACCAATCTTTACTCTTCCCTCAAAGCAAAACTTAGTCGCTGTTATAATAAAGTAGCTAAATTTGCCACAGGCCAGGCCCATTACTCTCAGCACTGCTCTGCTCTCAAATCCCTAAACTGGTTCGAATTACCCCATCTTCTCACCTTTAATCAACTAACATTAACTCACAAATTTCTGTACAACTCCTTTAAATTTTCACAAACCACATCAACACTTTATTCCATCTCGTGACCTACACCCCTGACCCCACTACTATTCCTTCAACTCTAGGCTGAAAGAACACCTAACCAATAACTGGATCTACCCGTGCGCCTTGCCATCTTAGTACTCTTGTCTATTCCCTTCTTCCCCACTCTTAATAAACTTTCTCTTAATATATCCTACTTCCCATCCTGCTTTACCTACTTCCTAGCCTCACCTCTCTAATTTCTTAACATTCTAATGTCATTTCTTTATATTCTTACACTAACCTTTCTCTAGCCCAGAATTCGGCTGAAATTTACTATCTAGTTCTCCTGCCAGAAAAGGTATATGGTTTTACAACCTGTTACTTATTCTGTTATACATTTTCATGCATCATTATGTAACATGTACATTAGGAACCCTCTTCTACCTTGTATATAATATATGGTCAACTTTACGGCTTACCTTTATATTTTGCTTATTTTTCTTTTATTGTATTTCACATACTGTACAACTTTGTTATTGTCTTAATATTTGTAACCACTGTCCATTTTTTAATTATGCTTAACGTATACTGTGGAGCTTCTCTCCCCGGACCCCCACTGAAAATGGGCTCATACCCAGTCGAACTTTCCTGGTAAACAAATGTCAAATAAATAACTACCAACTGGTTACTATACACATCACAACTGCCCAGACTTTTGCAGAGCCTCATTTTCCTTGTGTGTTTACCCAGTCGCACGTAAAATGTCTGACTACCTTGTCTATCACTGATACGTTGCATCACTTAATAATGTCGTATGTTAAGACAACTGACATGTGTTACCAATTGCACATTCTGTCTTTTGTCGCCCTTATTATTTTCCCTTAAGGAGTCAACACACAAACCAGCAACATTTTCTTTAACAAAAGATGAAAAACAAACTAAAACAGTAAGACATCTTGTGATGTACTGTGTAAGTGCACGGTTGTACATGCCATGTGTACGCACACTACACCAGGAAGCAGCACAGGATGTGAAAGAACACTAAAGTGCCCATTATACAATGACATTTAAGAAGGGTGAGGAATTTTTTTTCTTATATAATGTCATTGTAAAATAGCAATCATCTACTCCTGCGTTTGGATATCACAGGATTTGCCTGTGGCTGGCTTTGTTTAATATTCAGGCTTTGCCATCGCAATCAAGCTACACCAACTGTGGGCAAGTCCTGTAATACCCACACACAAGTCATGGATTATTGCTCTTATACTGCAACTACTGTACTATGTTCACACTCAGCTTGCCTTTGATCTGGGTGAAAAAGGGTCTATCAAGGAGTGTACATGACCCAGTCAGCAAGCAAATAAATGGCTTATACATTCAGATACTGGTCTTCCCAATTCATTTCCCAAGACCATAAATCATTTATACTAATTCTGTTTGCAGATCACAGATTGCCGAACTTCCAGACAAACCCTTACCACAACATTTTAAGGAATTTTCATTTTTATATCCCACATTGAGAATTTTTACACTAAAAGGGTACCAGTCATACCCAAGGCATAAGATACAAGCTGGGGTGCTGGAGGCAGATTCGGTGGTTGGAGAAATGCACTGTTTAAGCAATGTGAGCAAGGCACTTACAGGTTTTCCTCTTAATGTAATCTGTGTCTACGTCATAACTGCAGTACATAATCTTGGGACCATGCCTGTAATTGTGTTCCAGTACAGACAGGCATTGCAGAAAAATTAATATGCATAAAGGAACTCTCCACACTTTAGAAGTCTTGGATAAGCAGTAGCTTATCATACCAGAATACAAATCTGGGAGGCCTAGGATAAGGGTACTTCCTTCCTAGGACGTGAGATGCAATTTAGAACCCAGAAACTCTAGGCATTCTTTTCTAGCAAGGTAATGCATGTTAATTACACACTGCGTTTTTTTTAGTTCTATTTTGTAATTACAGCTGCCAATGCCAAGGTCTCAGCATTGATTAAAAAAAAAAAAAAAAAAAAGGGGGGGGGGCATATAATAAGGCAATGCTGTGCTGCCCCATCAACCAGCTACAACTCAAATCCTAAATTATACACTGACAAAGGAGCACTTTTAGTTGTTGTTTGTCTTTTTTGGCTTTTTCCCCTGTAAGGGGTCGCCCACAGTGGAACTCTGGTGCGCTAATGATTGGCAGTAGATTTTTTTACGAAACGCCGAGGTGCCAGCTCGATGCCCAACCTTCAATGAAGGCACGCCCATTTACGCATGCAAGCCTTTCGAATGCTACCCAACTGCGGGGAGGACATGCAGACTCCACACAGAAGGCACTCCCAAGCCAAGCAGAGAATCGCTCAGGAGAACCTTTTGCTGTGAGGTAACAACGCTACCGCTGTAAAGGAGCACTTTTAGTATATGTTAAAATTACATGCCATGTCGGTTAAGGGACACAGCTCACTAGGTCTAAATCCTATGCTCCTAAAAAATACATGTACACTTCACTGAAGTATATTCTTCTGAGTTACTTTTTATATTGTCAGATGTTTAAAACTGTGGTTTATTTTACTATTGTCACTTGGATTGCGGGAGGTCTCTTTTCCACTTTTCCCCATTGCAGTGTGACCGTAAGTTGGTATGCATTAGTCATGGGGCACACACCCCCAACAAAAGTTTTTTGGGGGAGGGTTTTTTTTTTTTGGGAGTTATTCTTTTCAAATGTGAAATATCAAATGAAAAGCATACATTGTTCTTGTTTATGTTGATCCAATATAGACAAACCATTCCTAATTGCATTTATATTTCTTAAGGTAATGCAAACAGCTAAATTAAGGAACCACTGAAAACAAAAAGGAAAGGAAATGTGGCACATATGGTCTCATCTGCACTTGGTACATCCGAGTTCACTCTCTGAAGCACATAGGCTATGCAGAAAAGTAAAATTAACTGCAGCCATGACGCAGCCTAACTTCTTCCATTTCCAAGACCTGGATTACTGAGGCAAAAGTATTGATCTAGAAAAAATCCTCCTGCATCCATAGCCACAGCAAAGTGTATCAGAATAGGTATAAAGAAAATACTGGCAAAGATGACAAAAGCACTTGTGCAACTAAGTGGCATATATAATAAAGATATCGGCGAAACATTATCACAGTTTAGCAATTAGATCAATATAACAGGAGAATACTGCAGCACACATCAGGGCAATGTACATAGTCATTTTAAGCAGGAAAAGTTGCGTGATGTTTTATAACTGAACTTTGTGAATCATTTGCTCAAGTGCGAGCCCAAACTGAAGAATTATTAAAATGCAAAAGAAAGGAAAGTACAGTTTTGTACCTACCATAAATGTAGATGTTAGAGTGTATATACTGCTGCAGTCATCACACTTGGGTTATCCTGCCGTCAGGCGGTCCCGCAGTCCGCCGCATTCCAAAGTCTTGGTCTGGCGTCGGTTGTTGTCGCTTCTTCCCAAACGTCAGTGCGACAGGGGTATAGGGCAGCAGATGCCATTTTCTTCAGTTTTTCTTGCCCCAGATGTCAGGTACCCCCAACTAGGATGGCAATACAAATAACTATGCAAAAATACCTTAGTAGATAAACAATAGTATTAGCTGTTAGCAAATACACCATATAGGCATGCATCCAATAGATTGATGTACATGGAGTTATAACCAACACCCTGGTATGTAGAGGGGATGGTGGGAGGGTAACCTGGACTGCAGCAGTATTATACACTCTAACATCTACATTTATGGTAGGTACAAAACTGTACTATGTTCATCGTGTTATACTGCTGCAGTCATCACACTTGGGTTGTATCCCAAAGCTATGGATGGGTGGCTGGTACTAAACTGGGTTAGGTGAAGCTAGGATGCCCTGCAGAACTGCAGTGGGAAAACCAGCTCTGGTTTTTGAGTATAATGGAAGGTGGTAGTGCTTGGTAAAGGTGTGCACTGAACTCCAAGTAGCTGCCACTAGAATGTCCTTGGCTGGAACCCCCTGAGAAAGGCTGCTGAGGTTGCTGTAGCCCTGGTAGAATGGGACCTAATATTAACAGGCACTGCTTTCCCATGGTGAGAGTAGCAAAAGTGGATACAATGTGCTATCCATTTGGAGATGGTCTGTTTGGAAATAGCCTTTCCTTACGAACCTGCAGCATAGGATACAAAGAGTTGGTCAGTTTTTCTGAAGGTCTTTGTCTTATCCAAATAGTCACATAGCTGTCTGTGAATGTCCAAAGAGTGAAGGAGTCTTTCTCCTTTATTCTGGGGGTTTGGATAAAAGGTGGGTAAATGAATGGTCTGATTCAAGGCCACACTGGATACTACCTTTGGCAGAAAGGTAGGGTTAGTTCGTAAAGAGACTCTGTCCTGATGGAAAATGATGAAATGTTCCACTGCCACAAGTGCCTGTAGCTCTGAGACCCTACGTGCTGAGGTGATAGCCAGCAATAGGGCTGTTTTCCATGACAAGTATTGTAGTTCTGCTGAGAAGGCTGGTTCGAAAGGAGGCAGTGTTAATTTTTCTAAAACGAAGTTGAGGTCCCAAGCTGGCGTTGGGGGTTTTCTGGGGGGTCTTATATTCTTAGCCCCTCTGAGAAACTGCCTTAGTAAAGGGTGTGAGAATATGGGAGGATCCATATTATATTGAGCTGAAATGGTTGAAGCATGGATCTTAATGGATGAGAAAGAAAGGCCTTTGTGTAGCATCTCAGTTAAGTATTGCAGTATTTGAGGAATGTTTGGTATCCAAGGATTTTGGCCTTTAGCCTGGTTCCATGCACAAAATCTTTTCCATTTGTCCGAGTAAGTTTTTCTGGTGCTGGGCCTCCTGGCCTCCAAAATGACATTCAGGACATCCTGTGAGAGAAGTGTTGATTGATAATTCAAGGTATTCTCCATGCAGCTAAATTTAAAGTTCTGAGCTGACTGTGAAATATCTGAGAGTTTTGCTGAGTCAACAGAAGTGGGAATTGAGGTAAGATCCATGGAGGGCTGAGTGTCAAGGTCCTTAGTAATGGGTACCAGTGCTGACATGGCCAGTCCAGAGCAATGAGGATCATTTGAGGTCTCTCTGACCTGACTTTCAGTAATACCTTGGTCAAGAGAGGTAGTGGTGGGAAGGCATAGACTGTCAATGCTGTCCAACTGAATGATAGGGCGTCCACTTTCCAGGTTAGGGAATAAGTCCTTGTGCAAAATTTCTGTAGTTGGCAATTGTTGGGGGAGGCAAATAGATCTATGTCTGGGCGTCCCCACCTTTGAGTTATCATTGAAAATACTTGTGGGTGTAGTCTCCACTCGTGAGGATCTTCCAAATTTCTGCTCAATTCATCTGCCAATATGTTTTCCTTTCCTGGCAGGAATTGTGCTTGCAGTTGTACTTGGAAAGTCAATGCTGTGTTCCACAAGGTCATTGCCTGTCTGCATAAAGGGTAGGAGTGTGTTCCTCCCTGTTTGTTTATGTACCACATAACTGTGGTGTTGTCTGTCCTTATTAGTAGTTGTCCTGGATGCAAGAGGTCCTTGAAGGTTGTCAGTGCATTTTGCACAGCTAGCATCTCCTTTTGGTTGATGTGTAGATGCATTTGTTTTGCGGACCATTTGCCCTGTATGCACTGTCCTGCCATGTGTGCTCCCCAGGCGTAGTCTGAAGAATCTGTTGTCATAGTTTCGTTTGCTGGAGGTAAGACAAAAGGAAGACCCTTGTTTATTTGACATGTTTGAGCCCACCATAGGAACTCTTCTTGAAGGCAGGGAATGAGAGGTATACTTGTTTCGAGGCTGTGCCTGTGTTGAGTCCATACACTTTTCAGGTACCATTGTAATTTCCTCATATGCAGCTTTGCATGTGGAATTAGTTGAATGCAGGATGCCATGAACCCCAATGCCTGCAGGATTTTCCTTGCAGTGAGCTGGGTAAAAGTTGCCATCTTTTTGAAGTATTGAGTCAATTGTTTTTGTTTGTCTGGCGTGAGATAAGCCATCTGGGCCATTGTATTTAAGCTGGCACCCAGGAATATTATGTCTTGAGGGTATTAGCTTTGACTTTTTTGTTTACTGTGTACCCTAGGCAACTTAGCAGCTTTGTTACAAATGCCAGATGCTGTAATAGAATGGCCTTGCTGTCCGCTTGGATCAAGCAGTCATCCAGATATGGATAAATTTGTATTCCTCGTTGTCTGCAGTATGCAATTACTGATGCCAGGCATTTCGTAAATACTCTGGGCGCAGTAGATAAGCCAAAGGGCAATGCAGAGAATTGATAATGCGTTGTACCTGCCAAAAATCTGAGGTATCTTCTGCAATCTTGTCTGATAGGGACATGCAGGTATGCCTCTTTGAGGTCCAACGTTACCAGCAAAGACTCCTTGCCCAGCATGGGAAGAAGCTGCTGTAGTGTGAGCATTTTGAATTTGGGTATCTCCAGGTAAGTGTTTAGAATTGAGAGGTCTAAAATGGGTCTCCAGGCTTTGTCCTTTCTTGGTCCTAGAAATAGTAGAGTAAAAACCTTGACCTTGCTCCTTTGTAGGTACCTTTTGAATTGCTTTCATATCCATGAGAGCTGAAATTTGCGTTTGTGCCTCTGCCCATTGGTTTGGAGACAGATTTGGCATGCCTCTCATCCGTGGTAAAGTGTGAAAATGAAATCTGTAGCCTCGGGTAATAATATCCAGAATCCATTTGTCCTTTGTTATGATGCGCCAATTTTGTGGAAATAGAGCCAGTTTTCCTCCCAAAGGTGCTGCCAGGACAATTTTGCTTGGCAGGCGAAGAGGGAAGTCATTGTGTTGGTTTCCTGAAGGGTTGAGATCTTTCGTCTCCACCTCTGAGTTGTTGTATGCCATTGTCTAGGCCTGAAAGAACCTTGTGGCTGGCCTCTGCCCCTTGGGCGTCTGTACCTACCTCTTTGGGATCTGTCTGATGCAGGAAAGGACCAGTTTTTTGATGGCCAGTTTCTGCTGAAACGAGGAGGTTGTACCTGTAAAAAAATCTTTAACTGTCTGCATAGATTTTGCCTTTTCTTCCATTTTCTTTAAAACTTCCTCTGCTTTGACACCAAATAACACATCTTTCTGCAATGAAGCATCCAATAACTTTGCTTGGACATGTTCTGGTAAGGCTTGCTCTTTTAGCCAAGCATGTCTACGTATTACAGATCTTGTGACAGCTGCTCTACATGAGGCTTCCAATGAATCAAAACCACACTAAGGTATGCTTTCCCACCTGTTCTGCTGCATGCAGCAAATCCTGCATCTCTTTGAAATCAGGTTGATCTGTCTGAGGGATCATTTTCTGCTTTAACTGTGTAATCAAGTACTGCTGGTATTTTAGCATGTGGAGCTGGCAGATAAAGGCCCTCATGGCCAAAGTGGCAGACATATACACTTTTTTCCCTCATCTTTCTAATGCTCTGGAATCTCTTTCAGAAGGTAGTGGATTCTTAGCAGTAGAGGCCTTAACCCCTTTGGGACCTTGGGAAATGGTTTCGGGTTCTGCAACAGGGCTTTTATATAGAAACTTATGAGAATCAGGAACTCGGTAGTATCTGTCTGGTTTAGCTGTTGCAGGAGGTAAGGAATCTGGGTTTAGACTAGATTTGGTGTAAACATCATCCAAAATGTCTAAAACTGGAGGAATTGCAAGGGGTCTATGCTGTGGGAGAAAAAGAAACTCAGAGTCTTTTCTTAGAGTCAGAGTAATCTTGGCCTTCCCAGTGGAAGTGTTCCCTCATGGTGTGTAAAGTTTCCCCAAAAGAGTAGTCTTCAGGGGAGGAGACAGAGGGAATGGACTCTTCAGCATCTGAGTCTTCATAAGGAGGGAAGGAATAATCCTGGTCCTCAGAGTTAGCTGAGGAAATGGATGCTTGGTCAGAGGAAGGATAATCTTCCTCCAGTCTAGGCCTTTTGTCAGGAGGGGGTTGTGAACCCCTGATAAGGGTAATTATATCCTCAGCCATCTTAAGCATCTGTTTTTTAGGCAT